>NW_022589713.1:11537657-11630615 GCF_004348235.1 Phoca vitulina | reverse complement strand
AGAGCAGAGATCAATGAATTAGAAACCAGAAACACAGTAGATCATATCAACAAAACTAGAAGCTGGTTCTTTGAAAGAATTAATAAGATCAATAAACCACTGGCCAGACTTATCCAAAAGAAAAGAGAAAGGACCCAAATTAATAAAATTATGAATGAAAGGGGAGAGATCACGACTAACACCAAAGAAATAGAAACAATTATTAGAAATTATTATCCACAACTCTATGCCAATGAATTGAGCAAATTGGATGAAATGGATTCCTTCCTGGAAACCTATAAACTCCCAAGACTGAAACAGGAAGAAATTGACAACCTGAATAGGCCAATAACCAGTAATGAGATTGAAGCAGTGATCAAAAACCTCCCAAAAAACAAGAGTCCAGAGCCTGATGGATTCCCTGGGGAAGTCTACCAAACATTCAAAGAAGAAATAGTACCTATTCTTCTGAAGCTGTTTCAAAAAATAGAAACAGAAGGAAAGCTTCCAGACTCATTCTATGAGGCCAGCATTACCTTAATCCCCAAACCAGGCAAAGACCCCATCAAAAAGGAGAATTTCAGACCAATATCCCTGATGAATATGGATTCCAAAATCCTCAACAAAATCCTATCTGATAGGGTCCAACAATACATTAAAAGGATCATTCCACAACCAAGTGGGATTTATCCCTGGGATAAAAGGGTGGTTCAATATTTGCAAATCAATGTGATAGAACACATTAATAAGAAGAGAGAGAAGAACCATATGGTCCTCTCAATTGATGCAGAAAAAGCATTTGACAAAATACAGCATCCTTTCCTGATTAAAACTCTTCAGAGTATAGGGATAGAGGGCACATTCCTCAAGTTCATAAAATCCATCTATGAAAAACCCACAGTGAATATCATCCTCAATGGGGAAAAGCTGAGAGCCTTTCCTTTAAGATCAGGAAAACGACAAGGATGCCCACTCTCACCACTATGTTCAACATGGTACTAGAAGTCCTAGCAACAGCAATCAGACAACAAAAAGAAATAAAAGGTATTCAAATTGGCAAAGAAGAAGTCAAACTTTCTCTCTTTGCAGAATGACGTGATACTTTATGTGGAAAATCCAAAAGACTCCACCCCAAAATTACTAGAACTCATCCAGCAATTCAGTAATGTGGCAGGATACAAAATCAATGCACAGAAATGAGTTGCTTTCTTATACACTAACAATGCAAGTGTGGAAAGAGAAATTAGAGAAATTCCATTTACAATAGCACCAAAAACTGTAAGATATCTTGGAATAAACCTAACCAAAGAGGTAAAGGATCTATACTCTAGGAACTATAGAACAGTTATGAAAGAAACTGAAGAAGACACAAAAAGATGGAAACACATTCCATGCTCATGGATCGGAAGAATAAACATTGTTAAAATGTCTATGCTGCCCAGAGCAATCTATACCTTCAATGCCATCCTGATCAAAATTCTAATGACATTTTTAAAGTGCTGGAATAAACAATCCTAAAATTTGTATGGAATCAGAAAAGACCCTGAATTGCCAAGGAAATGTCGAAAAAGAAAAACAAAGCTGGGGGCATCACATTGCCTGATTTCAAGCTATATTACAAAGCAGTGATATATTACCAAGGCAGCATGGTATTGGCAAAAAAACAGACCTATAGACCAATGGAACAGAATAGAGCCCCAGATATGGACCCTCAACTCTATGGTCAAATAATCTTTGACAAAGCAGGAAAAAATATACAATGGAAAAAAGACAGTCTCTTCAGTAAATGGTGCTGGGAAAATTGGACAGCTATATACAGAAGAATGAAACTGGACCATTCTCTAACACCATACACAAAGATAAACTCAAAATGGATGAAAGACCTCAATGTGAGACAGGAATCCATCAAAATCCTAGAGGAGAACATAGGCAGTCACCTCTTTGACATCGGCCACAGCAACTTCTTTCAAGATACATCTCCAAAGGTTAGCGAAATAGAAGCAAAAATGAACTTTTGGGACTTCATCAAGATAAAAAGCTTCTGCACAGCAAAGGAAACAGTCAACAAAACAAAGAGGCAACCCACAGAATGGGAGAAGATATTTGCAAATGACACTACAGATAAAGGGCTGGCATCCAAGATCTATAAAGAACTTTTCAAACTCAATACCCAAAAAACAAATGATCAAGTCAAAAAATGGGCAGAAGACATGAACAGACACTTCTCTAAAGAAGACATACAAATGGCTAACAGACACATGAAAAAATGTTCATCATCATTAGCCATCAGGGAAATCCAAATCAAAACCACATTGAGATAAGACCTTACACCAGTTAGAATGGCAAAAATTGACAAGGTAAGAAACAACAAATTTTGGAGAGGTTGTGGAGAAAGGGGAACCCTCTCACACTGTTGGAGGGAATGCAAGTTGGTACAGCCACTTTGGAAAACAGTGTGGAGGTTCCTCAAAAAGTTAAAAATAGAGCTACCCTATGACCCAGCAATTGCACTACTGGGTATTTACCTCAAAGACACAGATGTAGTGAAAAGAAAGGCCATATGCACCCCAGTGTTCATAGCAGCAATGTCTGCAATAGCCAAACTGTGGAAAGAGCTGAGATGCCCTTCAACAGACGAATGGATAAAGAAGATGTGGTCCATATATACAATGGAATATTATTCAGCCATCAGAAAGGATGAATACCCAACTTTTACATCAACATGGATGGGACTGGAGGAGATTATGCTAAGAGAAATAAGTCAAGCAGAGAAAGTCAATTATCATATGGTTTCACTTATTTGTGGAACATAAGGAATAGCATGGAGGACATTAGGAGAAGGAAGGGAAAAATGAAGGGGGGGAATCAGAGGGGAGAGATGAACCATGAGAGACTATGGACCCCAAGAAACAAATTGAGGGTTTTGGAGGGGAGAGGGTGGGGGGGATGGGTTAGCCCGGTGATGGGTATTAAGGAGGGCACGTACTGCATGGAGTACTGGCTATTATACAAAAACAATGAATCATGGAACACTACATCAAAAACTAATGATGTACTGTATGGGGACTAACATAACATAATAAAATAAAATAAAATTTTAAAAAATCTAACAAAATGATATCATAACAGCTTCAGAATTTTATAAAAATTAATATTAACATATTACTTATAATTAATGCCCAGTTATGTCATTGTTCATTAAAATAAAGTTTAATTTTCTCTTCCAACATTCCTTGAAATATGAAGTAACAAACTTGTTATTTGATAGCTACATACTTGAAATATAGCTTAAAAAATGTCTTATGAGCAGCATAAACATGTAAGGCTTAATGATACTCACAGTAAAATTTAGATCCTTGAGACAACTGGAAACCACACATGGCCCTCTGATTTTCATATCCTCCTTATTCTCATTTTTTATTTTAAACATTGGCAAAAATGGGTGAAAGTATTGGTACACATATCCAATTTTTTCACCAGGAGGAGCCTCAACTTTTAGCTACAAAAGATTGAAAATTGTAGTATTGATCAAATGAGATTTGTTTGATTTGTAGCCAACAAATTAGTTATGTGCTACCTATTAGCATTTCGTACATATATGAACAGAACTTTCTGTGTTTAAGGCATGCCCTATATTTGGGAATGGACATGAAGTGAAAAAACCCAGCGTTTAGATACTGAAACCCTTCAGGTAAGACCTGATGCTGCTACTCAATAACTACCTGAAATGTGGACATATCACTAAACTCTCTGAAATTCATTGTCTATTTGCAAATGGGGGATAATAATTTTTAAGTGCTTATGAATATCACTTTTTAAATTGCCATGTCTGTAAGACATACCTTAAAATATAGTCACACCGACAACTATTTTTATTACCAATATGACAAAAACTTTTGTCCCTGTATGCAAATGTAAGTATGATTTCACTGAAATACTTTATGTTTATTGTGATTTAAAGCCCAATTCAGAGATTGATTGTTTAAATTATGGTATACCATACACATGATGGGTTATTATCCTGCCATTTGTAAGAATTGAAGAAGCCCTATACGTACTGATGTAATCTTCAAGTTATATTGTATATGTTAAAAAATTGTAGAAGTGGGGCATGGGGGCGCCTGGGTTAGTAAAGTGTCTGCCTTTGGCTCAGGTCATAATCCCGGGGTCCTGGGATCAAGCCCCGCATTGGGCTCCCTCCTCAGTGGGGAGTTTGCTTCTCCCTCCCCTCTCCCCCTTCCCCAGCTCATGCTCTCCCTCTCTCAAATAAATAAATAAAATCTTAAAAAAAAAAAAAATAGTGGGGCTAAGTGTCTGACTCTTGGTTTCAGCTCAGGTCATGATCTCAGAATTGTGAGATCAAGCCCAGAGTCAGGCTCCATGCCCCGCTTAAGATTCTCCCTCTCCCTCTGCCCTCCCCTCTCTCTAAAAAAACTTGTAGAAAAATATCTTCCAATTATGTTAAAAAGACACATGTATGCCATACATATGTATGCATTACACAAATACTCATAGATTAATTCTGGGAGAATATTTAAACTCATAAAAGCAGTTCCCTCTGAGGAATATAGGAGGCCTAAGAAACAAGAGTTTGAGAGGCATTGTTTCTCTAGAATATATTTTTCTTTCTTTCTCACTCTTTTTTTTCTTTCTTTTTCCCTCCCTCCCTTCCTTCCTTCCATAATATAGAAGTATTACTCATTTAAATTATAAATGAAGATGCTAAGTCAAGAAGGTGGCAGTGGTGATGTAGCTTAAAAAAAAAAAAAGTAGATGGAAAAATTATAGCTCCACATCTCAAAATAGAAGTAGATGTAGTGAAACAAATGACAACAGCAAGATATTCCTGAGATCCAAGGAATCCAGATATCAGTAACAATAAAGAAAGGGATCCCACTCAGTGAAAACTCAAAAGGACCAGTCTGAGAAACACAGCTGAAAATGGGATGGGACTTCACAACCCCTAATTTTCTGGCACTCCATTCAATAGCTAAGAAGCACATGCAGAGAAATGCAAATAAAAAACAATATTTTGGAATAGAAAACTTCTAAAAATCTAAAGATCTTGTGATCTTCATTGCCTGAAAAATATTTGCAGTGTTGTATATTATTCTTACTCTGCAGATACATATAGTACAAATATATAATTTTCTCTCTAACATATTTCATTCCAGAAAATTCTTTGTAGCCAAACCCAGTCTTTTAACATACTGCTCAGTTTTGAGGATTTTTGAAGGAACTCAAATTCATTCTAAATCATATAGAAATAATATTTACCAACCTTTTGTAGGTAGCAGTTTCTTAAAGCTTTATGCATAGTAATGACATCACAGCCTACATTATCCTAAATTGTCATGGTAAAAGATCTTGAAGGTCCACAGAGGTATTGGAGGAAACAATTACTTCTCTCTTCTGCAAAATAAATTCTCTGTCCTTGATTGTTCATGACTTCATAATTGGTACTAGTTTCAAAACAACTGAGAACTAAAGAATGAAACAATGTGGTGATTTATTAGTGGTGTGAGACTTATATAAATTGCCTATCAAATTACCTTCAAATATTGAACATACATTTGATAATAAACTGCTTGGCTTTAAGTCATTTTTCTTCACTGGTATCTTAGTTTCTCCTTACAGAAAAATAAAATAGATGTGCTTGCTACTCTCTGGTTCCTTTTACTGCTAAAATTCTATGCATGGCTTTTTTTGTATCATTTTTGAATTTCTGAGAAATTAACCCAATTTACTAGGAGTTATGTTAATTTTACTCCTCTTCATCTTTTTCTTCTAGGACATGAAAAAGACATTAAGTGTTTAATGTGATAGAAATGAAGAAAAAGTATTTTACTGATGCTAAATTGAGAGAGACAATAAGCACTCTTATTCATCCACATAAGATAATAATCAAATTCATCTCTTTCACAAGCAAATGGAAATATTATATTTTATCCTAATAATTTTACTTCTGTGATCATACAAACAAAACAGTCTTAAATTTTTTTTTAAAAAATGCTTTTCTCCCATTGTGTGGGTTGTCTTTTCACTTTCTTGATGATGTCCATTAAAGCACAAAAGTTTAAAATTTTTTATGTAGTCCACTTTATCTACGTTTGTTATTTTTGTTTGTGCTGTGTCATATATAAGAAACCATTCCTTAGTCCAAGGTCACGATGATTTTATTCCTCTGATTTTCCTAATAGTGTTAGTGTTTTAGGTCTTACATTTGCACCTTTGATTCCTTTCGAGTTAATTTTTGAGGTAGGGTCCAACTTTATTCTTGTGCATGTGGATATACAGTTGTTTCAGCACCATTTGTTGAAGAGATTGTGTTTTTTTCATCGAATTATTTTGGTACCCTTGTTGAAAATCAGTTGGGCTTAAATATAAGGGTGTATTTCTGGACTCTCATCTTATTCCATTGATGTATATGTCCTTCTTTCCTAAGTACCACAGTGTCTTTAGTTTGTAGAAGTTTAGAAAGGGAGAAGAGTGAGTCCTCCAACTTTATTTTTTTTCAAGATTGTTTTGATATTTTGGTCCCTTGAGTTTCCACATAAATTTTAGGGTCACTTCATCAGTTTCTACAAAAAAGCTAACTGTGATTCTGATAGAGATTAATTGAATCTGTAGATCACATTTGGGAATATTGCCATCTTAACAATATCAAGATTCTAATTCACAAGGATCTACAAAATTTCATTTATTTAGATTTTCTTTAATTTCTTTCAACAATATTTTCTGATTTTCAGAATTTTATGCATCTTATAAAATTTATTCCTAAGTATTTTATTCTCTTTGATGCTATTATAAAAATATTTTATTTTAGAAAATAAAAAATAATAATAAATAATAATAATATTTTTAGTTCATTGCAAGTTTATAGAAATATAAATGACTTCATTTCATTTATTGTAAATATTGCAATTTTACTGAACTCATTTTTTTAATTCTAATAATATTTTAGAGGAGCCCTTAAAGGATTTTCTATATAAGACTATGCCATCTCCAAATAGAAAAAAATTATTTTTCTTTTCCAATTTTGATGATTCTATCTAATTTTCTTGCTTAACTGATCTGGCAAGAGCTTTTACTACAATGTTGAATACATTTCACTTTATTGTGCTTTGCAGATATCACATTTTTTACAAATTGAATGTTTGTGGCAACCCTGCATCCAGCATGTCTATCAATACCATTTTTCCAAGAGCATTTACTCACTTCATGTCTCTGTCACGTTTTGGTAATTCTCACAATATTTCAAACTTTTAAAAATTATTATTACATTTATTATGGTGAAATGTGATTGGTGCTCTTTGATGTGACTATTGTAATTGTTTTGTGGTGCTACAAACATTCATTGAGTAATGCTTTTTTGTGTTCTGATTGCTCCACCAACAGGCCATTCCCTCTTTTCTCTCCCTCTCTATTAGTCTCCCTATTCTCTGAGACATAACAATATTGAAATTAGGACAATTAATAACCCTACACTGACCTCTAAGTGTTCAAGTGAAAGGAAATGTTGCATGTCTCTCACTTCAAATCAAAAGCCAGAAATGATTAAGTTTTAGTGAAGAAGGCATGTTGAAAACTAAGATAGGCCAGAAGGTAGGCCTCTTGCACCAAATAGCCAAGTTGTGAATGTGAAAGAAAAGTTCTTGAAGGAAATTAAAAGTGCTACTCCAGTGAACACATGAATAAAAAAGCAAAACCGCCTTATTGCTGAAATGGAAAAAGTTTTAGTGGTCTGGATTGAAGATCAAACGAGCCACAAACATTCCTGTAAGCCAGGGCCTAATCCAGAGTAAGGTTCTAACTCTTCATCATTCTAGGAAGGCTGAGAGAGATGAGGAAGCTGCAGAAGAAAAGTCTGAAGCTACAAATATTTGTTTATGAGGTTTAAGGGAAGAAGCTGTCTCCATAACTTAAGGTGAAATATGTGCTGATGTAGAAGCTGCAGCAAGTTATGCTGAAGATCTAGCTAAGATAATTAATGAAGGTGACTACACCAAACAACAGATTTTCAATGTAGATGAAACAGGCTTCTATTGGAGGAGATGCCATCTAGAACTGATAGCTAGAGAAGAGAAGCCAATGCCTGGCTTCAAAGCTTCAAAAGACAGGATGATTCTCTTGTTAGGGGCTAATGCAGCTGGTGACTTTAAGTTGAAGCCAGTTCTCATAGACCATTTTGAAAATCTTAGGGCCCTTAAGAATTATGTTAAATCTACTCTGCCTGTGCTCTATAAATAGGAAAATCAAGCCTGGATGACAGCACATCTGTTTATAACATGGTTTATTGAATATTTTAAGCCCACTGTTGAGATCTACAGCTCAGAAATATAGATTCCTTTCAAAATATTACTGCTTATTGACAATGCACCTGGTCACCCAAGAGTTCTGATGAAGGTGTACAATAAGATTAATGTCATTTTCATGCTTGCTAACACAACATTCATTCTGCAGCCCATGGATCAAGGGGTAATTTTGACTTTCAAGTCTTATTATTTAAGAATTACATCTTGTAAAGCCATAGCTGTTATAGGTACTGATACCTCTGATGGGTCTGGGAAAAGTAAACTGAAGACCTTCTGGGAAGGATTCACCATTCTAGATGCCATTAAGAACATTTGGGATTCATGGGAAGAAGTCAAAATATCAGCATAAACAAGAGTTTGGGAGAAGTTGATTCCAACCCTGATGGATGACTTTGAGGGGTTCATGACTTCAGAGGAGGAAGTAACTGCAATGTGAAAATAACAAGAGAACTAGAATTAGAAGTGGACCTTGAAGATGGGACTGAGTTGCTGCAATCTCATGATAAAATTAACAGATGAGGAGGTGCCTCATATGGATGAACAAAGAAAGTGGTTTCTTGAAATAGGATCTACACCTAGTGGAGATGCAAGGATTTAGAATATTACATAAACTTAGTTGATACAGCAGCAATTGGATTTGAATAGATTGACTCTAATTTTGAAAAAAGTTCTACTATCGGTAAAAAGCTGTCCAATAGCATCACATACAACAGAGAATTTCTGCTTTTATGAAAGGAGGAGTTGGTTGATGCAGCAAATTATTGTCTTATTTTAAGAAATTGCCACATCCAGCCATCCCAACCTTCAGCAATACCACCCTGATTAGTCAGCTGTTGTCAACATTGAGGCAAGACCATCCACCAGCAAAAAGATCAGGACTCACTAGAAAGCTCAGAAAATTAGCATTTTTTAACAATAAGGTATTTTTAAATTAAAATATGTACATTGTTTTTTAGACATAATGCTATTGCACACTTAATAGACTATAATATAGTATAAAGAGAGCTTTTATATGCACTGGGAAACCAAGAAACTTATTTGCCTTATTTTATTGTGACATTAGCTTTATTGTGTTCTGGAACTGAACCTGCAATATCTCCAACGTATGTCTATACAGGCTACCCTTTCATCATTGAGTATTCTTGGCTCCCTTATAAAAAAAGTAGTTGATCTTATCTGGATTTATTTCTGGACTCAATTATGCTCCATTTGTCTGTGTGTCTGCTTTTATGCCAGTACCATACTGTTTTTTTGAGGTATAATTGGCAAATAAAAATGTAAGATATTTAAAGTGTACAATGTGATGGATTTGATATATGTATACATTGTGAAAGGATTTCCCCCCTTTGAGTTAGTTAACACATGCATCACCCATATATTTACTTGCTTTTTTAATGAGAACATTTAAGTTCTATTCTCTTACCAAATTTAAATTATATAATGTTATCAACTATAGTCACATATTATACATTAGATTCTCTGAAATTATTCATCTTATAACAGAAAGTTGATGCCCTTTTACCACTCTTTCTTTTCCCTACTCCTCAGGCCCTGCCAACCACCATTTTGCTACCCTCTGTCTTATGAGTTCAACTTTTTTTTTTTTTTTTAAGATTCCACACACAAGTATACCATGCAATATTTGTATTTCTTTGTCTGGCTTATTTCACTCAGCATAACACCCTCTATGTTTATGCATGTTATCACAAATGGCAGGATTTTCTTCATTTTTAAGACTGAATAGTATTCTTTTGTGTATATATACCATATTTTCTTGACCCGTTCATTCACTGACAGATACTTAGATTGCTTCTATACCTTGGCTGTTGTGAATAATGCTGGAATTAATGTGGGAGTCTTCAAGATCACAGTTTCATTTCTTTTGGATATATACCCAAAAGGAAGATTGCTGGATCAGATGGTAGTCCTATTTTTAATTTCTTGAGGAACTTCCATAATGTTTTTCATACTTTTTGCACAAATTTACCTTCCCATCAAGAGTACACAAATGTTCTTTTCTCCACATCCTCTCCAGCACTTGTTATCTTTTGTTTATTTCATAATAGCTATTTTAACAGGTGTGAGGTGGTATCTCATTTTGGTTTTGATTTGCATTTCCCTGATGGTTAATAATGTTGAGCACCTTTTCATGTACCTGTTGGCCATTTGTATTTCTTCTTTGGAAAAAAAAAATCTATTCAATTCCTCTGCCCTTTTTAAAATGGGATTTTCTTTCCTGATAAAGAGTTGTATGAGTTTGTTATATATTTTTGTTATTAACCTTTATCAGATGTGTGATTTTCAAATATTGTCTATTTTCTATCATTCAATAGGTTGCCTTTTCATTTTGTTGATGATTTCCTGTGCTGAGCAGAAGCTTTTTAGTTTCATGTAGTCCCACTTGTTGATTTTTTTCTTTTATTGCCTTTGCTTTTGTTGTCAAATCCAAAAAATCATTTCCAAGACCAATGTCAAGAAGCTTAACCCTTTGTTTTCTTTTAGGATTTTATGGTTTCTGGTTTTACATTCAAGTCTTTCATCCATTTTGAGTTGATTTTGTGTATGGTGTAAGATAATGGTCCAGTTTCATTCCTTTGCAGGTGGATACCAGTTTTTTTCTGGCACCATTTATTAAAAAGACTGTCATTTCCCATTATATATTCTTGACTTTTTCCTTGAAAATTAATTGACCAAATATGCATATGTGGGTTTATTTCTGGGGTCTCTATTCTGTTCCATCTATGTGTCTGTTTTTATTCAATATCATACTGTTTTGGTTATGTAGCTTTGTATATAGTTTGAAATCAGAATGCCTCCATTTTTTGTTTCTCTCTTAGGATTGCTTTGACTATTGGGGGTCTTTTGTGGTTCAGTTTGAATTTTAGGATTTTGAAAAATTTGTGAAAAGTTTTTTTGAAGTTTGATAGGTGTTGCATTGAATCTATAGATGGCTTTTGGTATTATGGACATTTAACAATGTTAATTTGTCTGATCCAAGAACATGGGAGGTATTTCCATTTATTTTGTCTTCAATCTCTTTTGTCAATGTCTTACAGTGTTCAGTGTAAAGGTTTTTCACCTCCTCAGTTAAATTTATTCCTAAGTATTTTGTTGTTTTTGATGCCATTATAAGTGAGATTGCTCTCTTAATTTCTCTTTCAGATAGTTCCTTATTAGTGTATAGAAACAGCACTGATTTCTGTATGTTGATTTTATATTCTGCAACTTTACTGAATTTGTCGATTAGTTCTAACAGTTTTTTATAGGAGTCTGTAAAATCTTCTATATATAGGATTATGTCATCTACAGAGACAGTTTTACTTGCCCCCCCCCCAGTATGAATGCCTTTTATATCTTTTTCTTGCCTAACTACTGTAGTTATTAGTTCAAATATTATGCTGAATAGGACTAGTGAAACTGGGCTCTCCTGTCTTATTCCTGATCTTAGAGGAAAAGCTTTCAACTGTTCACTGTTGAGTGTGATGTTAGCTATGGGCTTGTCATATATGGCTTTTAAAATGTTGAGATGCATTCCTTCTATACCTAATTAGTTGAGAGTTTTTATCATGAAAGTATGTCAAATTTTGTCAAATGCTTTTTCTGCATCTATTGAAAGATCATATGATTTTTCATTTTTATTTTACTAATGTGGTATATCACATATATTGATTTGCACATGTTGAAACACCCTTGCATCTCTGAGATGAATTCTATTTGATTATTTTAATATGTTGTTTCATTTGGTTTGCTAATATCTTGTTGAAGATTTTTGCATCTATATTCATCAGAGATGTTGACCCATAATTGTCTTTGTTTGTAGTGTCCTTGGCCTGGTTTTGGTATCAGGATAATGCTGGCCTTATGAAATGAGTTTGGGAGTGTTTCCTGCTCTTCAAATTTTTGAAAGTTTGAGGAGGATTGTCATTAAGTTTTTAAACGTTTGGCAGAATTTACCATGAAACCATCTGATTCTGAGCTTTTCTTTGCTGGAATTTGTTTGATTACTGATTCAATCTCCTTACTAGAAATTGTTTAATTCAAACTTTCTATTTCATCATGATTCAGTCTTGGTAGGGGTTGCATGTTTCTAGGAATTTATCCATTTTAGGTTATCTAACTGATAGCATATCATCATTCCTAGTAGTCTCTTATAATTCTCTGAATTTCTGTGGTATCAATTATAATGTTTCCTTCATTTCTGATTTGATGTATTTGTCTTCACTCTTTTTTTCTTAGTCTAGCTAAAGGTTTGTTGATTTTGTTTATCTATTAAAAAAGCCAGCCCAGTTTTATTGATATTTTCTATTGTTTTTCTGGTTTTATTTCACTTATTTCTTTCCGATCTTTGTTATTTCTTTCCTTCTTCTAATTTGGACTTCGTTTTTTTTAATTAATTTCTTTATGTGTATAGTGAGGATATTTATTTGAGAGTTTTCTTTTTTTCTAATGTAGCTGTTTATTGCTATAAACTAGAACTGCTTTTGCTGAATCTTATAAATTTTCGTATGCTGTATTTACAATTTCATTTATTTTAAGATATTTTTTGAACTCTTATTTTTTTGGCCCTTTGGTTATATAAAGTGTTTTGCTTAATTTTCATATATTTGTAAAATTTCCAGTTTTCCTCCTGTTATTGATTTCTATTTTCATACTTTTGTCATCAGAAAAGATATTTGGTATAGTTTCAATCTTCCTAAATTTGCTAAGAATTGTTTGTGACCTGACATATAATCCATCTTGCAGAATGTTCCATGTGTACTTGCAAAGAATATGTATTCAGCTGCTGTTGGATGGAATGCTCTGTATATGTTTGTTAGATCCATTTGATTATAGTTCAAGTTCACTGTTTCTTTTTTGATTTTATATGTGGATGACCTATTCAATGGTGAAAGTGGAGTATTGAAGTCTATTATTATTGTATTTGTCCCTTCAGATTTGTTTGTATTTATTTGATATATTTAGCTGCTCTGATGTTGGGTTAATATATATTTATAATTGTTTTATCTTCTTCATTAACTGAACCCTTTATCATTATATAATTACCATCTGTCTCTTGTTTATGATCTTTGACTTAAAGTTTATTTTGTTAATATAAGTATTGCTATCTCTGCTCTCTTTTGATTTTCATGGATTTTCTATCCCTTCACTTTGAGTCTAGGTGTGTCCTTAAAGTTGAAGTGAGTTATTTATAGGCAGCATATAGTTGAGTTTTGTTTTTGTCCTCTCAGCCACTTGATGCGTTTTGCTTGGACACTTTAATAATTTACATTTATACTAATTATTGATAGGTAAGGAATTTCTAATGCCATCTTATTATTTTCTGGCTATTTTATACTTCTCCTCTTGCTATCTTCCTTTGTGAATTGATGATGTTTCATAGTGCTATGCTTCGATTCTCTTTTCTTTATCTTTTGTGTATCTACTGTAGGTTTTTGTTTTGTTGTTACCAGGAAGCTTACATAAAATATCTTATCACTATACCAGTCCATTTAGAACTGATAACAACTTAACTTCAATTGCATATAAAAACTCCATACTTTTATTTCCGTCCCTCAAATTTTATGTTTATGAAGTCACAATTTACCTCTTTTTATATAGTTTAGCAAATTATAGTTATTTTTAATCCTTTTGTCTTAACTTTTATACTAAAGTGATTAATACACTATCATATTACAGTATGAGAATATTGTGAATTTCATTATGTACTTACCTTTACCAGTGTGTTTTATATTTTTATAAGTTTTCATGTTACTCATTAGTGTTCTTTCATTTCTTTCATTGAAGAACTCCTTTCAGCATTTCTTGTAAGGCAGGCCTACTGGTGATGAACTCCCTTAGCTTTTTTGGGGGGGGATGTCCTTATTTCTCCTTCATTTTTGAAGGACAACTTTTCCAGGTGAAGTATTCCAGGTTGGCAGTTTTTTCTTTCTGTATTTTGAATATATCATCCCACTCTCTCCTGGCTTGCAAAGTTTCTGCTGAAAAAGTTGCTGGTAGCCTTATAGGGGGGTTCCCTTGTATGTGAGTTTTATTCCTCCTGTTATTTTTATCATTATCTTAAAAAATTAGTTTTATTGTAGTGTGTCTAGGAGAAAATATTCAGAATTGAAATTTTGGGGGAATCTATGAGCTTTATGAACCTGAAGTCCAAATCTATCCTCGGATTTGAGAAGTTCTTGGCCATTCTTTAAATAAGCACTATGCCCTCTTCTTCCTTTCTTATACTTCTGTCAACCCACTTAGGGATTCTGAGGCTTTCTCAGACCTTTTCTATGGATGTGCCTGCTTCACATTTCTTGTTCCTTCTTGGTGGTAATCCTTAAGGTTGTATGCTTTCTCTTGATGCTACAAAGCCAGGCCATGTGCTGATAGCTTCCTGTTTGCTTTCCCTAGGTCAGTGCTGAATGCTCAAGTTTGTATGATTTTTTTTCTAATTCCACATAGTTGTGCCTGTTTTCTTTGTGCTCACTAGCTATCTGGAAAAGTTCGCTTTTGCCAGTTTGGGGAGTATGCACAGGGAGATGGTCACGAGGAGGGGATGTGTGTGTGAGACACACGGAGTGTTGGGGGTACCTGTGGGCCAGTTGGGAAGATCTATAGGGGAGGCATCCCCAGTGGCTTGTGAATGGGCTATAGATGGAGTTTGTGACAGAGTTGGTAGGATCCATGTCCTTTGATGCCCTCCTATAGCCCTAGAAGCAGTTCTCCAAGTTGCCTCCTCATTGTTCTACTCAGTATTCAGGATAAGTGAGAAAGAAGTGGGTCTCTTTGGCACATCTGGGGAAGCTGGAAACTCACCTGTTCAACTTTCCCCCGTGCAGAAATCATGAGCCAAAAAGCTCTCTCTTGGCAGTGAGCTCTGCTGCCTTGGGGAAAGGGTGATGTGGGTAAAGTGAAGCTATTTCTCTTACCTTCTTCAGTGTGTCTAATCTCTAATACGTTTTTGCTCCAGAGGTGTGCTGGAGTATCTCTGCTGGACTCCAGGACTTCACAAAGGCACTCACATGTATATGTGAATGTCAAAATCAGTCTTCTTTGGGGAATATGGTAGAAAACTCCAGTTTTGTCACTTAGTGATGTTATTCTGCCTCATCCCAGTTTTACAGATAAAAAATATGAGCCTCAAAATGTTTTGTTGTCATTTAGATTTATAAATAGAGGAGCTAGAAAGAGAACCCAGGTATGCTGAAGAAGAGGAATAGCAGGAGTCATTGAGATGGATCAAGGAATGGAGTAGGTAGTATGGTGGGAGAAATTGTATCAGGGCAGAAAAGAAGAGGCTCATGGAGGGTCAGTTATATTTTATATATGTGGCTAATTATAAGTCAGAAATAAGAGATTTGTTTCTCATGAGCTATAATGCTTGTTTTTCCTATTCTCTAGATATAAATATAAATGTCTGCTTCCTACTTTGGATGCGGAAAGCTCAGTGGGATCTCAGAGATTTGTCCTAAACCCAGGAAAACCCAGGCATCCTCTCCAAAAAGGCAGCCAGCTTTTCACTTATATCAGAATAGCAGTAATAACACCTCTGCAAATTTTTAGATCATTTTGCCTAAAGATTATAGTTTTCTAATGTAAGTTATAAAGTCTCCATTTGATAGGCCACAAAGAGGACCATGGGCATTAAAAAGGGCAGAAGCCATTTATGGTGACTGAGAGTTGGAACACATCAGTCTCAGGAAGCTCCACGTGAAATGGCTACCTGGGAGATGAATTAGAAGAGGCTTGATCCTCTATCTGGCTCACATTCGCAGCCTCTCAAAGTTGTTGTGAGGAAGAGATAGGATACCCAAGCAGCCATGGCAAAGAAACATTCCATTCAGAACTTTGAAGTTAATTAGTTCTATGAATACTTCCATGTGTATTAGGATATAAAGCTAATGATTCTCTGGCAGTCCTGGTCCCTCCACTCCCAATATTGGTTTACTTTTTTGCAGCTTGTGCAAGGCAATGTTCTTGAGAAGTCCCCCTTCATAAGCCTTCAACCAGATTAGGACATTGAAAACCTCCCCATTTTCTGGACCAGGAAGGTGCAAATGAGTGATCCCAGAACTGTACCCTGTTGGCCCTAGCAACCTTGCATCATGGGTTGCAGAAAACAGAAATAAATGATTAAAAGGAATATAGAGACATTATGTTTCACTTAAATTCTAGTATTTCCAGAATTTTGAAAGAGATGTTACCTCTTCACAAACCTCTTTATCCAAAGTTGCCCTCTTAATTTCCTTTTCTTTCAGTCATTGAAAACAATAAGCTATGTTTCCTACTTATCCAAAATTATAAGGTATATAGAAACCTCAAAAACCAGAATTGTTAAAGGGTTATATTCATACCATGAGCTATATCTTAACCATCTTAAAAACATTATAGAGTCTCAATTTTCTTACCTATAAAATATACTTTCATGGTTCATCTAGTTATACAATTTTCCAGTTGTGCATATACTCTCAAATACTCCTTTTTGAACATGAAAGGAAATTCAAGTATTCCTGTTTTGGTATGTAGAAATCAAGCTGAATTAAAATTATGAGTTCACAATTTAAGGTAAAACTTTAAGAAAACTAAAATTTGTAAAACTAAAATTGGAAAATGAAACTATTGAGTGTGTAAGTTGTTTAGTAAATAAATATACACACATATATAATTATTATTACTTGAATCATATATCAAAACCTAAACTTATGTCACAACTATGCATTGTAGTCTAAGAGAGAACTTCTTTCCTCAGTGTGGAAAACACCAGCTATATCCAATGTTAGGAACAGATAAAATTATTCTTAAAAAAAAAAAAGTCTCTCAGAGCATTTTCAGCAACATCTGAAAGTCATAAAAAAATGCTTAGAGTGTAACATCATCTGAGTTGAGAATCGGTGCATTAACAATAAACATTATAGTAATGATAGTAAACAATGTTTATTTAATCCTAACAAAAACCTTAAAAAAGGAATTATTAACTTAGGTAAATAAGTCTAAGCTTCGAGAGGTTTCATTAAGATTTTTATCCAAAAATCACACAGCTAGAAAATTCAGGAGCTGAAATCAAATCCTGATCATATTTTGGTTTGATAAGCAAAATGCTATAGTTTTACCTATTTCTTACCTGCTCATTTGATTGAATTTAATTATCTACCAGTTACTCTTAATTCCTTAAGGCTACATGAAGTTAATTATTTAAGAGACTTCTATTGATAGAGTGGTTCAACTAATTCGCTAAATATCAACTCCCATAAAACTGAAGAGGCATGGAGGTGAATCTGGCACGATTTCTTCAATTGAAAATTAGATCAGTTCCACCCTTCACAGATGGAGATTTGTGACAATCCAATAACACAGAAGAGTACAGAAAACCAAGCATGAAAAAAAAAAGAGAGAGAAATAGACTCCTTATTAAATTGGGTTTTACAGATCTTTGTTACTTTAAGACTGAGACTTGAGTCTTGAGTGGTATCACCTGAGCTGGGAGATTGATCTTTTGGCAAAATTCCAGAAGACTTTGTTCCATAATTTGACACCAAAGGAAGACCTAGGTCATTTTTTTTTTTTTTTTTTTTTTGTCTTTAGATACTATATACATTAACAAAGAGTGATAAGAATCAACTCTTTCTTTTAAGTATGTCGTTTCTGTAATAACGCAATAATCTTTTCAGCAAGATAAGAAAAGGTAATAAAATCAGTTATCAGTTTAAATCTGTTTCTATTGCTGGAAACATCCAGTTTTTCTTACTTCAAATCCTATTTCCCTCCTACATTCATAAAAAACATCATAAATACTGGCCACAAATATGCCAGTTATGGTGAAACTACGAGTCAATACCCTGCATATGAGTACCGACTGCCACTTTTACAGCAGCGGGCGGAGCATTGTTTTTCATTGTTATCCTGTGAACATAGGCACAGATTTAAATAAGCAAAACTCATTTACAAAATACAAGCTGACTATTGTTTCGATTGGCCTTTTTCTTCCTTAAATTATCTATCACTACGATGCAACTAATACTTATTAAAAATTCAACATTGCATAGCTTAAAACACTTCATAATTTTTTTTTTTTTTCAAAAGGAATACCACTTTTTGAAAGACAATCCTAAAAAGTCTCATACATACAAACACAAATCACATCTGGAAGCAAAAAAAAGTGTTTTTTATTTGTTGACTTTTTTTTTTTTTTTTAATTGGAGATGTACCAAGGAAGGGGAAAATGGGCATAAAGGAGGATATTCAGTGTACTTTCTTGCCCTGAATGAACAGTGAAGACCTATCAGATAAGGACAAGTTGATTGGCTAGTCATTTTGAGAAAATAAAAATCCCACGTTTATGAAATAATATACTTAAACCATTTTTTAAAGATTTTAATTTATTTATTTGACAGAGACAGAGACAGCACAAGCAGGGGGAGCGGCAGGCAGAGGGAGAGGGAGAAGCAGGCTCCCCGCTGAGTAGGGAGCCCGATGTGGGACTCGAACCCAGGATCCTGAGATTATGACCTGAACTGAAGGCAGACGCTTAAATGACAGAGCTACCCAGGTGCCCCGATTTTGATTCATTTTAAATGTTAAGTATGTGTTGTAAAATGGAGGATAACCAATGAAAGAACACCTTTGCTTCAGGTGCCCCGAAATAATATATTTAAAACACATTCTAACAATGGCAACCTAACAATGGTAGAAATGTTAAATAAATGTTGAACATCCTAAATATGTGTACTTGCATGATTCCCTTAAGTCTTACCTTCGGGGCGCCTGGGTGGCTCAGTTAAGCATCTGCCTTTGGCTCAGGTCATGATCCCAGGGTCCCGGGATCTAGCCCCGAATCGGGTTCTCTGCTCAGCATGGAGCCTGCTTCTCTTTCTCCCTCTGCCCCTCCCCCATTCATTCTCTCTCTCTCTCTCTCTCAAATAAATAAAATATTAAAAAAAATAAGTCTTACCTTTTAACAGCATAGTAAATGATGTTAACAAATTTATATGCCTGTTAATTATATGTGTGTGTGTGTGTGTAGTTATGTGTGTACACAGAGAGAAATACATTTGCTGTTTACATTTTCAAATTTCTTTCCCCAAGAAATATTACATTTCATTTGCTAAGGCAATGGTTCTCAAGTCTGGTGCCCAGATGAGGAGCACCAGTATCACCTTAGAAAGTGTTAGAATGCAAATTCTCAGGCAGTACCTGAGATCCACTAGTCAGAAATTCTGAGAATGGGCCCAGCAATTTGTATTTCATCAAACTTTCTCAGTAATTTTTATGCATGCTAATGTTTCACAATCACTGTGCCATAAGATCCTTAGCTGATGGGTTAGGTAGAATGGGTATGCTTGTTGCAAAGTGAAGTAGAAATTATATTTTTAAGCACTTTTTTAAAAAGTAAAGCAATTGAATAATTTCAGAAAAATTGAACAATGTGAGTGTGATAAATAATCTCAGATATCAAGCTAAAAATAGTATCTCACTTTAAAAGATAAATAATAATAGGTAACACCATTGTGGTACTTACTGTCAATGTGCCAGGCATGGTCCTAGGAACTTTTCATATAATAGCTCATTGAATCATCACAACAACCCATTGGTGTGTATTGAGAGTATTTCAAGGTGTGGCCACAAGTGAATGAACTGGTCCCCCCTATTACTATGCCCATTGAGACATGTGAGACACTGAGGCATAGAAAGGTTATATGATTTGTCCAAAATACAGAACTGATAGAAGGAAACAAGTCACAGAGCAAACAAGTAGCAGACATGGGGTACTAATCTAACTGGAAATTGCCATATTCTCACTTTTTTTTAAGTAGGCTCCATGCCCAGCATGGGCCCAATGTGCGGCTTGAACTCACAACCCTGAGATCAAGACCTGAGCTTTTTGGTGATGGATATTTATTAATTAATATTTGTTTTCTTCTTTAGTTTCTTTTTTCTGCTTTACTGAGATATAATTGACAACATTGTGAAGTTAAAGTTATGCAATGTGATCACTATATATATATAAACGATTATAACAATATGGTTAGTTAACATATCCATCACCTCACAGTTACCATTTTGTGTGTGCGTGCGTGCGTGTGTGTGTGTGTGAGTGATAACATTTAAGGTCTACTCTCAGCAAATTTCAGTTAACTAGAGTCACCGTGATGTACATTGGATCTTCCCCTCCATTCATTTTTAAGTATTTACACTGAGACTCCCTGTTCTCCACCCACCAAACCCACAGGTGGCTGGAACTTCTGGTAATTACAGAAGGACAAGGGCAGCAATCTAATTAAAGCCTGCTGTGACTGCTCTTATCACAGTCATCAGGAAATATACACCTATTTCTCCCAGGCCTGGGTTTCCCCCTTTGGTAGAACAGACTAGACAACATGTCCCCATTTATTGGAACAGGCCCAAACAGTCATGCCCTACATGATTTGTTAACTACACTGATTCTGACCTGAGTCAGCAGGGGAAACAAGAGGCTTGAGATGCTTAGAAACCTGTGAGCCTGCAAGTCAAGGCACTTTGCATACTTCAAATACTTTGTCTCTCCCTTAATTTCTGAAGCAATTTTCTCCTAAGACTTTCCCCTAGGAGGATACCAATAAGTCCACATGTGACTACACCTCTAAATGCTTGTGAACTAGTGCACATAGATTTCCCCTATTATAATGCCACTGTTACATGATGTGGTGGGTGCCCCATTGCCAGGGTCAGGGGAGTGAAGCTTATGTAGATTCAGCATGACTGAGACCTTACCCCAGCATGGCCAGATTCCCACTACCTTCTAACACTCCTGCAAGCATTCTTGGTTCTGCCTCCTTTCTCTCCTTGTTCTGCCTCACTCTCTGGCTAATGATTATCTATTCTCATGCATAATGAACTTAATATTAACTTAATTTAATTAATTTAATCTAACAGTAAGTAAAATAGATAGCTGTCCCTATTTCTATACAATAACAGATTGAATAATCTATATAGTACCATCTGCATTAATAGTATCTCTAAAACATTACTTATTTAAAAAAAATAAAACATTACTTATTTAGGTTCCACTTATATGAGGTGTGAATATAAAATAAAAACTATTCTACAAGTCATAAAAAGCCATCATACATTAGGTCCACACAACATATACTTCAGCCTCAAAACTTCTACTTTCCATCATTTTTTTCTAATAAGAAGCTTCAATATCCAATGATTTAAAAATTTGCACTGTGTATCCTAAAATATTTTGCATAAAATTGATAATGTTGGAGTAGGTAGCCTACTTAAATGACAAAATTTGACAAACTTCTAAAGTTTGTTTTGACTACCATATTTCTTTCTTACCGTGATTTAACTTGCTTGCTTCCAAAGTAAAACCAAGAAAAACTAAGATAAATAATAGATACCTGGTAAACTACTAGAGACTAATTCATTTTAACAAGACATTAAATATCCTGCTGTGGCATGCTCTTCCCCATTGTCTGCTCTATGGTCCATGGTTAAAAGGCAGATATTTAAAGGGACCAAATCAAAATAATATTCAAGAGAAAATACACTGTCAAGGAAATTTGAAGGGAATTACTGATATAAAAATATTGAGCATTTTTTCACACATATATGGATCAGGAGAGGAGGACAAGAAACAGAAAAAAATCTATGAAAGTTGATTCTGGTAAAGGAAAGTATCAGAAACCAGGGAAAAGGTAACAATTTATTGATATTGGAGTGCTTATTTATGTAAAATAAAATTAGGTATCTCTCACATTATACCCCCCCCCAAAAAAAAATCAGTTCCAAGTGGATTAATGCCCTATGAAATGCAAACCTGCAAAATAAAAACAAACACCTCAAAAATGTAAACCATGAAAACAGTAAACAAATATGGCTATTTAAATTTCTGCACAGGGGTGCCTGGGTGCCCTCAGTTGGTTAAGTGTCTGCCTTTAGCTCAGGTCATGATCTCAGGGTCCTGGGATCAAGCCCTGCTCCAGGTTCTCTGCTCAGCGGGGAGTCTGCTTCTCCCTCTCCCATTCCCCCCCTCCCCAGCTCTCTCTCTTTCTCTCAAACATATAAATAAAATCCTTAAAAAAATAAATTTCTGCACAAAAAAGACATCACAAATAATGTGAAAGAAAAGCCACAATCTGGGAGAAAATATTTGCAATGCATATAACTTATAAAAGATTGGTAATCTGAAAAAGAACTGCAAATCAATAGGAAAAAAATTAGCAAACCAACAGAAAAAAAAGATCCAAGTATGTAAAAAGGTAATTCGTATTAGAGGAAATACGAACATCCAACAAACAAACGAAAATATGTTCAAACTCCTAGAAATCTCAGAAATGCAAATTAAAACAATGAGATTTCTTTTAAAAATATCAGTTGACAAAAACCGAAAATATCAAGATGTGGTGGGTATGTAAAGCAATAGCAATACTCATATGCTACTGTTGAAACAATAAATTAGCATAACTGATTTGGAGAGCAATGTTAACAATATCTCATAATAATGAAGATGCTCATACTTTTAGAACTACCAATTCCGATAATAGGAATAGCTCTAGAGAACCTCTTCCATATGCATATAAGGAAACATGTATAGAAATATTCTGTAAGATTGATAATAGAGAAAAGTTAGTGTATTAGGATTCTCTAGAAAAACAGAATGAGGGAGAGGGATGGCAGAAGGGGAAGGTGAGAGGAGGGGAAGAGAGATTTGAGAGGGATGGCAGAAGGGGAAGGTGAGAGGAGGGGAAGAGAGATTTTAGGGAAATTGGCTCACATGATTGTAGAGGATGGCAAGTCCAAAATCTGTAGCATAGGCCAACAGATTGGAGACCCAGGGAAGAGATGATGCTGCAGTCTGAGTCCAAAAGGAGTATTTGGCAGAATTCTCTTTTCTTTGAGGGAGGTCAATCATTTTTAGTTAAGGTCTTCAACTGATAAGATGTGGCCCACCAATGTTATGGAGGGTAACTGGCTTTAGTCAAAGTCTACTTTAAATGGTAATCTCGTCTTAAAAATACTTTCACAGAATCATGTAGAATGTTTGACCAAATATCTGGATACCTAGGCCTACCCAAATTAACATAATATTAACTATCATAGTTAGCAACAACCAAAATGCCCATCCAGAACAGAATAGGTAAATACATGGTATTATAGTCATAAAACAGAATACTACATATAACCATAAAAGTGTACAAACCAGAGATACAAATATCAACATGGGCAAGGTACAAAAGAAAAAACAGTGAATGAAAAATTTCAATTGCAGAAGGTATATATAGTAAGATGCCATTTATATCTTTTTAAAGCCCATGAAAAGTAATACTATATGTTATTTATGGATATTTCTATGGAAATATGTATATATAAATATATACATATATTCACATGTATAATAAATATCCACATACACAATGGAAAGAATAATGGCCCCACAAAAATATCCATATTCTAAACCCTGTGTTATGTTACATAGCAAGGGTGAATTGAGTTGCAGATAGAATTAAAGCTGCTAATCAAGTAACCTTAAAATAGGGACATTATCCCTGATTACCCAGCATGGCCCAATGTTATCCCCAGGGTCCTTTAAATGTGGGAGAGAATGCAGAATTGGAGTCAGAGATAGAAATGCTACAATGGAAGCATTTGCTAGTTTTAGAGATGGAAAGAAGCTATAAGCCAAGGAATATAGGTGGCCTATGAAGATGGAAAAGGCAAGGAAAAGGATTGTACCCTAGTGCCTCCAGGAAGAATGAAACTCTTTCAATGTCTTGATTTTAATTTGGTATATTAGTCTGCTTAGGGTACCATAAGAAGATATCACAGACTAGGGGCGCCTGGGTGGCTCAGTTGGTTAAGCGACTGCCTTCGGCTCAGGTCATGATCCTGGAGTCCCTGGATCGAGTCCCGCATCGGGCTCCCTGCTCGGCAGGGAGTCTGCTTCTCCCTCTGACCCTCCCCCCTCTCATGTGCTGTCTCGCTCATTCTCTCTCTCTCTCAAATAAATAAATAAAATCTTTAAAAAAAAAAAAAAAATGCATTTACTCTTAAAAAAAAAAAAAAAAAAAAAAAAAAAAAAAAAAAAAAAAAAAAAAAAGAAGATATCACAGACTAGAAGGCTTAAAAACAGAAATTTGTTTTCTCACAGTCCTCAAGGTTGGAAGTTCAAGATCCAGGCCCCAGCATGATTGGTTTCAGATGAGAGCTCCCTTCCTGACTTGTAGATGCCCCTTTTGTATGTCCTCACAAGGCCTTTCTTTTTTTTTTTTTTTAAATTTTTTTTATTGTTATGTTAATCCCCATACATTACATCATTAGTTTTAGATATAGTGTTCCATGATTCATTGTTTGTGCATAACACCCAGTGCTCCATGCAGAACGTGCCCTCCTCAATACCCATCACCAGGCTAACCCATCCTCCCAACCCCCTCCCCTCTAGAACCCCCAGTTTGTTTTTCAGAGTCCATCGTCTCTCATGGTTCTTCTCCCCCTCCGATTTCCCCCCCTTCATTCTTCCCCTCCTGCTACATTCTTCTTCTTCTTTTTTTCTTTCTTAACATATATTGCATTATTTGTTTCAGAGGTACAGATCTGAGATTCAACAGTCCTGCACAATTCACAGCGCTTACCAGAACACATACCCTCCCCAGTGTCCATCACCCAGTCACCCCATCCCTCCCACCCCACCCCCCACTCCAGCAACCCTCAGTTTGTTTCCTGAGATTAAGAATTCCTCATATCAGTGAGGTCATATGATACATGTCTTTCTCTGTTTGACTTATTTCGCTCAGCATAATACCCTCCAGTTTTCTTGGTTTGTGTGCATGAAGAGAAGACACTAATCCTGTAAGATCAGGGCCACATCCTTTATGCTCATTTAAACTTAATTAGTTCCTTAGAGTGATTAAGTTACCATTGGTGTTAGGGCTTCAACATATGAATTTGTGGAAACACATTCAATTAATGATGACTAGTAAGACTCATTTCATACTTTTGGCCTCCAGAAGTTTAAGATAGTAAATTTGTATTGTTTAAAGCCACTAAGTTTGTAGTAGTTTGTTATAGCAGCAATAGTAGACTGATACAGATTTTGGGATCTGGAAGTGGGGTGCTACTGCAACAAATACCTAAAAATGTAGAAGTAGTTTTGGGATTTGGGAATGGGTAGAAGCTGGAAGAATTTTGAGAAGCATGATAGAAAAAGCCAAGATTGCCTTAAGCAGACTGTTCATAGAAATATGGATATAAGTGACTCTGCTCTCAGTACTCAGAAGGAACTGAGGAACACGGTAGAGAAAATACGTACTATTTTAGAGAACACATACCTCATCATGAATAGACTGATAGTAGAAATATGGATTTAAAGGCACCAAAGGCGCGGGCTCAGATGTAAATGAAGAACATTGGAAACTAGAGGAAAGGGGATATTTGTTAGATAATATCAGAAAGCTTAGCTGAACTGTATTCTGCAGTAACAGAATCTTACTATCTTACTCTTTTTAAATTAATAGGTATCTTAACAATCTTACTATCTTACTCTTTTTAAATTAATAGGTATCTTACAGGCAGCAACTTTGAGAGAGTGTACTCGCTATCTCTCTCTCTGTCAAATAAATAAATAAAATCGTAAAAAAAAAAAAAAAAAAGATATTCAATGAGTAGACAAACCTAATGATTCCAGTTAGAAACAGAGAGAATAAGGAATGTCATCCCAGTAAGTCAATTTCAATTAGTGTGTTTATCTTGATTCCCTTTGATAATTACCTTGATAATTGCATATGAATATGGTAATATAGGAGTACCTCAAACTTTTATCACTGATTTTAGCAACCATTAGTGTTTTCTTGCTGGAATCAAATTATGATGATAATTGCAAGTGGTGATTTTCTAATTCCATCATTTCTTCTACATTTTTTTTTTTAGTTGGCTTCTACTGCAAATAATAACTCTCCTTCCTTCTTTCTCACTTTCCTTCCTTTCTTTTCTTTTTTTGGAGGAGAAAAGTTCTTGGGGAGCCTTGAATCATACTTAAAAAGTGCCTTATTACTCTAGCTACTGGAGTAATGGTGATTAGTGTTTTCATTGTCACAAAGTAATTAATTATCAAAGGGAATCAAGATAAACACACTAATTGAAATTGACTTACTAGGATGACATTCCTTATCCTCTCTGTTTCTAACTGGAATCATTAGGTTTGTCTACTCGTTGAGTATCTTTTTTTTTTTTACGATTTTATTTATTTATTTGACAGAGAGAGAGATAGCGAGAGCAGGAACACAAGCAGGGGGAGTGGGAGAGGGAGAAGCAGGCCTCCTGCCGAGCAGGGAGCCCGATGTGGGACTCGATCCCAGGACCCTGGGATCATGACCTGAACCAAAGGCAGACGCTTAACGACTGAGCCACCCAGGTGCCCTCGTTGAGTATCTTTTGACTGAAAGATGTTATCAACCCTCCTCCCTGACACCCCATCACCCATCAACTGCCCTCCCATAAATACACCCAGACACAGCTCTGAGATTTCTAGCCAGTCCTAGGCCCTCTGTGAATGCCTGCTGCATGATGACATGATTAAAGAGATAAACTGGCCAAGTCCCCACAGTCTCGGACTTCAGACTACATTGAATTAGGGTATGGCCTCACAAGATTTTCAGTGTTTGCTTAAGACTGACACTTAAACTGAACATTAGAGAACACTCTGTCCCCCATTCCCCACTCCCAGGCTAACAAGAACTGAGTGAAAAGAACAGTGAATTACAGCTGGTGATGCTGCAAGTGACAGATTCTGAGGAGGAGACATTTAGTAAAACCCTCTGGCAAACTAATTCACATCTTGAATACTAAAAGAATTTGAAGCCTGAGGTGCACTGAGAATAACCGTAACAACAGACTACAAACTAAGCCCATTTCATAACCAGATAAACACAAGTACTGGACAACAGGCATACCACAATGAAAGGTGAGCTCATTGAGCATTAAAAAAATTCCGTGAGCTCTCCTATATGACATAGATTCTGTGATGCTGCCTCTTACTGCTTCTGATCAGGTGTTACTCAATTGCACTTTGTCCCATTACTGATGATCACTTCAATCACTTGATTATGGTGGGAGCTGCTAGGCTTTGCCGTAAAATTACTCTTCCCCCCTTAAAATTAAAAGGATTTCGTGGGGTAGTGATTTGATACTATAGGTCTCTTACTTCTCATCAAACTTTTAATTTGCACATTTATTTCTAAGTGTATCTGTAGGGATGTGTGGTATCCTATTTGATTCAATAGGTAATAATGCCTTGCTATTAATATTTTGATGCTCAAATTGTCTTTAATTTTGCTGGTGGTAGCCCTTTCATGATAGTTCTTTCATCCTTTAGACATGGCCCATCAAGCGCCTCCTTGCTTTTCTGTAAGTTGTTTGATGTTTGTCTTGTTCTTTTCCCTGACACAACTCTGGGATCAACCATTTCTTCAAGGGCCCAGTTCAAGTGGAGAGTGTATTTAGAAGCCAAAATTCAGAAAGTGATGGACAGAATGACAACCTGAGATGTGATGTTTTCCTTTGTTCTCTTCAGGGTAGAAGACAGGCAAAGAGGACCCCTGTTCTGAATGAGTCCATGACACTACATCTCTACAGGTCACATCATTCTGAGGGAAAGAATCTCTGAAATGGTATGGTCTCCACTTTAAAGCAGGCAAAGGAAAATGGGGGGACAAGGCCCCAAGTACCTTTATAGGATTTACTTTTTAGTCCCACATCCTTTTTCCTTTAAAAATGCTTGTGATTAAAGAATACTGAATTGATTGAACCCTATTGGTGAAGTAAGAAAAAATGAACCAGACTGGGAATATCATAGAAGCTAGGCCACAGAAACCCTTCCACTACAGCTTAACAATGTTTGCCATAGGACAGGCATGTGATAATTGTTTTATGAATAATCATAAATAGGTTATTTTGATTAATTTTGTCTGCTATGTAGTAAATCCATTCACCCAGAGACTACAGTCCATTTTGGTTGCAAATATATTTTCTTATATTTTTAAAGTGTTCTCTTGGCCCCATCTGATTTCTGCTTCTGAAATTCCTGTGGTGTATCAATTAAAATTGATATATCTTTTCCTCAGGAATCACCTTTTCTCTCTACCCTTTGAGTTTATCTGACTTCCTGGAGAATTTCTAAAATCCCTTTTACCTTATTGTGTTATTCTTCTACTTTATGCAATCTACTGTTCCAGTGTCTCCATCAAATTTTTCAACATTAAAATTTTGTCTCACCAGAATGTTCCTTTTTCTCTACTGCCTTTTCCAGAAATAAATATGCAGCATTCCTTCAAATCTCATTGAAATTATAAACTTGTGTACAAATGTCAGGACATTTGTTGCAATTCCTGGCAATTTTCTCATTTAAATTTCTAACTTTTCATGTGTGATGATTTTTCTCTTTATTAATGTTTCATGATAATATATTTTCCTAGTATTTGAACTTAAATGAGTTCTGCAGAGTGTGTGGTTTCTGCTCAACGCTTCCTTGCACATCCTTGAAGAGGGAAAGAACTGTTTACATCAGTTGTAGTTTTTTTTTTTCCCATGCAAAACGTGCCCTCCTCAATACCCATCACCAGGCTAACCCATCCTCCCACCCCCCTCCCCTCTAGAACCCTCAGTTTGTTTTTCAGAGTCCATCGTCTTTCATGGTTCGTCTCCCCCTCCGATTCCCCCCCTTCATTCTTCCCCTCCTGCTATCTTCTTCTTTTTTTTTTTTTCTTAACATATATTGCATTATTTGTTTCAGAGGTACAGATCTGTGATTCAACAGTCCTGCACGATTCACAGCGCTCACCATAGCACATACCCTCCCCAGTGTCTATCACCCAGCCACCCCATCCCTCCCACCCTAACCCCCACTCCAGCAACCCTCAGTTTGTTTCCTGAGATTGAGAATTCCTCATATCAGTGAGGTCATATGATATATGTCTTTTTCTGATTGACTTATTTCGCTCAGCATAACACCCTCCAGTTCCATCTACATCGTTGAAAATGGCAAGATCCCATTCCTTTTGATGGCTGCATAGTATTCCATTGTATATATATACCACTTCTTCTTTATCCATTCATCTGTCAATGGACATCTTGGCTCTTTCCACAGTTTGGCTATTGTGGACATTGCTGCTATAAACATCGGGGTGCACGTACCCCTTTGGATCCCTACATTTGTATCTTTGGGGTAAATACTCAGTAGCGCAATTGCTGGATCGTATGGTAGCTCTATTTTCAACTTTTTGAGGAACCTCCATACTGTTTTCCAGAGTGGTTGCACCAGCTTGCATTCCCACCAACAGTGTAGGAGGGCTCCCCTTTCTCCGCATCCCCGCCAACATCTGTCATTTCCTGACTTGTTAATTTTAGCCATTCTGACTGGTGTGAGGTGGTATCTCATTGAGGTTTTGATTTGGATTTCCCTGATGCCGAGCGATATTGAGCTCTTTTTCATGTGTCTGTTGGCCATTTGGATGTCTTCTTTGGAAAAATGTCTGTTCATGTCTTCTGCCCATTTCTTGATTGGATCATTTGTTCTTTGGGTTTGAGTTTAAGAAGTTCTTTATAGATTTTGGATACTAGCCCTTTATCTGATATGTCATTTGCAAATATCTTCTCCCATTCTGTCGGTTGTCTTTTGGTTTTGTTGACTGTTTCTTTTGCTGTGCAAAAGCTTTTTATATTGATGAAGTCCCAATAGTTCATTTTTGTCCTTGCTTCCCTTGCCTTTGGCGATGTTTCTAGGAAGAAGTTGCTGCGGCTGAGGTCGAAGAGCTTGCTGCCTGTGTTCTCCTTTAGGATTTTGATGGACTCCTGTCTCACATTGAGGTCTTTCAACCATTTGGAGTCTATTTTTGTGTGTGGTGTAAGGAAATGGTCCAGTTTCATTCTTCTGCATGTGGCTGTCCAATTTTCCCAACACCGTTTGTTGAACAGACTGTCTTTTTTCCATTGGACATTCTTTCCTGCTTTGTCCATTTGGTCCAGTGTGTCATTTAAAGTCTTTATTTCCTTGTTGATCTTTTGCTTAGATGATCTGCCCATTTCAGTGAGGGGGGTGTTAAAGTCCCCCACTATTATTGTATTGTTGTCAATGTGTTTCTTTGCTTTTGTTATTAATTGCCTTATATAATTGGCTGCTCCCATGTTAGGGGCATAGATATTTACAATTGTTAGATCTTCTTGTTGGATAGACCCTTTAAGTAGGATATAGTGTGCTTCCTCATCTCTTATTACAGTCTTTGGTTTAAAATCTAATTTGTCTGATATAAGGATTGCCACCCCAGCTTTCTTTTGCTGTCCATTAGCATGGTAAATGGTTTTCCACCCCCTCACTTTCAATCTGGGGGTGTCTTTGGGTCTAAAATGAGTCTCTTGCAGACAGCATATTGATGGGTCTTGTTTTTTTATCTAATCTGATAGCCTGTGTCTTTTGATTGGGGCATTTAGCCCATTTACATTCAGAGTAACTATTGAAAGATATGAATTTAGTGCCATTGTATTGCCTGTATATGGTCTGTGTTCCTTTCTGGTCTATGTTGCTGTTAGGGTCTCTCTTTGCTTAGAGGACCCCTTTCAAGATTTCTTGTAGGGCTGGTTTTGTGTTTGCAAATTCCTTTAGTTTTTGTTTGTCCTGGAAGCTTTTTATCTCTCCTTCTGTTTTCAATGACAGCCTAGCTGGATATAGTATTCTTGGCTGCATATTTTTCTCATTTAGTGCTCTGAATATATCATGCCAGTCCTTTCTGGCCTGCCAGGTCTCTGTGGATAGGTCTGTTGCCAATCTAATGTTTCTACCATTGTAGTTTACAGATCTCTTCTCCCGAGCTGCTTTCAGGATTTTCTCTTTGTCTCTGAGACTCGTAAGTTTTACTATTAGATGTCGGGGGGTTGACCTATTTTTATTGATTTTGAGAGGGGTTCTCTGTGCCTCCTGGATTGTGATGCCTGTTTCCTTCCCCAAATTAGGGAAGTTCTCTGTTATAATTTGCTCCAATATACCTTCTGCCCCTCTCTCTCTTTCTTCTTCTTCTCTGATCCCAATTATTCTAATGTTGTTTTGTCTTATGGTATCGCTTATCTCTCGAATTCTGCCCTCGTGATCCAGTAGTTGTTTATCTTTTTCTCAGCTTCTTTATTTTCCATCATTTGGTCTTCTATATCACTGATTCTCTCTTCTGCCTCATTTATCGTAGCAGTTAGTGCCCCCATTTTTTATTGCACCTCATTAATAGCCTTTTTGATTTCGACTTGGTTAGATTTTAGTTCTTTTATTTCTCCAGAAAGGGTTTCTCTAATAACTTCCATGCTTTCTTCAAGCTACTATCTTTAAAGTGATGATTCTGAACTCTAGATCCAACATCGTACTAATGTCCGTATTGTGTAGGTCCCTGGCAGTCGGTACTACCTCTTGTTCTTTTTTGTTGAGGTGATTTTTTCTGTCTTGTCATTTTGTCCAGAGGAGAATAGGTGAATGAGAGAAAAAAATGCTAACAGGGTAACAACGTCCCCAGAAAATACACTCTAAACAAATCAGAAAAGACCTGAAGCCGGGGGAAAAGAAAGGGAAAGAAAGAAAAAAGAAAAAGGAAAAAGAAAGAAAAAGTAAAAGATAGAAACAAACAAAAACAGAACAAAACAAAACAAAAAAAACCCAGAATATGATCAAATATGCTCAGGCTGGTGCATAGATCAGTGCCACCCACTAGATTTTGGGTGTATTTTGGTCTGTTAGAAGAAAGTGCCTCCCAAAATTTTAAAGAAAGAAAAACTTACATATGTACAAAAATAAGGGTTGATATGATGAAGGGATGGAATATGACTGTAAAGATGAAAATTATAAAAAATTTTATAAAAGGAATTGATAAGAAGTTGTTTGAAAAAAGAAAGAAGAGGATTTAAGAAAAAAAAAGAAACAAAAAAAGGCAGAGAATGTGATCAGGCAGGAGAGTAGAACAAAACCATAAACTAGAGATTTAGGGTATATTTTGATCTGCTAGAAGAAACTATCTCAAAATTTTAAAGAGAGAACAACTTATATATATATATGCCAAAAATACGGGTAACTACTATGAAGGGATAGAATATGACTCTAAAAATGAAAAATAAAAATGTTTTTTAAAAAAGGGATTGATAAGATGTTGGTTGACAAAGGGAAAAAGAAAAATTCAAAAAAAAAAAGTTAAAAAAAATTAACTTTGAAAGACTAAAGAATCATGGTAAAAAAGCCATGGATTCTATGTGCATTATTCCCCTGGTGCTGGAGTTCTGCCGTTCTCATTGATCAGTAAACTTGGTCTTGGCTGGCTGCTCTTGCTGATCTTCTGGGGGAGGGGCCTGTTGCCGTGGTTCCCAAATGTCTTTGCCAGAAGCGGAATTGCCCAGCCCTTGCCGGGTTGGGGCTAAGTAATCTGCTTGGGTTTGCTCTCAGGAGCTTTTGTTCCCTGCAAGCTTTCCGTACAGCTTTGGAGACTGAGAGTGAAAATGGCGGCCTCCCAATCTCCGCCCCAGAGGAGCCAAGAACTCGGGGCCCCGCTCCTCAGTGAGCCCCCAGAGAAAAGCCGTCAGTCACTCCCGTCTCCCCGGTCTCCGGCCGCACTCCGTGCTCACCCGGCCTGTGACCAAGCGTTTCTATCTCTGGCACCCAACCCCATGTGGGGTCTCCAAACCCAGCAGATCCCTGCGGTGCGCTCCCACACCACTGCTCCCCGGGTTGGAAGGGAAGTCTCCCCCGATCTGCCACTTGTTGGGTGCCTGCTGGAGGAGCAGTGGCCCGACTGTGCCGCGGATCATGGTTTATGGCAACCCCGAGCTGAGAGCCCACTCCTCGGCTCTGTCTCTGCAGCCGGCTTCCCTGCTCCAATACCTGGGAGCTCTGCCGCACTCAGACATCCCCGGTCTTTCTGTGACCCCAAGGGTCCTGAGACCACACTGTCCCACGAGGGTTCCACCCCCCACTTAGCCACCGGAGCGACGTCCCTCAGCGGAGCAGACTTCTGAAAGTTCCGATTTTGTGCTCCACGGCTCTATCACTCGCCAGAAGCAGCTGACTGAGGCCCCGTCTCCCGCTGTCTATCCTCCCGAATATCACCTCGGATTCACTTCTCCGCACGTCCTACCTTCCAGAAAGTGGTCGCTTTTCTGTTCAGAGAGTTGTTGCTATTCTTTTCTTCGATCTCCTGTTGAGTTCGTAGGTGTTCAGAATGGTTTGATCCCTATCCAGCTGAATTTCTGAGACCAGACGAAATCCAAGTCTCCTACTCCTCCGCCATCTTGCTCCACCCCCCTAGATCAGTTGTAGTTTTATTTTGCTTAACTAGAGTTCCTGAATCTTATGCAGAGAACGGGGAGGAGGAGAAGGAGAGCAGAGGGAAAATGAAAGTAAGATGTAGCCACTAAGAAACAGCAATGAAAGTATCTTCATTTTATCTGGCACGCTGTCTGTACCAACTGTAAACTCAACACGAGTGTCTCAGTTACACCTCATTATTGGAATCTGGCATGGGGGCCGGCTGTCTGGGCTAATGAAAGGTCGTCACTTTCCCTGTAGCTCCCCTGCCATCCCAATGTTCTCAACACTAGGAGCTAGTGGTGTTGCTGGAGTTCTGCTAAAGATGAACGGGAGTCTCTCCCCCCAAGTCCTTATTTCCTAAACACACTTTTTCTTTGCATTAGTTAAATTGTGAGTTAGACGTATCCTCTTTCCTACAAAATAGAGTATAAAAATTCCTTTAAATTTCTGACAGGTAGAAATATTACTTTACAGCACTGGTATGGATTTTAATAAAGATCATCATATGCTTTTGCTACTTTTAAAGGAGATCTGAAAGGGAACAGGTGGTAAATGTGTAATGTTCAGAATACCATCTAAATTGACTATTCACAGTTTATTTAAAAATAAAAATCAAATATGCAAAGAAATGTATGAATAATTTTTAAATCAGTTATTTGATTGTTGGTGTAAATAATCTAACAGACCATTACTGAAGTTTCTACTCAGATGAATATATATGTTCTATTTAATACCTGAGTGACCTCATAACTATTATGCTCTATGAATGATAAAATGAATACAGGAGCTAACCATTCATTCCATGTGTAAATAATTACTTCAAAAATTACAACAATGTTCCAGTTTTATAGTGAGTCTTTAAATGTGTTCTTCTTTAGGACATATCTTTTTCATTGGAAATCATTAAAACATCAGTAATATTGTCTTGTCAATACGAAAATCTTTTTATAGTAGCAGATTAGCTTATAAAAGAAATTAAATATACTGTAATTTGCTGAACAAAAAAAATACACATTTTATGTTCCTTGGTAATATGAATATTAAGTATTATTTTGACATTGTAAAGGAAACTGAAATTATATTGATTTTTAACTTATGTGAATATATGGTATTTGCAAAGTAACAGTTGTTACACATGTGAAGTAAATTGGAACTATATTTAATAAAATGTAACTTTTTATATTAAAATTACTTTGATAAGGCTTTAAATAATTTTCTCTAAAAATTGAAAATAAAAGAGATTATAGTTCAAAACAATTTACCATGGGAAGTTTCATGATTGAATGTAAAAATTCCCACGTCCTTTCTCCAAAATACATAAAGAAAAAGAAAATGTATGACATAAAAGAAATGCATAAAAACATTTATAAGTAAGTGATACAGAAAATAAACTCATAATTTGAAAAGTCATATATAACAGGAGCTTCAGGCATCACAGTAGAATTCACATATGCTATAAGTCATTTCAATAAAGAAAAAAAAACAGTGAGCTTTTCTTTTACATAGTCCCAATCAATACACAGACTTCAAACTTTCTGAGGAGACTTTCATTAATCCACTACCACACTCCTTTTATTCTCTGTTTCCACTCCTTTCAAAAAACATGAAGTCCTAGATAAAAACAAAAATACAGAAATGAGTTTTCAGCAACAAAGTAGGGAACATCTGGGAAAAGTTGATAGCTTTCAAATATAATAACATGTAAATCCTGTAATTCTATTCACTTACTGATTACCTGCATGAATTTAATTTATTATCTGGTAATTTTTCTAAATTTCACTTTTTCTCATGCCACTCAGAATATTCCTATTTTTTATCTTTCTTCCTTAACTTTTTGTACTCCTTCTCTAGTAATACAACTTTTCTTAAGACTGGAATTCAATGTACAACTTTCAGATTTTCTCAGGAGAATGACAGCCATCTTAGAGGTAGCATGCATCTTAGATTTTTTTGGCCCAGTTTTATGATGTCTCTCGCAAACTTGTCCACTGTGTTCCCCAACTTGTCTCACTACATCAGTGTCTAATCAGACCCCCTTCCCTATGACTTTCATCAAATCCTATGGATTTTCTCTCACATCTATCATTTTCCTTTATCTGTTCACACAGAAATAATTTAATCCTTATCATCATCCACTTGCAATTGCACAATTGTTAATTTTACCTCTCATCAATCCATTTCTTACATAGTCACCAGGATTTATCTTTCTGAGATTTGGATTTATAGCTTTTTATTTATACCTAGTTTAAAACCAACCAATTAAATAATTTTCACTATCTTCCCCACATCTACAAGAAGTTGTCCAATCTTTAAAAGTCCTTTAGAAGAGGCCCAATGTACACCACAGTCATTTCCTAATAACCCCACCACAACTCCCAACCCCATTTCTCATCTATCCAAACACCCCAAACTGTCCTCTCTTCCCTTTATACACCACATCTTTGGTTATTGTGTGTGTACCTCTGGTCAAACAGTTTCCTAAGGTTAAATTTAATTTTACTTTTCACGTGAAATAAACAGTGAAAACAGTTTTTAAACCGAACTGTGATTATATTTAAAACTTTATACAGAAAACATCGAGCCTATCCCAAATTAGATAGAATAGCAAAATAAAATCCTAATGGCCACTCACCAAGTTTTAATAATTATTAACATGACCAATCTTGGTTCATTAATTACTCTATCTCCTAAATCCCCCTGCCCTCACCCTCATTATTTAAAAGCAAATCTGTGATATCATACCATTTTATGCTGAAATTCAACTTCAGTGTGTGCCCCTAAAAATTTGGACTCTTTTGTTTTTATATAAGCCCAATATCATTAGCATATTTTTTAAAAATAATAATCTATTAATATCATCAAATAGCCAATGTTCAAATTTCTCTGAATTCCTTCTAAATGTCTTTTTATATTCATTTGTTCAAATCAGTATCTAAATACCGTCTATAAATTGCATTAAGTTGAGGTCGCTTAAGTTTCTCTCTCTTTTTATATAATTTTTATCTTTTCATTTTACTGACACTTATTTGTTGAAGTAACTGGATTCTTTTTCTGTATATTTTCTCACTTTTTAGTGTTTTTGGCATTGCATCCCCATGACAGTGTTTAAGATGTTCATCTAGTGGCTCCAAACCTTCCTTGCATATTGGAATCACCTGATGCTCTAAACAGCTTGCAGGCTTGGTCCCACTTCAGATATTTTGATTTACTATCTGGATGCAGTCTTGACAAAGGGAGTTTGATAGCTATCCAGGTGTTTCTACTGAGCAGCTAGGGTTGGAAACTCTTGCTCTGTCCCAGGAGTCCTTGATTTGGGCTGCATATGGAGTCACCTGGGGAACTATACAAACTTCTAATTCTGAGCCTCTAATTTAGTTAAACTGGGGTACAGCCTGATCCTTGTGGTTTTTTTAAAGTTCCCTGGCTGATTAAATGTGAAGATAAGTTCAGAATCACAGCTCTATCCCACATAATTCCTTTCAAATGGCAGTTCTACTTAATGGCTTGATTGGATGTTTACTCTTATTGCAGTTTGCACTCCTGTATTAGATGATTTAATTTAATAATGAATCAGGACAAAATCTTGTTTTACTGAGTCTATTCCATGTAAGCCCAAATTCAAACTCTTTTTCACAGTACTGACTTCAATTTTTAAATAAAAACCCCAAAGACCAGGGCCCCTCAACACATGAGGTCCTCCTGTTACCAAATGAAACTGCATAGACTCTCCAGAGAAACTAGTCACCTGCAAACCCAGAATACCAGGAGATAATGAAATTTCAGAGCTAGAATTAAAAGGGGCCCCCTTGGAATAAAACCTATAAATTTAACAAGGTCATTTAAAAATGTACAACTTACTAAATCATTTCAGAATGATACTAGAAAAACCATCTAAACCCAAGATTAGCAAGAATAGACTCACAATGAGGAAACATGCACCGAGCATCACAGCTTTCATTTTCACATCAAGGTCTAAAGGGAACTGGATGCCAAAGTTATCAGCATCTGTAAATGCTTCTCTCATGAAACCAGTCCACTGCTTGGAAATCTTTCCAACCACATTTTCTTCATCAAGAGATTTAATCTAAAATGAAAAAAAAAAAACATTCTTAATGAATTCTAGAAAACTAGTAACAAACTAAAAGTTGAAATAAAGTGAAATATCACTCTATCAAAATTATGTGCAATACTTAACTATGAACATTATATCACTCATTAAATGTATATAGATTCTTGTATCTACTTTTAGATGCATGAAAAAAGAAACCTGTTTCTTTGTTTCAGAGAACTTAACATGAAAGTAGTTTTGCTTAAATATTTAACATTTTCTATTCTACATTAAGACAGTAATTGATGAATTGAGTTGATCTAAAACAAAATTTAAGCAGAAAAAGATACAAATATAAAACGTTTCTTTGGTGAAATTTCTAGAAGCCATCAGGAAGGTATTAAATTAATCCCCCATGCTGTAAGAGAAGCACAGAGAGTTTACATAAGTTGAGTGTTTAAATGTGATGGGAGGGTTCATTACCACCATCAGTAGGAAAATATGAAATGCAAAGAGCCTGGAAAAGAAGACTGGCAGTTTTGAGTAAAGGAAAATAACCAATAAGTAACTTGATGGGATGCCACAGGTCAAGAGTTGGGGTAAGACTGAACAGTGGGGTGGATGGACAGTGAACAACAAAAAGGACAGATGATAAAAAGAGCTCCAAAGTAAAATTTTCTAATTTTACAATTCTGCCTGAGGAAAGCCCAGGGCCATCTTAAAGAGTTGAACATTTTGTGGCTGGACAAATGCACCTCACCAAGTAGGTATGTGGGGGGATGAATGTAGCCCACACTTATCATGGTATGTGCATGCAGAGTTACGTCAAACCAGGAAGAGAAGTGTCCTTTTCAAATGTGCACAAGGTACCACAAGTGCTAGCAACACCCACAGAAGCCCTAGCTCAGGTTGAGAACAGCAAAATAAATGTGGGGAAACTAGGGGTACCTGGGTGGCTCAGTCAGTTAAGTGTCTGCCTTTGGCTCAGGTCATGATCTCAGGGTCCTGGGATTGAGTCCCACATCGGGCTCCATTCTCAGCGGGAGCCTGCTTCTCCCTCTCCCTCTGTTGCTCCCCCTGCTTGTGCTCTCTCTCTCTGACAAATAAATAAAATCTTTAAAAAAATGCAGGGAAATTAAAAACAGCTGACTCATTTTATTTTGGCATGGGTGGATGGGTTCTTTACAAATCTGAAATAAACTTCTAACTTGACTGTGATAGCATAGATTACTGTTCAGCAAATATTCATGCACTACCCTCCCCCACCAACTGAAGGCCCAGTATATGTCCCTGTACACTGATATTTAGGGTTGGCCATATGACTTGCTTGACTAATGGAATGTTAGTAGATGTGACATGAGCAGAGGCCTCAAACATGGTTAAGTAGTTTGGCCTGGCTCTTGCTCTCCAGTGATCAGCCACTAGAAATACATGATCCAGGTAGCTGCATTTGCTACAGTTCCAGAATGAATAACCTGGAGTAGACCTGAGGCCAACTTACAGCCCAAATCAGAGCCATCTAGCTTGAGCCTGGGTATATTCCCTGAGACACAATTGACCTGCATATCCATTAGCATGAGAATAAATACCTATAGTTTTAAGCCACTGAGCTTTAGGGGTTATTTGTTATGCAACATTATTGTGGCTAAACAGACTAATACAAATTCCTCTTGCATACCTGTGTTTTTTGTTTGTTTGCTTTTAAAGATTTATTTATTTATTTGAAAGAGAGAGCGTAAGTGGGAGGGGCAGAAGGAGAGGGAGAGAGAATCTCAAGCAGACTCCACACTGAGCACGGAGCCTGACACGGGGCTGGATCCCAGGACCCTGAGATCATGACCTGAGCTGAAACCAAGAGTCAGATACTTAACCAACTGCACCACCCAGGCGCCCCTGTATTTTATACATTAATAGCTGTCATCAGCATTTGAAGCTAGTAATAAAATCTTATATTTATTTTTAAATTTAGTCATTTTTAATTTCTGAAGTATTTTTTAAATGAAATATACAAAAGATAATTTATAAGCCACCATAATCCTACCACTAGATTTAACCAATATTGACTTTTCTCCTTTTTATTCCTATAGTAAGAAATTTAAAAATTTACCAAAATTTATGTAAGTAGAACATGTAATTTTTTATGAAAAGGCTCAGAAATGTGAATAATGATTTATAACTGGAAAGTAAATAGGATTAGATAATTTTTAGCTAAATTCTAGGTATTTAAAAATGGAAAATTTATACAATAAAATGATTGCAACTTCTAGAAATAATAAACTAATATTATATACCTATACATTTGTACTGATGATAGTGGTATTCTAAAAATAAATCTATAGGCTCATCTTATAATATAAATATAAATGCAAAAAATTCAAATAGAACATTAGTACATAAAACCTAGGTAAGTATCAAAAGAATATAGTGTAATAAATTGTATAATGCTAGGATACCATATAATTCAAAACATTGGTATATCAGATGCTGAAAAAGTATTTTATTTATTAGCTAATTAAGCATTTATATAACATTTAGCATATGTATAACATATAAATGCTTTATAAGTATCAGGTGATTTTTCCCCTCACAGTATCTTTACAAAATATGTACTATTATTAAACACAGTTTTCATATGGAAAAACTGAGGCAAGTAGAGGTTAAATAATTTGTCTAAGTTCACATATAAGGAGTCGTGGGGAGGATTTCAAACCCAGGCACTCTGTTCCAGAATCTACAAACATGACCACTCTGATACCCTGCTTTTAGATACTTAGGTATCAATTCTTAATAAAAATCTAGGTCAGGGGTCAGCAAACAATGATCAGTGGGCCAAATCTAGCTTACCCACCTTTTTTGTAAAAAAGTCATATTAGGACACAGTTATATGCAGTATTTATATATTGTCTGTAACTATTTTCATGCTACAATGACAGACTTGAATAGTTGCACACAATGACCATATGACCCATAAAGGCTAAAATGTTTTCTATCTCATCTTTTAATTTTTTTTTTTTTTTTTTTGCTAATTCCTACTCTAGGTAAAATAGGACTAGAAAAACAATATGAAAAATAATAGTCAATGTCTTTTTAAATTGTGAAACATTTCAATTGAAGTCATCAACTTGGCAGGTATTCTCACAATTGGCATTACTATTCAGTTTTGCCGCTGAAGTAGACTAGAAAAGAAAATGAGCTAATTGGTAAATAAACATGAGAAGTTAAAATGATTTCACTTTGCTCTGTAATTTTTAACTAGAAAAAACAAGTATAAATAAGCAAAAATGTTTCTTAAGTTAAATACTAGAATCCAGTCAGACGACTGGATAAAAGGTAAAAAAATAGCCTTTTTCAATATTAAGAATAAGTACCTAATACATCTATATTCCTTCTTAATAGTGATAATGCCTATAAATTACTTAGGAAAATTTTAACAAAAAAGATAGAGGTTCTATATAAAGAAACCCATCTGATCTTATGAAGAATATAAAATTAGATATGAATGAATAAAAAGACATAACACTTCTGGGATGAGACAGGTTTAGCATCATAAAAATGCTAATTTTTTAAAAATAGTATACAGATTTAATACAATACTAATAGGATTCTAACTTTTGAAAAATTGCCTTAATATTCACAGGAAAGGAAAAATCTGATAGTAGCAAAAAATATGATAAAGAAGAATATAAGTGGCTGTTTGGCTACGACTAGATATAGAATACATCATTAAGTTGCCATAATTGAATCATAAGGCACTGTTGTAAGAACAGATAATTAGATCAATGAAACAGAGGAGAATCTAGAAATAGATTCCATTATTTATGGGAATTTAATGTACAGTATTTCAATTCAGCAAGGAATGAATACTTAATAAATTGTGATGACACAGCTGTCTAGCCATCTGAAGGAAAACAATGTTTGATCCTATCTTCTACAAATAAAATTCCTGGTAAGTTAAAGATTTAAATATAAAAAGATTAAAAAAGGAGTAAATAAAATATAAAGTTGGGGATAACTTCATAATCAAGACAGGAGAATGAGAAGATATTAAAATAGATATATGCGACTATATATGACACATATTTGTATATAAATATAAAAATATAAATAAATACATATATATAAGTTCCACAAAGAAAGGGTAGATTTGTGGAAACTATTTGCAGATCAGAGGACAGATGCAGGGTCAATGTCTTCAACATATAAATTACATTTATAAATTGACAAGAAAAAAGTAAACAACCCAATAAAAATACAGGCAATGGATATGAATAGACAATTCAAAGAGAGCAAACACAAGTAGCCAGTCAAGTTAGAGTAAAATGTTCATAATCCCTAATGGTCAGGGAATTACATATTAGAGATAACCTTCCCCCCTCCCACTTGCTGATTTTCAATTTCCCTTTTTAGTTTGAAGTTTGCAGTTCAAGTTGTATCTGGGTGTCATTTCTTCTTCTAACTCAAAACTCCTTGTACTTCTTGAATCTGAGAAACCATGGTATTAAGTCTGCATGATTTTATCCATTTATCTCTTTGAATATTATCTTGGCACATTCTCTGTATTCTCTTTTTCTGTGACTTCTCTTTGGCACATGCAAGAGTAGTTTCTTCTAGCTTTCACAATCCTTTAAATTTTTTTGGTCCCTTCAAATTTATCTTTTCCCACCCTCCTATTTATTTTCCTCATATAGATCATCCAGTTCATTAATTCCCTCTTCACCTGTATCTAATTTTCAGCTCAACCCTTCCAATGAGATTTCATCAATGAGTGTTCCTTATTTCTGGAATTTCTATTTGGTTTGTTTTCAGATCCTGTCCTTTTTCAAATAGTCTCATTTTCCCCTTATGACCTTTTTTTGTTTCTTCTTTAGCCTCTTTAATGTTTATTTAGATATTTCTTATATGATTGATTGCAGACTCTTGTATTATATGCAGTTTGTTGGTGGTGAATTAATTCTTAGAACATTATGTAATTTTTGATCTGTTCTTGTGAATATCAGCTTTTTCTATAGGAACAGAGAGTGTTTTGGTAATCAATCTTTGGTGATCTCTTTCTAGTGTGCTTTTGCATTTAATTCTGTCATCTGTCATCACCACTCAGGATCAATTTCTATGTTATGACGTTCCTCATTCATAACAGTGGTATGAATTCAGACTTCAGACTCATAGAGGGGACTATAATGTATTAGCAGTTTCATAGTTGTTGTTTTTTTTTTCCCCTACCAAAAGTCCTGGAAGGAGACAGATTCCCTTATTGCCTCCCTGGGATAAAAAGTCTAGTTGTCTTTCTTCTACTCACCCTTGGGACAATTTCATGGCTTCAACTACCATCTATATGCTGAACACATCCCAAACTTTTTCTCTACATACCAAAAATCCAACATAACTCAAATACAAATTATGAGGTTCTCACAAATCAACTGTTTCTTCTCCAAGTTTGTTAACCTGGCTAACGGCATCATTATCCATTCAGCTTCTTCTTCTTCTTTTTTTTTTTTTTTTTTTTTTGAGAGAGAGGGGGGGATTGAGAGAGCAGGGGCGGGGGGGGGGGCGGGGAGAGGGGGAGAGAGAATCTTAAGCAGGCTCCATGCCCAGTATGGAGCCCATTGCAGGGCTCAGTCTCATGACCCTGAGATCATGACCTGAGCAGAAATCAAGAGTTGGATGCTTAACCAACTGAGCCACCCAGGCGCCCCTCATTGAGCTTCTTAAACATCAGATATTAGAACAATATGAATCAGAATCATCTCCAAATTTTCTCTCATGCTCAGCTGACATCAAAGCCGTGAATCAGTCCCACTTGGTATACTTATGAAATGTCTCTGAATTATTTCTCCCTTTAGGATGGTTCCTGCTCCTGTTTTGTTCAGGCCATTGTCTCTTTTCTACTCTGTTTCCATACCATGGACACTATGACAGAGTCCATGTTCCATAGTGGTTCCTCGTACTGATAATTCCTGCTTCCAAACTTTTCATTACCTAGCCTACAGAAAATGATTCAAGGGACCACTTTCTCAGCTCCCTCAAAGATGTTACCCAGTTAGCACCATTCTAGATGCACAGAAGAGTAGTTAATTCATTACATATAATGGATGCTTTAAGGCATCCACTGAGAAGGGTTGCTGGGAGATTTCTAAATTCCTTAGCATTAAGTATAAAAGTTTCACAATCCAATTTCACTTGTTCCACGAGTATTTTCACTTATTTTCTACGAATAAAGTATATGTCAGCAAAAATTCTATTAATATTCGCTGAAAGAACAATTACCTCTCAGTCCTCTGGCTCTTTCATAGGAATGATAACTCCTACATAGAGAACTTTTATTATACAAGAACTATAAAGTCTTGGGGCACCTGGGTGGCTCAGTCGGTTAAGTGGCTGCCTTCGGCTCAGGTCATGATCCCGGAGTCCTGGGATCGAGCCCTGCATTGGGCTCCCTGCTCAGCAGAGAGCCTGCTTCTCCCTCTCCCTCTGCCTGCCTCTCTGCCTACTTGTGCTCTCTGTCAAATAAAAAAAACAAACAACAACACCAAAAAAACCCCAAACTATGAAGTCTTTACACATGCATAGTATACATCCCCTCAATTCCCCCCTTACACTATGTATATGACTTTGTAAGAGTCTTTATAAAGTCTCTATCACGTGTTTTCTTAGAATTGCCTGTCTCTCTCATTCGACTCTGAAGTCACTGAGGGGAAGGATTCATTTTTATATAAGCAGGGTCTAACAGAGGAATTGGAAATCATATGATTAGAGAAGCCAGGCAGATAATACCAAGAATGGAGCTGGACAGTGGAAAACTGTAGGAAGTCAGGGGACAGTGTCAGATTTCACACATCTTATCATAAGGGGGCAGCCCTGCTCAGTTTTAGATTTTTGCCCCTTTTTGTGGAAATGTTGGTCCAGCTTAACATATTTTGTGATTTTCCAAGAGAATCATGAGATCAAGATTAAGTTATAAAATCTCCCTATTTTTATACATTTGCAACTAAATAATTTGAGCTATGAGGCTAGGCCATCTATGGAAAAACTGCTGTAATGAAATTCTTCCATGTAGTAAATACACAGATAAATTGTGGTTTACAGTGACCAAATTTAACACAAGGATAAAAAGAGGCATAATTGGGAAGTATATCTTACTCTCTTTCTTAAAACTCTCTTTGCATAAGTGAGCTTTTTGTAGGAACTCGAAGATGTCAGAACTTCTGAAGAGAATCCAGAGCACTGGCAGCCTGTATTTCAGCCTAGGGAAGGATTCATATGCCTTGGCAATCAGACTTAGATGACGAGGTTCACATTTTATTTAAAATGGTTAATATACAGAGCATCCATATAGACACCACCATGTTCAAATGTTGGATGTTTTGCTTATATCTATTTATTTGACTACAAGTCTCTGCTTCTCTTTTTTTCCATTTAGTATAATCAACACTGATGCTTCATCAGAGCATTAATCACCTCTCTGACCAAAGTTAAATATATAAGCACACTGTCTTCCTCTTGAAATATCAGGACACACAAATTTATTTTATTTGTAACATCCTCCCAAATTATATTACCCCTTATGAGGAAAGCAAGACCTGTAAACATCATCACATCTCTTACCTCAATATCAACATCTGCACAACAGCTGCATAGAAGACATGGAGCAATAATTTTTAGTACATCCTCTCTCCTCTCATTTTGAATTGTAAACCTTGGCAGGCATGGATTCCAGATCTGAATAACATAACCTATAGGTACACCAGGAGGAGCATAGATTGCTATCTATAAAAGCAAGAGAATATATATAAATCATAATAATTATAATGTCTAGTAATAACTCATTTATTGAATACTTTTGAAGTGTCAGACACTGTTTTAAGCACCTTTATTCATAACACATCTCTAAAAGGTTGGTACTATTATCCCTATTTATAGAGAAAGTAACTGAGGAACAAAGAAGTGAATTAACTTGTATCAGATTCCCAACTACAAAGAAGAAAAGATGAGGTACAAACCTGGGCAGGCTGCATGCATCGTCTCCACTAAAGCTTTGCTCCACTGGCCTTTGTACATTTTTTAATCTCCATATTTATGAAAAATGTCTAAATTGTTAAGGAACTCTTTTCTTAACTTTTTTTAAAAACAGTGGTTTAGATGTAGGAACACAGCTCTGGTCATGGTGCAGTTACTAAATATGAGTAGCAATGGTGCCAAAATGGAAAGAAAATGAAGCCTGGAATCTTGGCTCTGCCACTTAGCTAGGTGACCTTGAAAGTACCTCAGTGTGCTCATCAGTAAATGACTTCCTAGCTCCGTTTTTTACAATAGTGTAATATATGTTAATGTACACTTTATATTGTAGAGTATATTACATCAAACTCCCAGTTTTTCCTCAGATATTCCTGGATAAATATTACTATATCTAACCTAAATGATATGGAAAATAAATAATTCAGCATGAATAACTTCAGTTAACCTTTTAAAATATGTACAGTATTAGATTTCAAATATTCGTGTGCTTGTAACTGTGTCTGTCAGGCTAGCACAGCTCTCTCTGTGGAATGACTGAGTGGCCCTGGCAGGGCTGGTCTCAGGCCAATGGAGACACAGGCAAAAATCAACTTCCCTATAAACTCTCTGTGCCCCAGCATCTCCCCTGAGATCCGCATTCCCTATTAGTGGGCTGCCAAGTAAATGAAATAGACACCTGGTCTTTATGGAGCTAAAGGTACTCACAACTAGTGTATACCTCTTAGAGGGGGCTCAAATACATTCATAATTTCTATGGATATATAAAAAAACAGGCACTGAAATTTTTCAGAGAGGGCCCCTCTGCGAGGTTGGCCCAAACTGTGGGATGAACACATGTAGGATATTCTAGGATATTCTCTATGGTGTCACTGCTCTGGCTTTGGCCAGGCTTTTCATGTTCCTTGTAGGTTAGGGACTTGCCCTACCTTCTTAGCTCTCCATGAAGATCAAGAAGCCTCGTCCCTGAGATCTCTGATCTCAACTTCACGAGACACACTACTCATGGCCATGGGGCTAACTGTTCATTGTTTTCCACTGCCTTTCTTCTTGGACAATTTACTCTCAAGTATAAACTAAGAGCTTATGGACCAATTTTCCTTTAAATCTCATTTGATTACATAATTCAATGAAAGGGTAAAAATCCTTGCTGACCACTTTACAAATGACCCTGGTAATTGTTCACTGACCTCCTGAAGGCAGCAAGGGAAACAACAGCTGTCACACTTTAGTGGTCTCTCCAGAGTTATAACTTCTTGGCCCATATTATCAAGAATCCTCATGGTAAAAGGCCTAGAAGCCCCACAGCAATTTCGGGTACAGAAATCCGTATCCTCTACTGCAAAGTAAATCCTCTGTCCAAAGCTGTTCTTAATTTCATATCTGTTATTAGTTTCAAAACCTGTTAAGACTACAAACATAAAAGAGGAAATCATTATGACCATTATGCTAAAAAAATACTGAATCTGTCCTAAGATACTATAATATGTAGTTATGCCACTTTCAGATGATACTTCAAGTAACACAGGGAGAAAGAAAAGGAAAGGTGTTTAGAGATGATCTAGATGGAGGATAAAAGGGAAAGGGAAAGAAGAAGGAGAGGGTGTTAAGGCATAGAGAAATGAAGAGTCCCTATGTGACACATGGAACAGAAAACAACTCATATCTTCCTAATTCCAAAGAAATGTCAGAAAATCAGACTGCTGCTGAGGGATGGTGCAACGGTCTTAGTTGTGCTAGGTGTATGCAGAAAATATCCACTTGCTTGGAATAGTTTTCATATATTCAATTATGGAGGGGATGGTTGCTATGTTCACACTCTTATGAAATATTCTATTGAATAATTTTTTTTTTATATACCATATTCATGGCTTATGTTTTTGCACTGTGTGAGGGAAGGTAATGATAGGGCTTACTCTTAATGCACACGTGTAGAAAGGGAGAGGGTGAAAATGGAAGGTGAATTAGAACATCACATTAGACCCAGAATACCCTTGTTTAGCTCAGCAGTAGTTACTCAGAAGTGGGAGATGGGTATTAGACAACGGAAGAGGTGCTTGGCAACCAAGGCTGCAACTCATGGGCTATGTAGACCACTGGCATCCTAAGTAAGCTCTGTACTCTGGAGGGGGCTAATCTCTTCACAGGGATGCTGATGCCCGTGTGATATCTTACCAATGGGCTTCCCATACTGAATCACACATTGCAAATCTCTCCTTGCTTAGAGCCAGAAAGGAACAATAATGGTCCCACTAGTCCATAGTCCTCATTAACGTGGGTCATGGGATGTCAGAGCCACCAAAATAATGATTAAAAGATATATATGGGACAAAAAACACTCTCTAATGTCTGTGTGGATGCTTTTAGTCAGATAGAGATGTGCTTCATAAATTCTATCATCATGACCTCCCTTAAGTGCCTTTGCTCTGGCTCAGATAGGCTTTGGACTCTTTCTTTAAAAGAACCACGCTTGACCTCAACATCTGACAGTCACATGTTTTGTGAGAAAAAAATTAAACTGATTCATAACATGAAATCTATTATCTAAGTGTTTCATTAAGTAGTTTAATCTCAAAATTCTTCGGATAGTTTATCTGTAAAATGAGATCAATGGGTTTACACAATCTCTAAGTTACCTTCTTCTTTTTATTATTATTATTACCAACATTGCTTTTTATTTTTATTTTTTTATTATTATTATGTTAATCTAAGTTACCTTCTAGTTACTCAAAAAATGAGAATAAAACAAAAGATCTCTATGGTTATCATTATTGTCTATAAAGTTTTGACTTGGTAAGTGTGTAAGTGCCTGTCGTACACTCAGATGCTGAAAATAAATGGAGTAATCTTCATCTCTTTATACTATCATAATCTTACAATACACACTTTCATTGAGATGAAAAGAAAACAAGAAAATTAAAAATACCGCTTTTAGAAAACTGCAGAATTAAGAACTACTAAATTTGGAATTTACCTTTCATGATTAATACATACATATTTCACAAATATATATAAAAGTTATACATTTAAAAACTATAGATGGAATGCTGTATAATGTACAGTGTCTGTTTTGGTTTGGTTTTATTTTATAATGTCAAAAATAAATTTCTTAAAATATTAAAAAATTCAAAGTACAAATTATCAAACAACAAAGAACACCTTTCCAGAGAAAAGTTAGTATAAACAAACTAACAAAAACAAGAACATTATAAATATCTAACAGTGAACAGGATAAGCAATTTAAATAAAATAGGCAACAACTATACATTCTAACCACATCTATTGCTCTACTCTTATAATTCATGTTACAATTTCTACCAGTGGAAAGGGACTTTGCAGAGAGGTGAAGAAGGACGTAACAGATATATTCTAAAAACTAGATGAATGTTCATTAAACTCTTTATATCTAGAAGAAAGACACCACAGTTCATGAATCTATCCAGGTTCTCTTTTCCCTGGCAAGAATCCTGAAATATCTAGTGGCTTCCTAAGTTTACCTTGCATCTCAGGAGTGATGTATCCAAGGAAATATTTATTGGCCATTCACATGAGCAGGAGTGCTGTTCTAAGAAGCCAGGCCTCCAGGTCCGTTGGTCAGCATCCTCCAACACTGCATTAGCCCTGTACCCAAGGTGATAATCCACAGCCCACAGAACAGAGGTCTTACAGGGTTCATATGAACTCCTAATAAAGTCTGTGGGCAAGAGGGGTGCCTGGGTGGCTCACTCGGTTGGGTGTCTGCTTTTGGCTCAGGTCATGATCCCAGAGTCCTGGGATCGAGCCCTGCATCGGGCTCCCTGATCAGCGGGGAGCCTGCTTCTCCCTCTCCTCCCAGCTTGTACTCTTTCACTGTCTCTCCTTCTCTCTCAAATAAATAAAATCTTTAAAAAAAATTGTGGGCAAGAATACAATTTTCCAAAACATACCCATCCAAATTGAAGAAGTTTACTTGCTTTAGCAATGTACTAAGGTAACTGAACTAGTGCATTTGGTTCTGTGTCAATATCAAGATCACCATAGGCTGGGGAGAAAACAGCTGAAATGATTTCTAGAGAGAAGTGGGAGAAAAAGTAAGTTTTGATTGGTTTCCTTGTAAGTTAGGGTCTGTAGCATGAGAACAGATGCTCAGAATAATAGTATTTTACCAGCTGACTCCTAATTTCCAGAAATGAGCTACTGATAATTACCATCATTTCATTATCATGAAGAGAGACATTTATAAATAATCAGTGAAAGTGTTACATTTGTGGTTGCTGATATACCTTTATCTGTAAAAACATCTTCTCTTTCTAGAAATATGATCAATACAATGAATACATACCTTCCAGAAGCTCAATTTGCTGATGAATCAGTATCTGATCTATCTATTACAGTAAAAAAAAAAAAAAAAAATTAAGCTATAAGTATATTTCCATGCTTTCTACACCAACCAAATTAATATTAGTGCTTTTATATTTTAAGGAATACATATAATCAATTATCAATATTTATCAATATTTAATATTAGCATATCTTACTTCTAAACTTTTATACCTAAAAAAGTATAAAATTAAAGTTACTATATCTTTAACTGAAAAACAATCTATTGAATGTGTTCACTATTAATGTGGGCAAATTCAGGTCAAATAAAATTGATTTACACTGGAATCCCTCTAAATTTTTTTTTTTTTTAAAGTTCCGTCTTGAAAAGACTTAAGAAATATTAATACTCTTTATCCATTTGAAGAGATTCTTTCCAAATCTAAAAAAAAAAATTTGAAGTGTGCTTGATATCATCTTTAGGAGCAGGTAATAACTTCCCCTATACATTCTGTAAGGCCTTGATTTTAAAAAGAAAATTGTCGGAGAATATATGAACTATGAAAAGTTCTTACAATCATGCTGCCCAAGTGCATTGTGGGAAATTAAATTAGTACACAGAGTACAAGAGAGCCAATTCATTTACTGAAAACTGGTTGGTTACCACAGGAATATATTTATTTGTTTATTGATCAGACAAATAGAATTTCATATTCCTACTCTACCTACCAGATTTCCAACACTGGGCAATACTAACACTCACATTGAGAGGATATGATATCATGCAGTACGCTAAAATCCAGGATTTTTTTTTTTTTCTTACTGGTGGCGTTAATAAAATTGGTTCTTCCAAAGAACAAAGCATCATAAAAGGCAGTTCTATTAATTATAATAAAAAGCGTATCATGTTATACACAAAATATTAACTCTTTGTTTTTGGTACCACTTATTGACACTCAACACCAAATTTAGTTTAATGTTTCTTTTCACCTTCCAGGAAGTTATTTGGTGTTGGGATTAAAGACAGTGAGATCCAGAACCAAGGTTCTAGAAGTAAGAAGCCATTCCCACTTCCTTAGTGTTTTGGCTCTGAGTCAATTATACAACTTCTCTGGACCTCAGTTTCCTCTTCTGTAAAATGATGATAATATTAGCACCTATATATCATAGAGCTTCTAAAAGGATTAAATAAGTTAATACATGTGTTATACTTAGGAACAAAGTCTGGAAAATAGTGCTTAATAAAGATTTGTTATTGGCCATTACCACAGATTATATTAAAAAATCATAGAAAACACAATTTCCTAAGATATTTGTATTTTGCTTTAAAAGTAAACTTCACCTAGAAGTATAGTAATTTGTCAGCATTAAATGTTGTTTTATCATTTCAGACTTTTGTGGATTAGTCATTTGTTGATTTCATTAAGTGAACTATAAGGACAGTTTTATTTTTTATGAGTGTTTCATTTATTTGAAATTACCTGACTTAAATATTCCAATCCAGGTGGACAGTCTAATGGAGGTGGTGGTGCTGGCATGCATGGTACCCCTGCAGGTCCACCTGGCGGATTATACACTGGCTGGTGTTGGACAGGAAAGCCTACTGGGCCAGCACCTGAATAACCAGCTGGCGGAATTGAGTAGCCAGCCTGGGGGCCAGGATAGCCAGCCTGAGGGCCAGGATAGCCAGCCTGGGGGCCAGGATAGCCAGCCTGAGGGCCAGGGTAGCCAGCCTGAGGGCCAGGATAGCCAACCTGGGGGCCAGGGTAGCCAGTATGTTCTGGAGGTCCTGAAATACAAACAGATGAAATAATTTGTAACTACACAGAAAATGAAACATGAATTCTTTTAGGATTACTCCTAAAACTCTGCAAACTGAAATTTCAGCTCAGAAATCCTGTTTCTATGAAGCTTAAACGTTGTGTTTTTATCTTTCAGCAAATTTTCAATGAAATATCTGTGGTTTCATATCCACTCCTACAGGGCTTGGGACTGTGAATAGAGTTGGCCCAAGCCTTATCCATTGTTCAAAACTCAGTTGAAAATACTCTTGAAACCTAAGAAAGTGACAGAAAATCAACAATGATCTAGAGTCACCTACATAAAGAGTCTGGAATACTTTAATAGAAAAGAGAGATGTCATTGTGTCAAAGGCCCAAAATAAAGGCTTTGAGTCAGCATTTCTAAAACCAAAGCACTCTATAAAAATATGATAATTCTGGAATTGTAGGGAACAGTACCTCCCTTATGTAAAGAACTACGGGTGGTTTTACCCCCTCAAGAAATATTTAGCAAGGTCTGGAGACATTTTTGGTTGTTTCAGCTGGAACAGAGGGTGATACTGGCATCTGATAGATAGAGGCCCAGTAATGCTGCTAAATATTTCCTGAAATGCCAAACAGTTCCCTGAAAAAAAAGAATTATACATCCCAAAATATTATAGTGCTGCTGTTGAGAAACCCTGGGTAAAAGCATGTTGTTACTTCCAGTATTGTCCACGTGCTTATCTGGGTTAACAACTGGCCTGAACTTTTAACCCATGGCACATTCCTGTCCTAAGACCTCCTACAAGAAAAAAAAAAAAAAAACCCATTATGATAGTTAGGTTACAAATTTAAATTTCATAATTTACTGCTCTCAGCACTCTGAAAAATACAATTTGAGAACCAAGGAAGGGAAAAAGTTACAATAGGCAAACTTGTCTTAGGTATTTAATAAGCACAGGAGAGGAAAAAATTTAATAGATGTATATTCTGTATTCCACGTGAATCTGTGATTACAATGAAGCTTCATAAGCTTACATGAATAGTGCACAGAGTAGCAATCCCACAGGAATGGAATATAATTTCAAAGGAATGTGTTCCATAATATTTTAACAGGAAAGGCTATGTAAAATTTATTCTTAGATTATATAATTTATAAATATTTTTAAAAAAATCATTGATGGCAAAATACATACATCATTATAAAAAGATTTAGAAGAGAGACTAAATCTCATACTAATACCTTTTAAATATAGTTTTTATAATTCATTCCTTCTTAGAATAAATAAGTATTTACCAATGTTGTACAATGTCACTGGCTCTGGTCTAGAATCAGAGGACACAGCTATCAACAAGGTAATCTGTCCTCAGGATGCTTATAGGGCAACTTTTGGGAAAAAGTAAATAAATTCTTTTTAAAAGATTTCAGATTGAACTCATAGAGAAAATGCATGGTGGAGAGGGAAAGGTATCAACTAGTTACTTTAGATAGAAAAAAAAAAAACCTCTGTTGAGATCTAGAATATGAGGAAGGAAAAGCTTTGTGTGAAGATCTGGTGAGAAATGTTCAAGAGGAAGGAAAACCAAATGCAAAAATCTTCGACTTTAGGAATGAATTTGGCATGTTTGAGAAAGAAACATCATAAAGGAGAGGAAGAGTAGAAACTGCTATCAGTGAAGAAATAGGAGCAGTTCATCTAGGGAGCCCATTCATAAGGAGTTTAGATTTTATTCCAAGTGTGATTGACAGGCCTTTGAGGATTTTAAGTAGACAAGTGAGTTCCATAATCCGATTTATATCTTACAAAGTTTTTAGGAGTGCTGAGCACTGGGATTTAAAATGAGAAATGCAGATGCAATCCCTTCCCTCACTGCCTAATGGGGAAGATAACTTTATATTTATTCTTTACTCTAGGGATCCACAACACCAGTATGATCAGTTGATTAACGAGAGTCGAAGACAAGCTCTTTGAAAGAAGGGACCAGATTTTTATGACTATATATGCCAAAAGAAAGTGTTGGGATGGGGAGAGAGAAAAGGAAGGAGTTGGGACAGCTTCCCTGAGGACCACCTTTCAGCTGAGATCTAAAGGATACAAAGGAATTGAGTAAACTAGGGGCATAGGGAAAAAGGTTTCACAGAGAAGCCCTGGGACAGCAACACATACAGGGTTTCTACTCATCTGTAAAAAGGCACGTCGACTTGAATAGCAGAGAGTCAGGCTTAAGAGACAGTTAAAGAGAATGCAGGGGAACCCTCAGGTCTGGTGAACCAAATTAAGCATTTTGGCCTTTATCATAAAAGCAACAAAAAACCAATGATGTACGCATTGAATATTGTCTGTAATATGAACAGATAAGCATTTTTAAAGATCACTGGCTACAGTGCAAAGATCAGATCACAGGCAAACCAAATGGGGATATATGAGTTCATAGGTTACATTATTAGCATATTTCCAATCTTCTCAAGACTCTTGGAGAGGGTAGTTGATTATTTCACAAATCAATGAATTAAGCATACAGAATTACCTGAAATTTGGATAATATTTTCATTTGTATAAAGTCCAATTGATTTAATATATTATTAGTATAATAGTCAACAAATATTTGTCACTTATTATTTGTAAATCATTGTACTAGGTGTTTTACATATACTCTCATTCAATCTCCAAACAAAACTGAATTGGAAAATATTAGCCCCATTTTATGGATAAGAACTGAGGCTTTAGGGCACCTGGATGGCTCAGTCGGTTGGGCATCTGCCTTCAGCTCGGGTAGTGATCCCAGGGTCCGGGGATAGAGCCCCACATTGGGCTCCCTGCTCAGCGGGGAGTCTGCTCCTCCCTCCCCCTCTCCCTCTGCCGCTGCTCATGCTCTCTCTCTCTCACTCTCAAATAAATAAATAAAATCTTAAAAAAAAAAAAAGAACTGAGGCTTAGAGGTATAGAGCAAGTTGTTTGAACCACCACACAACTATTAAGTATAGAACCCAGAACTTGAAGCCTGATACATCCTCTCTATGCCTTTTTCCCACCTGCATAATGGGGACAATTAATAGTATTTACCTCATAAGATTGAGAATTAAATGAGTGAATCTACATTATGCACAGTGAGCTCTCAATTTTTTTTTTAATTTTTTTATTGTTATGTTAATCCCCATACATTACATCATTAGTTTTAGATATAGTGTTCCATGATTCATTGTTTGTGCATAACACCCAGTGCTCCATGCAGAACGTGCCCTCCTCAATACCCATCACCAGGCTAACCCATCCTCCCACCCCCCTCCCCTCTAGAACCCTCAGTTTGTTTTTCAGAGTCCATCGTCTCTCATGGTTCGTCTCCCCCTCCGATTTCCCCCCCTTCATTCTTCCCCTCCTGCTACATTCTTCTTCTTCTTTTTTTCTTTCTTAACATGTATTGCATTATTTGTTTCAGAGGTACGGATCTGAGATTCAACAGTCTTGCACAATTCACAGCGCTTACCAGAACACATACCCTCCCCAGTGAGCTCTCAATTTTAAACTATCACTACTGTTAGCATCATTGTCATATTAAGACCTGAACTATATGTGGCCTTGGACTTGAGAAATGAAATTAAGTTATTTTTCTCACAAACTCTCAAGTCTGATTATAACTAAATTTAATTATGTATCACCCATTTTTAATTATCTGTGGGGTGGATTAAATCATTCTCCAAGTGCCTTGGATGAATATTACAGCTTCCTAATAATTCTTCAAACAGTCATCATATAAGAATTCAGAGCAGCAATCCTCAGCCCTGGCAGCACATTAGAATTACCTGGGAAATTAAAAAAATTACTAACCCTTGGGTCCCACTACCTGAGCTTCTGCTTTAATTTTCCTGGGCTAGTGCCCTGGTATAGTGTTTTTAAGAGCTTCCAAGTACTACTTAAGTGCAGGCACTCTTGAGAACTATAACCTTAGAGATTTTCTAGCTCACATTCTTATAACTGCAAACATCTGGCTGAGATCCAGGCCCTACTGGGAAGTTTTTGGCTAGACAATTAAACAGGCCATTTAGTTCCCAAGCAGATATATTTGCTCAGAGGAGAAAACAAACCAGATATACCCTTCTGTCCAAACCTGATTCCTTTTTTTTTTTTTTTTTTAAAGATTTTATTTATTTATTTGACAGAGAGAGACACAGTGAGAGAGGGAACACAAGCGGGGGGAGCGGGAGAGGGAGAAGCAGGCTTCCCGCCGAGCAGGGAGCCCGATGCGGGGCTCGATCCCAGGACCCTGGGATCATGACCTGAGCCGAAGGCAGACGCTTAACGACTGAGCCACCCAGGCGCCCCAAAACCTGATTCCTTTTGATCCTAAATCCCCAGGATGGTCTCTCAAGATGGTAGTAGCCAGACTAATTGTAAATCTGGGTGCACCATGAACTTTGCCATTTAGTAAAGTTCTAGTAATTTTGATAACTGCATTTGTCTAAATGAAAATCTCTTAAGTCTTCTATTCATTGGTTCAAAGGGAAAAATGTATTCCCTAGTATGGAGTGATATGATTCAACTGCTTTTCTTAGATGTAAGGCATGATTCAGGATGTATACAAAAGCAAATACAAAATGAAAATGAGAATTATTCCCAGGCAGCTGCATTTTTATTATTTATAGCTTCCAGTTTTAAGCAGTCACCTCTTTTCTGTGACCCTCACTGTACACAATTACCCTCAGCTAATATCTGACTCAAAAATACTCAGGGATAAATCTCCTAAATGTGATTACATGATGACAATTTTCAGAGATGAAGAATCAATTAAATCTTTTACTTAAAATGTGTATTTTGGGGTTTAATTTATGTCAAACTTTATTTGCTAAATGTAAACTCACTACTGTTTTTATTGACTCTACATCTTTATTATCCTGTATAAGTAAAAATTACATTTATGTTATTTATGAGAATACATAGTCAAGCAAAAAAACCAAGAACTAGGCTGCCAATTTCATTATTGCACTTTGAGTCAAAGACACTACTAAAATATACACACACAGACAGGCAGACACATACACCCTTTGGGGAATATCAATAATTGAAAAATTGGGAGTTTTTATTCTTTAAACAAATGTTTTACCTTGGAATGCTGCTGAAGGATATTCAGGGAGATGTCTAGGCAGTAAATTTGTTCCTGGATGAGGAGCATTCATTTGTCCATCTGCAATTCAGGGAGAGGTAAACATATATCTACTTTAATAAAATATATGTCAGAAAGAAAAATACATTGTCCTTAAATAATTTTCATTTATATGATCTTGTGCTGTACTAAAATTGGTAAGGTGAATTCTTCACTCAACAAAAGCAATGCTTGCTATCAAACTTAATTTGCAGTAGAATTCTGTTTCAAACAAATTCCTTTTTGGATAAAATGAGACAGCTGAGTGGCTGAAGCTGAATTTCTAGTTTTCAAATATGCCTGATGAATGTTCACTTCCATATTTTGATTCTGTTGGTATTAGGAAAACAGTGTTTTAAAACCACATACAGTGAAGAAAGATGTAGGGATCGTAATGGAAAGATTATGGATGATTTCAAAGATATCCATAATTACTACTGTAAGAATTATTTTAAAAATATGTAAAATAATGCATACATTTCAGTATTTAAATATCCTTTTTATGCTTACTCTGCAACTATCCCAATAAGGTTGAACCATAGGAAATTCCTAATATTTGACTGATTTTGACCTATAAAAATCATAACTGACTGAATTACAAAAAACTAACTTATATGTTTTCTAGTCACTTATTTAGTAGCCATCCCAGTCAGACAATAAGTATTTGCTGAACACCTCCTATCTTGCCTCTGAGTTGAGCTCTGACGCGATACTGCCTCTGTCTTCATGCAACTTAGGGTCTAGTGGACACTCCACTTAAACCGTGTTTCATTACGGCTTGCTAACTATAAATTCAAAATAGTTTCTTACTGAATGATGAGGGCATGGCATTAATACAGAAGAAAAAGTAAGTCAGACTTTCAATCTGATATATTTTCTATGTACTTCTTTACCATAGGCCTTCAAAGACCACTCAACTCATGTGGTTTCAGTAGGAAAGCTGGATTGTGAGCCACCCTCCTCCTCCATTCAATTGGTTTCATAATACATTCAGCAGAACGGAGTCCATGAAGACTGTGCAAATTCAGGTAACAAAGAATCCTCTACTTCCATCTGGGCTTTTCCCAGATGGTGCAACATACCCTGATTTATTACAGATCTCTGAATTACCACAGGTCATTCCATCCCAACCATTCCCTTGTTTGTTGGCTTCAAGTGGGTGGCCTACCTCTTAGCTCTCTAGCTCTCAAGGCCCTGCCCACAGCTCCCACTCCCAACCTGAGTGGGATCACACTTACCAGATCTCAAGAAAACACACTGCAAGTCTGACTAACAGATCTACTCTTGAATGATATGTCACATTTTGGCACCTCTTAATAGGTACCATTATTTGAACAATAGTAAATACATATACATATCTAGGAGCTGATAGATTCAAGAAATTAGAAGCTCATAATCTCTGCGGTTTTGGCTCCAGAGTGTTGATCCCAGTTTTAGGAATTTCAGCAGAAATTCATATAAAGGGAAAACAAGCAAATGGGGAAGTGGTTAAATAGACCAAAGAGCATATGAATGATGAATGAATTTCTGCATTTGTGAAATGGAACTTAAAATAATTTACAGATATCATAGGAATGTCATGTTATAAAGAAATTTAATTTTTACTTCTATATATATTTACATACTTATATACATTTTATTCCTATTTATGCACATTTACACACACACACAATTATATATACGAAGATGAACAGTTAAAAGGTGACTATGACCTTGGCCAAAAGAATGTTTCTAAAGTGATCTGAAGCATCCTAATGCTGCAGCAGATTTAGCAGTGTAATAGTGTAACAATGTACATTTAAAAAGTTTTGTAAGTAAAATTAAATTAATATAGCAAACATTAAGAGAAGATCATGAAACTTCATGAAGGAAAGCTGAGGTTTCTAGTCCTACAGAGTATCTAATGTATCTAGCAAGGCTGACATTGTGGTGAGAGATAAATGTCTCTTTGGTATCTAAACAAAAATAAACAGAATATAAATCTTCTCACAAAACAGGATTTTGTTTTTCACACTTTCCCCCATATATATTGTTTTTCTCTTCAGAACTTTAGATTTTAAAAAAAGACAAAGTCTTTTATTATATGTTTGGTCAATACCCATCTTATTTAGAATTTTCCTTTTTTTTTCAAGATAGAATTATTTATTGATTTATTTATTTATTATTTATTTATTTATTTTAGAGATAGAACAAGAGAGATAGAAAGAGAGAGAGAGAGAAAGGGGAAGAGCAGAGGGAGAGGGAAAGCAGACTCCATGCTAAGCATGGAGCCCAATGAGGGGCTTGATCCCATGATTCTGAGATCATGACCTGAGCTGAAATCCAGAGTTGGCCGCTTAACTGACTGAGCCACACAGGCACCCCTAGAATTTTCTTGATAGTAAAAAGCCATAACATACGATTGGTATTTATTTAAACCTGTTCACATGTGAATGTTATGAAATATATAGCAAGGACATATCTGAAGATTTTATTACAACGGACTGACATACTAATTTATTATCTGTTAATTTGAGTTAAATAATGTTTATGTATATAAAGTGCACATTAAAAGGGAAAAACTGATCTAGATGGAATATAGTATAAATTATATAACATATTTCCCAGTAAGACTAAAATTCCTTAGGCTTATCTAAGTTTTTTATTATTATTATTATTTTTAGAGGAAAACTTAGTAATAGTGAATATATGTGTAGATTGTCTCTACAGTCAAAACAATGAACTAGACTCTGGGTTCTGAAGCATAAACAAAACAAAGGAAATTATATCTTTTCAGAAACTGAATAAAACACTATGACAAAGAACATATTAACAACAGATTTAACATTATAAAACGATTAAATTACTTACTTTGTTTTTCCATGATTTAAAGAGCTCTGAAAAAGAAGACCTGATATTACTACATTGTCTACAAATTTACAGGCCAAATATGACTATTGAAATAAGATATTCTGAAACTATACATACACATAGGATATTCTTCTATTCATCTCATCTACCAGAATGGTCATTTAAACCCTTTGGTCTTGATCCCATTCCCCGTTGATGTGGTTCTGAGTACAACTTAAGAAGTTGTGGGTCACCCAAGGATGGTGGACATTTTCTACAAACCTTTGTGGAGAGAGGGTCCTATGAGGCAGAAAGCCAAAAAGAAAACACTGTGATCTTAAGACTCTACATTGCAACCAAATTAAACTCCAAAACTGGAACCTTCCAATCTATACAAAAGGAGTGTGTGATCCAGCATCAGCCTTAGGTCTGGGCTCTAGACATGGTTCACCAGGACAGACGGGTTAGCTATCGGATCACACTACTGCAAATAGCTGTGGATTCCAAGTTCTGTGGATATGTTCTGCCCAACTTGAACAGTAAATCTGAAAAGGCCTGACCCTTTGTTCTATGTTTCAAGATACACTTTTAGCCAGAGAACCCACTCTCGGGGGTTGTCATAGCTGCAGCATCATGACAATTGGACCAAAACTTCGTGTTTGGCTATTTCTACAGAAAATAATAACAATAACAACAACAACAACAATAATAAAAACATTGCATTCAGTGCTTCTACCTTCCAGTTCGTTGAACCCTTTTCCCCTGATCTCTCCACTTAAAATCCCAACCCCCTTTCTGCCTGCTAATTACAATTAACACATAAGGCAAAACTTCTTGTACAGAGATCCAAGGAAAGGAAACTAAACAGACTAAAGCAGAGCTTATTTGTCCGTATTTGTTCTTTTCTTTCCTATTTGGTTACATTATTTTGAGTCTTAAATTACAGAGTTGTGAGAATAAATCCCTGATGGCAAAACTACTACAAAACAAAATCTGGGTCCTCATTGTGCTGTAGGTTTTAGAATTTTTGCAATTACACAGTATCTCAAGCATGAAAAATGGTATAAGTTCAGGTATAAAATGTTAAGTGACAGTTGTACCTGTATGTGTGCCAAGTAAAATAAAGCACTTGTGGAATAAGGATGATACTCACCATGTCACCCTGTCCACTCTTGTTTGCTGTTTTAAAGATCTTTTGATTTTCTCAAACTTAAGGGTCTATTAACAAGAGGTAATGTCTCTCAGTTTTGGAAATGACTAGGCTGAGTCCTGGGTGAATTAATTAATTAATTAATTAACACAGTAACTTTTAAATAATGCCCCCACTACTCTTACTAAGAAACAAATCCTAGAAAAACTTCCAAGAAAGAGAACATCATATTTATCCTGTACTAAAAGAAAAAAAGTCTCTAAGGAAGTCAAATATATTGTACCACTGGAATCTTAATTACCTCAGGACAAATACATAACTTCAAATTATAATCTGATTACCACACACTTCTTCCTAATTCTGTTAAATGAGAGCTTCTGAGGAGATTAGTGCATCATATACTATATTCATTTATGTGTATCTCTGGTAAAATTATTCTATCAGACACCATAAGGCCCATTGTTGCTCTGGGCTATTTGAAAATTATAAACCTCTTCCATCAGGGAAGAGAAATATTGCAAGTGACATCAGTCATGGCTCCACAACTCATATTACAGTAAAATCCTAGACCCATTTCTTGGGGTCCTGAAATTTCTATCTTATTGCTTTAAAAAATATTAATGTACAATCTGGAACCCAAGGGAAGCATCCCTAATTTCGGAAGATCCTAAGACTACTATGCCTATAAACTAGGCACAAACTAGATTTGAATTATTTATACACATTTACTTCTTAATTGTTTAAGAACAAACCAGTTAACATTTTTCTGAGTCCCAAGATGTGGATATATGTTCTGAATTATTTTAGCAAAATGTTACTGCTCTAAAGACAATGACAGAATTCTATGTCCCTAACTTCCACTGAATCTGAGAGCCAAAGGAAGTCTAAAATCAGCCAGGCCATGGGTGGGGGTTGGGGAAGTGAGGAATTATAGACAGAGGGAACAGGAAGAAGGCCTGTGGCTAGAGGGAGCTTGACTCCCTTAAGGAAATGAGAGGTTTGTGGATTACAGAAAAAAAAGAAGGAGAGATCATCAGACATGAGGATAGAGAAGTGTACAGGGACAGTTCTTACTCATTTAATGTCTCTCTACCTGCATTCTATGATCTTAAGGGCCAGAATATGGCCTGTCTTGTCCAGGACAAGGCACTTAATGGGTGCTTGTTGACTGAACAAGATCTGTACAGTATTATTTCACTCCTTTCGGTCACAAGGAACAGCTCCCTTACAAATGTGAAGGTTGCTTAGTCTCTGATCCAACCACTTATTTTACATGTCACTTTTCTATCCAACTGCAGAAATCCACTCATTTCCCTTTTCATGCATTCTTCATTCCCTGCGTCTATTCAGTGTTCAAAGCCTTGCAGTTGTCATACTTGCGGGCATGGTATTAAGAGAAACTTCTGGTGTTAAGAAAGTTCAATGATGAAAAAGGAAATCATGAATCGCTTGACAATTCCCACTAAGTGACACTTGTACTAATGTTTCTCAAACTGCTAAACTAGGAGAAACAATGCCTGCCTGTTCTTGGAACTGGGAAGTAGGCATTCTAGGACTTCCAGGAATAGCTGTATAAATAAAACCACACGGGAAGCAGATAATAATCTTGGAGAAGCAGGGATTTTACTATTAAAAATATTAAAAGCTAACCTTACTGAGTACTTGGGGCAGTGCTAGACACAGCTCCAATAGCTTTACACTAATATATACCATACTCTAACTCTTGTAACTCCTTTTTGATCTTTACACAATTTCAAAGATGAGGCAAGGAAGACAGATGAAGAAACTCGTTCTGAGTCCACAGAAATTTAGTAGAGGCAGGATTCAAATCAGGCAGGTGGACTCCTGAGCTAATGGACTTAGCCTCTAAGCTATAAACCACCTCTATCTTTCCAATTCATCTGGTGTTCCAGAGTGGCTAGCACAGTTTTGGGGTCCACCCATACACCTAATTAATACTTACTGTTAAATGACAGCTAAAAGGGTCTATTAATCATCCCTTCTAATCCCCCCTCCCCAGTAAGCTGGCAGATACCCACGGATCAGGTTCTTGCCGGGTTCTTCAGCGCGGCCGGAGAGGTGTACAGTACTAAGGGGGCACTGAGCCTGCAAGGAGGTTTCGGGCAGGAAACACCTGCCGGGCCAGAGGGGGCCCCGCCGAGTCGCCGCTCTGCTTCCGGGGTCGCTCCCTGGGGCTGCCGGGACTCCGACCGCCACCCTCTACTCACCCACCCAGCGCAAGCACAGCCCGCCAGCCCTCGCGCCCCGCCCCCCGCTAGTCGCCCCCAGCGCCGCGCACCCTGCCTGGGAAGCCACGCGGCTCCCGCGCGGGGTGCACACCCACCTGTGGCTGCCGCTGTGCGGAGGCTGCCTCGAGGCGAGGTACGGGAACCTCCGAACGACCTCGGCGCCGCGAAACTCTGGGTTTCGTTTCCCGGTTCCTACTTGTGGTCGCCTAGCGCCTGCGTCCCTGCTGGAGGGCGTGATCGCTGCGGGCTCCAGGCTACGGCGGAGGTGCTGCCCTTGCCCCCCCTTTCCTGCTCCCAGCAGAGACTTCAAAGATAGTTCTGTGGCGAAGGGCAACAGTGAACTGGGAGGTCGACGCCAGCTAGAACTTGAAAGTCATTAACACGGGAGTGGCCGCCGTCGGGGTGGGGTTGTAGGCACTAAATTCTCGGGAACTTCCGTTTCTCTGTCCTTAATCTACGTCCCTTAGATTTCTGTTGCTTTCAAAGCTTGAGAGCAGTGGCGGTTCAGAGTACAAATGAGGAGGGGTCTAGCTTGTTTTTCTTCATGGTGCTTTTTCTCTTTAGCTCTCTTAGTCTTTGCCGCCCTGTTTCTGTCTCTATTATTCTCTCTCACTCTCTCATTCTCTGTCTTTCCCTCTGTCTCCTCCTCTACCTAACCCTCATTCTCCCCCAAACGCTGCTAACAACTTTTAAGAGTCAAACTGACTAGATGTGTTTAGAATGTTTAATTTTTCTCACATTCACCGCCCCCCCGACTGGCAAACAGGCTCAATAAACAAATATTTGTTAAACTGAACTGAAGGATTCATTGATTTTTTTTTCTTTAAAATATCTTATTTACGAAAGTAACACAGGATCTTCCAAACAATAAAGCTGAATATGGAGAAAAGCAAAACGTACCTTCTGCACCTTCGCTCCCCTTTTCTTCCCATGATTCAGGCGACAGACACTTGAAGATTTAGTAAGAGAAGAAATACGTGGGAGGAAGGAAGAGGGTGTGAGAAGGGAGGAGAATAGAAAATGAAATTGAGAAAAGAAGGAAAAAGGAAGGAGGAAACCAGCCACTTAGGTTTGAATCCCTTCTCATCTCTGCGACTTTGTGCAAATTACAATCTCTGTGCCTCTTTTTTAATCTGTCAAATGAGGGTATGTTAGTAGTATCTATCTCATAAAATTTTTCTGAGGATTAAAGAAGTTAAAATATGCGAAAAGTTTAGAGTGATATACACTGTACATAGTGTTTCTTTCCATAAAGAGGATTGTTTCATGCAGACTGTTCTCTGGTGCATTTTTTTTCTCCTTTAGGATGCATCTTAGAAATCTCCTTGCCTCTAATACAGAATGGTCTCATTGATCTAATCATCTGCGTGTAGTTTATTTCCTTTTTTATAATTAGAAATTATGCTGTAGTCATCATCCTTGCACATATCCTTGTGTATACACTATAGAAAACCCATCATTGTGTTCTTCTGCCAATAAAGTATGAAAACGCTTGTTTTACCACATTTCTCCACTTCTTGAATATCAATTCTAAATGTTTGCTATTCTGATTGGTAAGTATGACCTTATTATTGTTTTTGTTAATTCTAATTGTTAGTGACATTGAGTAATCTTTCATAGGATTTCTGAACATTTTACCATTTTGTTCTATGATATGGCTGATATTTAATACAGAGTTTTCTGTTGGATTGGGATATTTTTCCACTTTCTGATTTGTTGTGCTCTTTACGTTTTGGGGATTGAATCCCTCATTTGTTAAACAAGGGATTTTTTTGCCTAGTGGGTCTCTGGATTATATCTTATTTACAGTTGCTTTCACAACTTTCGTTTTAATCATCTTTTACTGTATTTTTCACTTTTTAAAAAATATGGAACGCTTCACGAATTTGTCATCCTTGTGCAGCGGCCATGCTAATCTTCTCTGTATCATTCCAATTTTAGTTTATATGTCGCCAAAGCAAGCACCTGTGTTTTTCACTTTTGACCTCTGGGTTTTGTATCTTATTTTAGAAAGCCTACTGTATATCAGGACATCCAATATGATTCCATCTTGATATCTGCTTATTCCTAATTGTGAAGAAGTTAGAGTTTTCTAGTTATCTTCTTGTTATTTATAGTGTATTGTGGTCCAAGAACATGCTGTGAATGGTTTCAACCATTTGAAATTTTTTGAGACTTGCATTATGGCCCTTTTGCACACAGCCATTTTTTGTACATATTTTATATATACTTGAAAAATAAGTGTACTCTTCAATTGCTGAATATGATATTGTGTTTTTTGTATTAGGTCAGTTTCTTAATTATGCTGTTACTTTAGCTGGTACTTTGCTTATTCTACTAATTATTCAGAGGAATATCTCCCAGTATAATGATAGATTTGTCTATTTCTTCCTTTTTTTAATGATTTTATTTATTTACTTCAGACAGAGAAAGAGAGAGAGAGAGCACAAATGATGGGGAGGGGCAGAGGGAGAGGGAGAAGCAGGCTCCCTGCTGAGCAGGGAGCCTGATGTGTGGGGCTTGATCCCAGGACCCCGGAATTGTGACCTGAGCTGAAGGCAGAGGCTTAACCAACTGAGCCACCCAGGTGCCCCTGTCTATTTCTTCTTGTTTTGACTTTTTTCCTTATATTTTGTGGTTACATAATTAGGCAAAAACTAAAAGTAGTTATATTATCCTGGTGAATTGAACCTTATAAATAATGAGGTTTCTCTTTATTTTGCTTTTCCTTCAAAGTCCATTTTGTCTGAAATCATGCTGTTATTGATAACTTAAAGATTTTACATTGACAGATAGATCCATCTTTCTAATATCGGGCACCAAGGTCAAGATGGTAAGTTTTCTCTGTGCTCTTCCCTCCTACATGGTGGGGTTTACTTCTCTTTCATGTTACAAGGTAGTAATTCAATGAACCCAGCTTTTAGTGGGGGTCTTCTCTTTTTCCTTCTTGGTGGGCCTGAAACTTATCTTTGGTTTTAACACTTTTATGGTAGTCAGAGTAGATGCCCAGAGTCTTCAGTGCTTGCAGAAGCTTCTGTTTACAGTTTAGCTTCCTGACTGCTGAACTTCTGCTGTAGGTGGGGCAGTAAAACTGTAGAGACCCAATAGATTCCATTTCCAATGTTATTTTTCAACCTTTCTGCCTTGATGAATATTGTTCTTGAGTCCCTAGATATTTCCATTCTGTTTTAAACAGAAGTCTTCTACACCTTGCTTAGGGTGGTACATACCATTTCCATATTCTCTCAATGGGGTAGTGAATGAGGAGGGGTGAATAGGCTTCTGAATATAGGCTTTCAAGCATTCCTCACTTTAATTTATAATTTTCAACTTTATCCTCCCCTTTATTTGGCATCACCAAGTGCTCGGTCTCTCTGGGATTCTGTGGAGGTAAATTGAATCTCCTTAGTCCTACATCCTTCTTCACACATTTTATAACTTCCTATGTCTTACAAAATAGTTAGTACATCTGACTCTTAGTTCCATTTTCTCAAATTTGTTGAAATCTTATTTCTTTCTTCTTATTTTCTTCTGGAAAGAGCTCAAGAACTTGATGACACTGATGACCTGCAGCACTGATCCTGGACTTATATAGTTCCAGATGATTATTCTGTGAAGGTTGGCTTGTGGTTATGGACACGCCAAGGATATTTATTTTTGTTTTCTACCAGTTTTGTACTCAAAATAAGCAAGCTTCTTTATTGCTGTCCTCTTCTGCATGGTGGTGTGTAGGATTTTTCAATTTTACACCTCGGTTGTAGCTCTTTGTGATTCAGGCTTTTTATTTAAGCTATTTAAGGATATTTTTAGTCAAAAGCATTGTACCACTGAGGATCTTAAATGTATTCTTTCTAAAATTCTCCACATTGCTCTTAGCTCTGTTTTCTTGTCTAGGCTAAGTGCTATAGACATTAGCTCCATGAGTCCCACAGCCCCAAGGACAATTGATACAGTGGAAGCAGCAAGAGAAGGTCCTGACATCTGGGTGCTTCAAGTTCATTTGTATTAGGACAAAACTTTCTGTGTTGAAATATTAACCTGAGCAAAGATTTTTTAATTTTCCAATTAGATTACCAAGCACAAATTCTTTAGTTGTCAACATTGAGCCATATTATTTGGGATAATGCTGGTGGCATTATCAACCTCCACCTCCAAACTTCAATGACACAACCAAAAGTTTTTTTTTTTTTTTCTTTTTACATGATGGACCAACCAAATGGAAGTGTTCCCCTTTGGTGGGGTGGGGGCTCTGCTTTACAGCATGACTGAAGGACCCAGGCTAATGGCAGCACTGGCATCTTTAGGATATGGCTTCCAAGATTTTCCTGGGGTTTGACATTGAGTCTGCAGAGAGAAGAAAGGAGAAGTTGGTTGTACATGGGAAGTTTTTATGGGCCAGGCCTGGAATTGACACACATAATTTCTGGTAACATTTCCTTGGTTAGAACTTAGTTGAACGGCCACATGGAAATGCAAAGCAAGCTGGGAGATGCTATCTGGTGTCTTCCCAGAAAGATAAGGAAATGAATTCGTTATTAAGCAAAAGATTTTTATATCATCTTCTACAGGTTTTTACTAAAGATAAAAACAAACCAAAAGTTCCTCCATAACAAACTCTACATTGCCAGATGTATGGTCACAACTGTTTATAAAATCTTAAATTCGGTTACCTTACTAACAATATTTTCAGAAATTTGTATTAAGAATCACTCCAAATGAGTCAGGTTTCATTTTAAATACTCATATTTTTCCAGTCCCACTGAGAAGAGAAATGGGCATTTTAAAAGTAAAAATGTATATAACTGAGTCTATCAAGATTCTCCAAGCACCTCTTATAACAGGAAAATATAGAACATATAGAGAGGATATTTATCCAGAAATAAGAGTTCTGTAATGGCTTTCTATACAAAAAGATTTTTCATCTAAATTTTGAAAGAAGAGTAGAAGATAGCCATGAGCACAAGGCTGAGACATATGCAAAGTGAGGCCTCCGTGTCTTTCAGGAATACAAGTGGTTAAGTATGCTGCAGTGTAAGAGGGGGCAGGATAGGGAGTTGAACTCTTGATGTTGATGCAAAGACAATGACCTGTTCCCCAAAATTTGTGTTTTCTTTTTCTTGGGATAGAATTGTTGCTGATAAGTGTTCAGCTAACATGTGGCCATGTGGCAGAATTGCAGCCAATAGCTGTGAGAAGAAACAAATGTATTACTTCTAAGCCAAGGTTCTTAGGAAGTAGGTGAGTCTTCACCATGCTCGTTCCCTCCCACTGGCTTGATGCTGAAGATGATGAGACCCTATGAAATGGTGGAGCTACAAAACAGAAGGATCTTGTGGCCCCAAAACACCACATGAATAAGAGCTGCCCACAGACTAGAAACTCCCACCTTGATAAGTAAGCCAGAAATAGGCTTGTATTGAGAAAAGCCATTGAAATTGGTTATAGCAGTTATGATTATCGAAACTAATCAATCCTGGGGAAGGTAGGCAGGGACCACAGGTAAAGGCTCATATACTATGCTAAAGAGATTGAGTTTGATAATGGAGAGTGGGTTGATAACATAATTTTAAGTATGAAAAGGACACTGTTAGGTTCTTGCTTTAGAAAAACAAAATTAGTGTGGATTTGTAGAATAGGGGAAACAAGGACAGCATTTTAGTGACAATTCCAGACATAAAATAATACAATACTGAAAAATACAGTGAGGTAGTGTTTAGTGAAATTAGAAAGGAGGGAATGTATTCTAGGGATAGAAAGAAGGGGGAAAAAAGGAAGAATAGGTTGTGCTTGGTAAGATTTTGGGTAGGGAAAGAGAAGAGAATTATTTTAAGAATGTTTTTGTAGTGCCTGGTGGCACAGTTGGTTAAGTGTCTGACTCTTGGTTTCAGCTCAGGTCGTGATCTCAGGGTTGTGAGATCGAGCCTCATGTGCTGCTCTGTGCTCAGCATGGAGTCTGCTTAAGGCTCTCTCACCCTCTCCCTCTGCCCTTCCCCCCAGCACACTCTCTCTCTCTTTCTCAAATAACTAAATAAATCTTAAAAAAAAAAAAAAAAAAGAAAAAAGCAAGAATGTTTTCATCTTGAAGAATTGAATGGATGGTAGTGCACACATATAGATAAGGATCACAGAATGAGATTAGGATAGAGACCAGTTAAATTAGTTGAGTTTGAGATGCCTATGGGACAAAGTGGAGACAACTGATTAGGATATCCCTGTTGAGAGAAACAGAAATGTGCACAGTAATCAAATTATCAAAACAGGTAGACTCACACCATTGAAACTGCAGCATGAGGAACAGGTCAAGCATGGAGATAAGCGACACCAATGTTTAAAGAGCATGGACTTTTTATCCTTTGCCTGACAAAAGAAAAAAAAATTAAAAGGGAAGACAGAGGGAAAACAGTGTGATATTTCTAAAACTGAAGTGGAAGAGACTTTTAATGAGGAACTAATCAAAGGTGTCACAAGCTGCAGGAAGGAAAAGAAGTTGCAGTTGTGTGGCCAAGTGCTATGTGTAAGTCACAAGATCATGTTCTCTGGTTTGTACCCAATGATGAGAGTGCTTATATATACTTTGTGGTTAAACACAATGCCTAATTTATTGTGCCTTCCACCTCCCCAGTTCTAGATGGAAAGGGAGGTCACTAAACAGAAAACATATCCCATCATCTTATGCCACAATCTGAAGCCTAGTCGGTGGATATAACCAGAGTGGAAAGAAAGTAGGATCTCACCCTGTAGTTCCAGGTCCCTCTAATGTAGTAGTTCTCCTTTTTCAGACAGAATACAGAGAGAGACAGAGACTGGGGTGTGGGTGGGGATCCCGTGTTTCATTCGGGCAGAGTGAGAGTGACCACTCCGCAGTATCAGGTTGCCCTGGGAGGGGCACAGAGCTGAATCTTTTCACAAGTTTTACCACTTGTAGCTATGGTTTATCAGTCACCATCTGATAAGCTTATCTGTTTTCATTCTTCACTTTGCGCACATCAAATAATTTTCATTTACTCAAAATCCAAACCAACAAAACAAAACGAAATGATTGAATTGAGGGCCTAAAATTTCTACTTACTTAGCCAATATCAAATGACTGTCTAAAGAGAGAATTATTTTTTTTAATTTTTAAAATTTTTATTTTTAAAGATTTTATGTATTTGACAGAGACACAGCGAGAGGGAACACAAGCAAGGGGAGTGGGAGAGGGAGAAGCAGGCTTCCCGCTGAGTAGGGAGCCCGATGCGGGGCTCGATCCCAGGACTCTGGGATCATGACCTGAGCCGAAGGCAGATGCCCAATGACTGAGCCACCCACGTGCCCCTAAAGAGAGAATTATTATTAGGTTTAGAAGGAAAAGCCAGAAAATCTAACCACAAAAGAGGTTTTTTAAATTTACATTTGTTTCGGTTTTCAGTTAAAGATTTAATAGTTTTCATAGAGTCTAACATTTAAAAGGCCATTACCATTCTTAGCAAGGGCAACTTCATTGGAATCGTAGAGTGGAAACCATTGAAATAGTGGTCTGCAGAATAAAAGACAAGGCAACAAAATATAAACAATAAGTTTAGGATTTAAAAAAACAAAAACTACAACTACTGCTAACCATGCTCAAAAGTAATTATGAGCAAATATCAAGATTATTAACCATGAGGATGTAATGAGAGACCTGAAGGAGAATCAAGTTCATTGGACTAAACCTTTGTTAGTTGAAAGCATAAACTTCCCTGGATGTTATCAGGAGCAAAAACAAGAGAGGAGACACTTTTATGAAACTCTAGGAACAATTTGAAACCCTGTTAACTAAAGAACTTAATATTCAGATTATAAGCGTTCATGCTTATGAAGTACAAATATTTGGTTATTGGGTCAAAGGCTGAGCTTCCATGTCGTACTTTTTTATGAGTATCAAATGTAAACAAAACAAAGTAAAAAATTACAAACAGAAACCCAGAGAAGGTCAACAATGCCTTCAGCTCCTCAATAAGGCATTATAATAAATATGTCCTATGTCAACCTGAGTTCAGCATATAGATTATATATTTAAAAAGATCAATGGATAAAACCTCAATTACTTAATTACACTGCATCATGTTTGCCTTCTGCTTGCTCTCTCTTTTGTCATTTTACTACTCATTTGTACCACCTACAATCAAGTTGCCAGTGGAATCAACATTGACAACAAGTAGTAAAATGGCAACCATGTATCATGGTTGTGTTAGAGATTAGTTCTACTTTAGCCAGCTCAGTACTGGTGGTAATTCAACATTTTAACTACATTCTAAAAGAAGAACACACAAAACTAGATCTTTCCAATAATAATATGATGTTATGTCTCTTGTGGAAAAAAGAAGAAATTTCTTGTTATTTGATGTTCAGTGTAGGTTTGTAAATTCAGATGGTGAACTAAATTCATTTGCAAGGTAATCTTTTAAATTCATACCAGAGCAGGAATTGCATTTATTTATTTAGTTGTATATTCATCTATAAGAGATAATAGTGAAGAAAAATTTTCATAGCCATGTGTGATAACTTAAATATAGTGATATTTTAAGGAATGTAATTTGTGCTTATTAGCTTGGTAAAGAGATTCCAGGGGTGCCTGGGTGGCTCAGTCGTTAAGCGTCTGCCTTCGGCTCAGGTCATGATCCCAGGGTCCTGGGATCGAGCCCCACATCGGGCTCCCTGCTCAGCGGAAAGCCTGCTTCTCCCTCTCCCACTCCCCCTACTTGTGTTCCCTCTCTCGCTGTCTCTCTCTCTCTGTGTCAAATAAATAAATAAAATCTTTAAAAAAAAAAAAAAAATAAATAAATAAAAGAGAGATTCCAAACCGTTCCTTCATTGAGTATTGAATTTCTAATTCGTTCTTTAGACTTACAGGGTTAATGCACATTGAAGCATTAAGCAGTTAGGTTTAATCTGGGGTGTGTAGGTGAGTAATTCAAACCATCTAGGATAGATGCTATATTTTTTAAAGCTAATATTGGCAGAAAATCTTTTAAATGGAGTTAAATATTCATTTATCCCTTTTTTTCTTTTGAATCATTTTATGAGGCTAAATTACCAGGTAAATTTCAGGGTCAACGTGCTTGATCATTTTAATTCTTTTTACATATCTTGCTAAAAAGCTTTCCAAAAGGATTGTACCAAATTTGCTTCCACCCAAACATTTATTTATATTTCTACTTATAGAGTGAAATATTTTTTTAAAAAAGAATAGATTTTCTAACTTAAAACTGCTATGCATCGAGTTTATTAAGCCTTAAGTTAGATGCGAAAATATAATTTTAATGATATAAAGTAGTTTTGATAGGGGCACCTGGGTAGCTCAGTTGGTTAAGCATCTGACCCTTGATTTCTGCTCAGGTCATGATCTCGGCTCAGATCATGATATCAGGGTCCTGGGATCCAACCCCACGTTGGGCTCTCTACTCAGCAGTCTGCTTATCCCTCTGCCCCTCCCTCAGTTATGCTCTCTCTCTGAAATAAATAAAATCTTTAAAAAAATAAAGAAAAAATAGTTTTGATAAATGTAGCCTCTCTATATAATCATTAAAATAATGATTTCCATTTATTTTGGAAAATGAGGAAACCAAAGTGCTAAAAGTTTAATTTGGCAAGTAATATATAGAATTAGTGGCATAGGTATACATAGCAAACCAATTCTACGGACTGTTTGCTTTAAAAAAATCAAATTGTAAATAATATAGACATTTTATTTATTTTATTTATTTTTTAAAGATTTTATTTATTTATCTGACAGAGAGAGAGAGAGAGAGAGAGATCTCTAGTAGGCAGACAGGCAGGCAGAGGGAGAGGGAGAAGCAGGCTTCCTGCTGAGCACAGAGCCCGATGTGGGACTCAATCCCAGGACGCTGGGATCATGACGTGAGCCGAAGGCAGACGCTTAACTGACTGAGCCACCCAGGTGCCCCAATATAGACATTTTATAAAATATATAAAAACATGTAAAAATTACTAATAACAACCATCTATTAATGACCGCTATCATACAATGTATTTGTTTCCAGTCTTCTTTGTATGTGCAAGTATTTTGTATTTATAATAAAATTAGACTGAGTTGATACACTTTAGTATCCTTCTTTCGTTTAATATATAGTAATCCTTTCCTTCAAAAATTTATGGAAGGGTTGCATAATATTTCATGTAATAATTGTGCCATAATTTATTATTTATATACATAATGCTATGAACAATCTCCTACATCAAACATGTGAGCCTCTAGAATGCTTTGAGTGGGTTACAACCCTAAATATGAAATTATTAGGTATCCAGTGCTATTTGTCCTTGGTAATAAATATGTGTACAAAATGGGAATGGTCTGCATAGAGAAAAAATATTCAGGCATTTAGTTTTACATTATTTAATTGTAGATACAGTGTAGGAGGAAATATGCACCACACAACTTTCTGTATTTCAGCAGTTAGTTGGGCAGTAACACTAGTTTCAGGTAAAACACTACATGGCATAGCCAGGGCTGATAGTTTGCGGTTGATTGCATGCAAGTTGTACTGATAGGTTGGGCATTTGTATTAGATTTTTATTGCTGCTGTAACAAATAGCCACAGATTTATCAGCTTAAAATAACATAACTTTGTCATCTCACGGTTGTGCAGGTCAGCAGTCTGGGTTGGCTTGTCTGAGTTCTCTGATCTGGGTCTCACAAGGTTGAATCAAAGTCTTTGCCAACTGGGTTCATAACTGGAAGCTCTGGAAATAATCCACTTTCAAATCCATTCAAATTGTTGGAAGAATCCATTGTGGTTGTAGACAGATTTTAGTTTTCTTGTTGGCTGTCAGCTGGGGGCCTGCCCACAAGGATCCCATACCTCAGAGCTAGCGACTGTCGGTTGAATTCTCCTTATGCTTGGAATCTGTCTGACCTCCATCTCTGCTGCACCTTCTTACTGCCTCTTCTGTCTTCCTTTTGTGCTTTTTAGGCCTCATGTGATTACATTGAACCCACCCAGATAATCCAGGAGACTATCCCCATTTTAAGGTCAGCTGATCAGTAACCTTAATAAATTTCACAGCAATACCAGACTACTGTTTGATCAAATAACCAGAAGATGGAAAACTGGGGGAAAAATCTTTATAATTCTATCCACCCCAGGACATATTCTGATTGCCTGGGTCCCATGCCATTCCAGTTATACCTTTGATTTTAATTCCTGAATATAATGCTGATAGCAGTGAGCTATGTCAGAACCTTGGCTGTCAGCCTTATTCCTCTACTCACTCTCTGGTTGAGGGAGCACCAGTTATTCCCCTGCATGACTGTGTATTGGGGTCCAAACCCTGCAGTTACAGCTGTTTTATCATGTGGACCAGTCCTGATTTCCCCTTGGCACTCTACCAGCGGTTCTGCAAAGCGGACTCCCTCTCCGAGGGGACAGCCTCTCAGGGATAAATCAAGTTAAACTTTACCATCTGTTGTGCCTATAAAAATAGTTTAAGCTTTGAGGTTTGGGGAAAAGCTGCTTGTTTATTTGGTACTTATCCTTGGGCTCATAGATAATAAAAAACATAGGTCTCTTTAGCTCCAAATGAGACAGCAATAGATCTCAGTATGATGTGCTATGGAAAGACCTATTTTTGATTAGAGTGAAAATTCAGAATCCATTCTTCAGAGAAGTTTGAGTCTTCAGTAATTGTAGAATTGGCTCAGTGGATCTGGGATACAGAGAGCTCTCTGAAAATAAGAGGATTCTCCTTCTTTTTCTTCTCCTTCTCCTAATTCTAATTCTAATTTAATTCTAATTGTTTTTTGTTGTTTGTTTGTTTGTTTGTTTTTAGAGAGGGAGAGAAAGAGAGAGAAGGGCAGGGAGAAGGCACAGAGAGAATCTCAAGCAGACTCTTCGCTGAGCGCAGAGCCCAACTCTGGCTCCATCTCACAACCCTGAGATCATGACATGAGCTGAAATCAAGAGTTGGATGCTTAACCCACTTAGACCCCCAGGCACTCCTCTCCATTTATAATTAGAGCTGAACCATTCTTTACAAGTAATACTTCAAGAACTCTCTCACAGATTGTCTGGAATTACCCTTCGCAGAAGAGATGGATCATCTTATTCAAAAAAGAGTACTCATGAGATGTGAAATGGAACACATAGGTTCAGGAAACAGGCTTCAGTTATTTCTGCCCTCTACCCTTCTTCCATTCTTGCAAAAAACAACTACCCAGATTAGTTTCCTCTGGACAAGAGTAGCCTGTTTTTTTCCGTGAATCCAAAACCAGTTACAAATGTTACTTCTCTTTTTAATGGCCAAGGTACACCCATGTTCCTTTCCTAATAGGATATTCGAATTCACCTTTTTCTCATTTGCATTCTCTCTTTCTTTCTCTTCATCTTCTCTGCCTCTTCTTCCCTATTTTCCTTCTTATTTTTTGTTTGTTAAAATTTCTGAGATTTTTCTCAATTGATCTTTTATACCCTAAGTTAAAATTTTGTTATTGTGTTTTCAACTGCTAACATTCCCCACCCCCCCAAATGTCCTTCCTTATAGTTTTCTATTCTTGTTTTGTAGATTGTTTTTTATGTCTGAGAGGATATTAATTATGGGGTTTAGAGTGAGGGGTTCTTTGACTATTTTCTTCAGCAATGTATCTGTTTTTTCCAAGTTTTGCTTTTCCTTTTGTTTGTTTTTATCTCTCTTGTTGAGGCCTTCCTCAAGTATCTGGTGATATTTAGATAACCCACTTATATAGATGCCAGAGGGAGTAAATTAATAAATTTCAGCAGTAGGCCTTGTTGACTGCTTTGCTTCACTGTATGGTAAATGAGTAGAAAGCTGCAATTGTTTTTTTTTTCTTTCAGGTGCCCCCTCAATCTAATTTCTTTTTCTTTGACCCTTCAATTACTTTGACCCTTTGACAATTTTGTGACCATCTGCATATTGTGAAACTATTATAGCTTTCTTGCATCCTGGATGAGAAAGAGTAATTAGAAGGTTCAATTTATGTACCATACAAGGGAGAGAGAGTCTGAGAGAGGAAGAAAGAAGGGAAATGAAAGAGAAAAGTGAATTTGGATATCACGTTAGGAGAGGACCACAGGTTTACCTTGTTCATTAAAAGAAGAAGTAACCATTGCAGTCAGTGAGTTTGGGCTCACCGACAGACTAGGCTACCTAATTCGGAAGGTACTAACCTCTTTCTGTAGGCAACAGTTAAATGTGGCTAAAAAGTAACTTCTCTGTAGGTTCTGATCATTGAAATCATGGCCAAACAAAGCCACCAAGGAACACACCCTCAGTCACACAGCGCTTCATCCTGAACGGGCAGCCACCACTGAATGAAATTCTCCCAGTTTCTAGGACAGGTAAGTATCTCCAGTACGAGCCTTTATCAGCCATTTACCAGGTCCAGGGTTATCTAAACATGGAAACAGCCATAGACCCTCTCTCCAACATCTGGCTGGCAGAGTAGGATTTTGAGAGAGCTGTCACTCCACAAATACCTTCACTCTGTCCTGCATATTCCCAACAAACTTTACTCTGAGCATATGCAAAACATATGCTTCTCTTCTCCCTTTAAAAGAACTGCCTCAGACACCAATGCTTAACACAGCTAACTGGAGAACAAAAGAGATAATAATCCAAATTTGTAGATTTGTGGAAGGGCAACAATTAAACTACTATTTCTATTAAGACTCCTGTTTCTGCTGCTGCTATTTTTATTATGACTACTTCCACTACTGCTAACTGGTTTTAATAGGAATCCAGAGGTTCTTTTTTTTTTTTTTTAAAGATTTTATTTATTTGACAGAGAGAGACATAGCGAGAGAGGGAACACAAGCAGGGGGAGTGGGAGAGAGAGCAACAGGCTTCCCACTGAGCAGGGAGCACGATGTGGGGCTCGATCCCAGGGCCCTGGGATCATGACCTGAGCTGAAGGCAGACGCTTAATGACTGAGCCACCCAGGCACCCCTTTTTTTTTTAAGATTTTATTTATTTATTTATTTGACAGAGAGAGAGAGAGCATAAGCAGGGAGAGCAGCAGAGGGAGAGGGAGAAGCAGGCTCCCCCCTGAGCAGGGAGCCCGATGTGGGGCTCAAACAGGACCCTGGGATCATGACCTGAGCTGAAAGCAGACGCTTAACTGACTGAACCATCCAGGTGCCCAGGAGTCCACAGGCTCTATCTTAATTACATACAATGAAATTAGAAATGTCATCATTTTATCATATTACTGAGAATAAAAAATTACGGACCAAAGAGCTTCTCATGACAGTCTTGGTCCCTATTCAAATTAAAATCGTTTATCTCAAAATAGATTATGTTGGGGTTATCTGCATTTGGCTTTTTGGCTTTATGGCAATTGTTAGTAGCAAATTGGAGAAAAGTTACCAAAAGTGATGTGACTCACTTTACTGAGGACAGTGAAGATAACAAAGATAAGAAAAGTAGGTGAGCTTCCGTTCTTTTCTTTCCTTCTATTATTTACTTGTCAGAATAGGACCCTAGTCATATTACCAGATTTTTTTGTTGTCGTTTGGAAATATCATCAAATTAGTGAGTATATATTGATGTGAAAAGACATTAGGGTTTGAAGCCAATGGCCAAGAAAGAATTCTTGAGATTCTTTGGTGCAGAAAGGTGGCTTTATTAAAGCACAGGGATAGGACCTATGAACAGAAAGAGCAGCACTGGGGTCATGAGGAGTGGCCCATTTTATACTTTCAAGTTGGGAGGGGGCTGGGGGATAGAGTAAGCCTCCCATGTATTTTGGAAACAAGGTTTCCAGGATCCTGAGGGGGTTAGCTATTGTGAGGAAAAGGTCATTTATTACTGTTTAGTAAAAACTCAGTCATGAAGCTCTTCAGATGTATATTGGTGGGTCATATGCTTGGATGATTATTGCCAACATGTATTTTGGGGGTAGAGATAAAGAAAGTTTCCAAATGAATTGTTCTATGTTAAAGTAGACTTACAGGATCCTGGGGGTCAGGCTAAGATTGCCTTTTGCCCCTAGCAAAGTATTAACATCGAAGCAGCTGAGTTCCTAGAGGAAGGTCACTTTGCCTGTTTCCAGGACTTGTCAATGGGCTGTAGGTAGTAAGGAAATTTAATCATTTTTCTTCTACCTTTGTTTCTCACATCACATATCATTTAGTTCTTTCATATGACAGTGTACCAAAAACATATCTGCTAGAGTAGAAACAACATTGAGTAGTTAAAATAGATTTTTTAAAGAAGTGGTATATTGAGGTATAATTGAAATACAAAAAGCTGTACATATTTAATGTTTATTTAGCTGGATGAGTTTGGGCATAAGTGTACATCCATGAAACCATCACCACAATCAATGCCATAAACAAGTCTATCACCTCCAAAAGTTTCCTCCTGCCTTTATTTATCATTATTTTTTATAATAACACACAATATAAGTTCTACTCCTTTAGCAATTTTTTAGTATACAATATAGTATTGTTAACTATAGGCACTATATTGTACAGTAGATCTTTATTCATCTTGCATAACTGAAACTTGTACCCTTTGACTAATAACTCCCCATTTTCCCCTTTTCAGCCTCTGGCAACCATCATTCTACTTTCTGCTTCTATGAGTTGTACCACTTTAGATTTCTCATATAAGTGGTATTACATAGTATTTATCCATCTGTGTCTGGCCTATTTCACTTACCATAATGCCCTGTAGGTTCATCCACAGTCACTAATAACAGGAATTCCTTCTCTTTAAGGCTGAATAATTTTCCGTTGCATGCCTAAGCCACATTTTCTTTATCAATTTCATCCATCAGTGGACATTTAGGTTGCTTCCATGTCTTATCTATTGTGGTAAATGCTGCATTGAACATGGGAGTACGGATACATCTTTGAGATCCTGATTTCAACTCCTTCGGGTATTCAGAAATGGGATTGCTGGGTCACATGATTTTTTTTTTTTTTTTTTTTTTCCTGAGGATACTATATACTGTTTTCCAGAGTGGCTGCACCAATTTACATTCCCACCAACAGTGTAAAAGAGTTCTATTGTCTCCAACAATCCTGGCCAACATTTGCTGTTTTTTGTTTTGTTTTGTTTTTCCTTTTTGATAGTAGCCATCTTGACTGGTATGAGGTGATATCTCATTGTGGTTTTGATTTGCATCTCCCTGATGATGAGTGACTTTGAACATCTTTTCATGTATATGTTGGCCATTTGTATGTCTTCTTTGGAGAAATGTCTATTTAGTTTCTCTACTCATTTTTAAATTGGATTTTTTTTCCTTCTGAGTTGTATGTGTTCTTTATATATTTTGGATATCAACCTCTTATCAGATATATGTTTTGCAAATATTTTCTTCTATTCTATAGGCTGCCTTTTCATTTTGTTGATAGTTTCCTTTGCTGTACAGAACCATTGTCCCACTTATATATTTTTGCTTTTGTTTCCTCTGATTTCGATGCCATATCTAAGAAATCATTCCTAAGACTAACCTCAGGAAGATTTTCCCTATATTTTCCTCTAGGAGGTTTGTGGTTTCAGGTCTTATGTTTAACTCTTTAATCAATTTTGACTTGATTTTTGTATATGGTATAAGAAAAATGTCCAACTTCATTGTTTTGCATATAGCTGTTCAGTTTTCCCAACTTTACTTACTAAAAATAATTTAAGGCTGAATAATTTTCCATTGCATGCATAAGTCACATTTTCTTTATCAATGTCATCCATCAATGGACATTTAGGTTGCTTCCTATCTTATCCCTTGGTGCCAGAGTCCACGGCTAGGCCTAAAATATCTTAAGATATTTTTAAGTCACACTTAAAACTCACATTTAATATTGTCCAATCTCATTTTATGTTTATCATGTGTTATATTAGTTTATATGTTCTAAAATTCTAAAACCAGAGTTTAAATATTTTTCTATTGAAATAAAAATTTTTTTGAAAAAATAAAGCTTGTTCCTAGCCCCTGACATTCTTAAAGCCAAGTAAGGAAAATTATTTTTACTGAAAGTCTCTTAAATATCAGAAATTTGTGCTACCTTATAAAATCAAAAGTAATCTACATAATATTTTTTCCTACAGATTTCAAAAATATTTAGATAGGTCATCCTAAGTTTAACATTTCTAATAGGCATAATATTTGATAGCTTCTCATAGATGTTCTTTGGTGAATGCTGAGCCATTTACCTTATTCATAGTATTTCTTAGATAATAAGAGATTTAATGGTGAGGCTTTCTCTCTGGAACACTGGAAGAATTGAGACTGTTCAAGGATATTTGAGTACTGATATGGGTCAACTCCACCACCCCAGATATGGCCTTGCTAGTATTGAATTTGGTCCAAAAATTAGGAGAGCTTGATGTAGAGGGTCTCTTAAATATAAAAACCTAACATATTAAAATGAGTTCTTTCTCAATGGCAATGTAAGCCCAAGTGTAAAAAGTAGTGGTAGAGCATGAATTTGCTATCCTTCTTAACTCTTGCCATGATTCTATGTGAATGGAGAACCTTAAGCAAGTAAATGCTGGGAACCAGGACTGGGGAAGAGACATTAAAAAACATGTGTCTCTATTACCTAGAAACGTCTTTTTCAATTCTAAACATTTTTTCTAACTTTTTGTTAGAGTATTCCAATCCCACCCCCCGTTTTTATGTTATGTTCAGTATGAAATTAGTTTTTAAAATATTTGTCCAAAGATTCGTTCTCTTTGTTATAATTTGATGAATATTTCATGTGTGCTTCAAAACAATATTTATTCTTTATTTGTTGCACATAGGCAGCAGTTCTCAAAATGTGGTCAAAACTATTTCCTCTATCACAAAGATGTTATTTGCCTCTTCCACTCTCATATGATTATACAGTGGAAATTTCCAGAGGTTTATGATATGCGGTGATAACATCAACACTCTGACAGCTAATGGAATGTGAACTTGTATTTTTTTTTTTTTAACAGTTTCGGTTTTAATTTCTAATTCTGGTAAATGTCACTACATAAAACCCATGTAATCAAGAGCTCTTTGAGATCTTCAATGAATCTGGCTTTTATTGTTACATTTTTCAGAGGCCTTAAATAGCTGCTCTATGTCCAATCCAGGTTTTATAGCAATATTAAATGGGAAAGACAGGATGTATTGTACTTAATCCATATTACCTGGATCTGGAATCTTTGTAGTTTCTTTTAAATTCTATTCTTTTTATGATATACTGCATATTGTATATGTTCATATATATGAACATTATGAATCATGCATCATGTAATGTATTTAATCAGGATTAATTACAGGTACAGATATGTTAAATATTTAACATTTGTGAGCAATTATACTTTGATAATCTTTTTTTTAAAACATTTTGCCATATTTACTTCAGATCCTTCAAAAAACAATTATAAACTATTTCAAACATAGGAAAAGTACAGAGAATAATATAACAGATACCTACATATTGAGGTGCCTAAGAGCCTCCATTCCGGATCCAGGCTACCTGGCTCTGTCATGTGACATTAAGGAGGTTACTCAACCTCTCTGTTCCTCTGTGATTTGTCTTTCTATATCTGACTTATTTCACTTACCATAATCCCTTTGAGGTCTGTCCATGTTGCTGTACATGTCAGGGTTTCATTCTTTTTATGGCTGAATAATATTGCCTTGTACATATATATATAGCACAATTTCTTTATCCATTGATTGATTGATTGATTGCTTGCTTGATGTTTGGTAGAATTTACCAGAGAAGCCATCCTATCCTGGGCTTTTGTTTTTTGGGAGGTTTTGCGTACTGATTCAATCTCCTTACTAGTAATTGGTCCGTTTAGATTTTCTATTTCATCATGATTCAATCTTGGTAGGTTGTATCTTTCTAGGTATTTATCCATTTGTTCTAGGTTGTTTAACTTGTTGGCATATAATTGTTCACAGTAGTCTCTTATGACCCTTTGTATTTCTGTGCTATCAGTTGTAATGTCTCATCTTTCATTTCCAATTTTATTTAAGTCCTCTCTCTTTTTTTCTTGGTGAGTTTAGCTAAAGACTTGTCAATTTTGTTTATATTTTCAAAGAACCAGCTCTTAGTTTCATTGATCTTTTCTATTGTTTTTGTAGTTCCTGTTTCATTTATTTCCACACTGATCTTTGTTATTTCTTTCCTTATACTAACAACATTGGGATGAATTTATTCTTCTTTTTCCAGTTCCTTGAGATGTAAACTTAGGTTGTTTGAGTTCTTTCTTATTTCTGAGTGTAGGCATTTGTTGCTATGACATTTCCTCTTTGAACTGTTTTGCTGCATCCAATAAGTTTTGGTATTCATGATGTATAAGATCTGTTGTATTTCTATTTTCATTTGTTTCAAGGTTTTTTTTTTTTTAATTTCTCTTTTGATTTCTTCTTTAATCCATTGGTTGTTCAGTAGCATATTGTTTAATCTTTACATATTTGTGAATTTTCCAATTTTCTTCTTGTAATTGATTTCTATTTCATGCCACTGTGGTCTGAAAAGATGCTTGGTATGATTTCTGCTTTCTTAAATTCATTAATGGTTGTTTTGTGGTCTAATGTATACTCTGTCCTGGAGAATATTCCATTTGCCCTTGAGAAGAATGTTTATTCTGCTGCTTTTGGATGGAATATTCTGTAAAGGTCTATTAATCTTGTTTAATGTAAAATTTCAGTCCAACATTTCCTCATTGATTTTCTGTCTTGATGGTCTATCCATTGATGAAAGTGGGGTATTGAAGTCCCCTACTATTATTATGTTGTTGTTTTTCCCTTTATGTCTATTAACATTTGCTTTATATATTTAGCTGCTTCTTTGTTGGATGCATAAATATTTCAAATTTTTTATCTTGTTGGATTGACTCCTTTGTCATTTTATAATAACTTTTTTTGTCTCTTATTGCAGTCTTTGTCTTAGAGTCTATTTTGTCTGATGTGGGCATCGGCAAAAACTGGGGTGCCAGACATGTATACAAACTCCTTTCTGCGATGCTGGTGACTTGGAGTGAGGCAGAGGGAGAGCCTAAAGAGGTCCTGCTGCCTGTCTCTGGAGAGTATTGCAGTTTGCCTCTTGATGTGTGTTAAAATAGAAGCCTACTCCTCAGGCCCCAGCTATTATGTTAAACTAATAGTCCTCTTTCATGGAAAGACTGGGCAAGTTTCAGTCTGTTTTTTCTTCATTGTACCCTGGGAGTTAGCCATGGTGAGTCACATGAGCCCTTTAACAACTGTCTCTGAGTTCAGTATAGCCTTGTGTGTCTCATGGTTACAAGCCCTACTGGCTTTTATTTTTATTTTTTTAAAGATTATTTCAGAGAGAAAGAGAAGCAGAGGGAGAGGGAGAGAGAGTCTTAAGCAGACTCTGTGCTGAGCACAGAGCCAGACGCCGGGCTTAACCTCACAACCCTGAGATCATGACCTCAGCTAAAACTAAGAGTTGGACGCTTAACTCACTAGACCACCTGGAGCCCCTCCTACTGGCTGTTAAAGCTGGATGTTTTGGGAGTCCATCTCTCAGGTAGAAGTATTAAAAGTTTTGGTGCTAGATGTAGGGTCCAAACTCTTCGCTCCTCAGGGAGAAGCTGGGAGTTGTTAGTTCTCTCTTGGTTTTTTGTCCCTGCACTAGGAATGGGATTTACGGTAAGATTGTGTCTCAGCCTCTCTTACCTCTTTCAGTGTGTGTGTGTGTGTGTGTTTCTCATTCACCTCATGTGTAGGAGTCACTCAGTGATCTTCTGGATTTCTTATATAGTTGTAGATTTGGCGTTTGTAGACGGAAGTGAATTTAGGAGCCTCCTATGTGCTCATCTTGAACCATAACCCCTCAATCTTAATCTTTATAATCATTCTTCTCCAGATGTCCTCCAAATTGCCAGTGTTCTTAAAGTTTGGAAACTGTTAGTATAATGTTTATAGAACCCAGGATAGAGGATTATGACCCACATAATGCCATAGCTACCACTTTTGTTATGGACATTATATTTCTATCAATTCATCTTAATAAAACTTTGGTTTTTTGATAGTTACTCGAGCTTATATTTAAATAAGAACCTTATTATTCTATTATATGAAATGTTAATACAACCTCCACTTTGAATTCTTGAAGATAATTTTTAGTCAATCTGACACGTTACATGTATCTGTTCAAAATTTTCACTTATCCCACAATAAGAAAATATTTATTGAAATTAATTATATACAAGGCACAGTGTTTTTTGTGTCATTGAGGATAGATACAAAAAATGGTTCAAAGGCAGAGCCTGCCATGAAGGAGCTTATAGTCTAGTAAATAATATGAATCATAAACAGAAGACAAATACCTAATATGTATAGTACAATGTGCTAATTTGCATAATAATATTACCATTATATCTTGACATGAAGAGAATGGAGAAAGTAAATCAGACTGAACAAAAATTAGACAGCTATTTTGAGACAGAAATGATTTTGGCATTCAAGAATGAAGAGCAACTGGACAGAGAAATACGAAAATGCACCATGGTGAGGGAAAAGTATAAATAAATGTAGGGAAATAGAAGTGCCTCAAGCATAGCTAAGTTTGAATAAAGGACATCAGCCTAAGATTATGTAAAATCTAGATATTTTCATTCTTTTTGCTTTAAAATTAAATTTGAAAAATTTCATAATGGTATTTTAACTTCTTAACAGTGAGATTTCACTGCCTTCCTCCCTTGTGAGGCTAATAGATGTGTAAGTTTGTTTTTGTTTTTGTAATTGTCCACAATCATATGAAGTGCAGGAATCAAAGTCTGCCACCAATGTGGTGACTCTCGATGTCTTCCCTGCCTTCACTACTGTCCCATTTGCTGTTTGAGAAATTGAAATAAAATATTCCATTCTGCAAAAGGATTAACATTTTGGCATCCCCTGGAAGCTACAACTAGGCATAAACCAGTGAGTGATGCATGCATGCAGATGGTTTCTGCATTCATAAATGCACATAGTAAGCCTATTTTATTAGAATAAGGGGATAGAACTATAACATATATATTAAGAATAAAAATATGTTTTACTTCCCACAATAGAGTCATAAGACTTTGTAGTATTACTTTGAGAGTCAATCACCATATCCCTTTTTTATAATTATTTAATGCACAATTTTTATCCATTATACTTTATTCCTGGTATTCATTGTTGTAAAAATGTATGTTAATTATAATAAAAGGCAATATAATAATGTTTTTACACATTTGACTTATGTAATAGTTGCATAGTTAGTTCATTCATAATGGTTATTAAAAGTAGGTGAAGAGAGAAATTATTATTTTTCTGTAGGCTAAAAAAATTTATAATATATTTGTTAGAATTTTTCATTTTTTCAGAAATAGAAATACTAAAATCTAAGAAAAGAACTAGCAGTTTGTTAATTATTTATATGGATAATTCATATTATATTTATAATTTTCTTCTTTTCTAATACTATGAAATAATACAGAAAAAGAATTAAGCCTTTTCTTTCTTTTGTAAATACACAAATGTGGCTCCTAAGTCTTGTGCCAAAGTGCACAGTGAATGGTACATTTATTAAGTATATGTAAACCAAAAATTCAACAAGTTATTGTATGGTTTTGCTTACCTTTTCTCCTTTTGGCTAATGATATATTTATTGCTGTTATTTACCTTTATCTGAGAGTTAAGAGTTAATATTTAAAATTTGCTAATTATGCTCCTAATAAAAACTTATAGTAAATATTTTCTGGAAAAGGAGCTAAAACTCTTAGTTCAAATAGAAAAATTCAGATTTTCTTTAGATTATGATACTAAATCACAGGGTCCCAGGAATATAGTAATGTTACTTTCCAAGAATTCTAAACATTCATTTGTTTTCATAGCCTGCTATTCTTTAGTGGATATATTATTTTTTCCAATTCCTCAATATACACTGGTGTTTTGTTTTAGAATTCTCTTTTGTTTTCTGGCATATATTTGTTTCTTCTTTGTTCAGCAATTTTTATATATCTTAGTCTTCTGTTTTGTTATATATCTGGTAGTCTGAGTTTATTCATATTTAAGAAAGGAAGATGGCTAACTGTTTTCATTTTCCCCTTCTCTTGTATGCTTGTTTCTCTGCTAGCTTTCTCCCACCTGTAGGACTAGGATTAGAAGCTCAGAACTAAATAATGCCGTCACCCTTAGAGTGAGCAGATGGGGAAACTACTCTGAATGCTAAAATGAGGAAAGGTTTACTTTGTAGCACTAGAAGCCATTCCAGAAATATTAGAAATCATATGCTTATGTTATGCATTAATTAAAATTATTCAAGTGCTATTTTTGGACACCTGAAAATATGATACTGGGCTGCAATGCTCAGTAAGCATAGGGGAAAGGGATGGGTTAGAAGTGAAGTGAGCGTGGGGCACCTGACTAGTATAATATTTCAGTAGACTTTCAATTAACTCTGTTTTTAAGGGGTTTCTACTTCCACCTTGCATGACACTGCTCTTTGAGCCAGGTACCTCCATGGGATATGGTCTTTTCTCCATTATAGACTGTTCATGCCTTTTGTTTATTCTATTTTTCAACTAATATCTTCATTTGCTGTAATTTTATGAGACACTTAGGAGAAAGAGGAAATAAGTTCTTATTTTTAATTATTTTGAACTGGAAGAGACATTTTGAGACACTTTAAAAAAAAAAATCATTGTATCCATAATATGGAGAATGGATTGTAGGAAGGAAAGGCTGATGCCAGGGACATAAGTAAGTGGGTTCAGAAAAAAGATAGTGACAGTAGAAATGGAGATGAAGAGAAGTAAGAGGTAAAAAGAAGATAGAATTTGTAGCATTGCATTTCAGCTTGTCACTGGCTATTGTGAATACACCGGAAAAATAATTTCTTCCTTTTGCATGACCAGTAGACATAATTTTCAAATAAAAACGGTATGTAGATCTCCAGGCTACATGTCTCTCAAGAATTATTTTCTAACTGTATACAAAATTAGATTCTAAGTAATTAAAACTTGATCTACTGACTTTAATTGATACATTATATTTTCTGTAATCTAATATGGAGCCAAGATGTTTGGATTTACATGTAAAGGGTATGGAGCAATTCATTGAAAAGCAGGAAGTCATCTTCTAATTTTTCACTGTTCCTCATCTTCTTTCTATAATTTTATAAAATAATATCTGGGGCTCAACCTTTTAACTCATACTAATCAAACATTTATGGTTTTGATTCTGGAAGAACTACCTCACTCTTATCAGAGTAAGAAGTTTATCCCCCTGTTTTTGGTGTATTATTTTTGGTGTATTATTCTATGGGCTTTGCTTACATTGTTACTTTCCATAATGCTTCTGCAGGATAATAAGACCTCCCTAACAGACCTGACATTGTCACCCTCTTCCAGATCCTCATGGTTGCTGATATTTGCTCTCTATATAATTTCCAAGTTACCTCTGTTACATTAAAAAATTCTTCATTTATTTTCTCTGCTTCCTTTATTTTCATTATGCCCAAATGCACTAATTTAGGACCCTTAACAAAATTCATTTAATACTACCTTCTTTAAGAGCTGATAATATTTGAAGAACTAGATTCAAAGAAAATAACTAAACATGTGGGGTTTTTTTTTGTTTTGTTTTTTTGGTTTTTTTTGGTAACTCACTATAGCATCGAGCATGCTCAATCACTACTCACCTCATAGGAATCTTTTTTTCTCTTAATTTTTATAGCATCACACTCTTTTTTCCTGCTGCTCTCTAGGCAGTTCCACTCTGTCCATTGTGGACTCTTCTTTCTCTTTGCAGTTTTGAAGTATGGTGTCCCAAGGCTTTCTTCCACTTTTAACACTCTTCTCTTTATGCAATAGAGTTTCCATGGGTTATGTCATGCACTCATGGCTTCAGTCCCCAAATTTATTTATTTACTTTTTTAAGAGTTAAACATTTGGAGGTTTAATCTTAGACTGTGCATATTATATAATGTTTCTATTTTATTTTATTTTATTTTATTTTATTTTATTTTATTTTAATTCCAGTATGGTTAACATACAGTGTTACATTAATTTTATGTGTACAATATAGTGATTCAACACTTTCATACATCATCCAGTGCTCATCACAAGTGCCCTCCTTAATCCCCATCACTTATTTCACCTATCCTTCCACCCACCTCCACTCTGGTAACCATCAGTTTGTTCTCTGTCATTAAGAGTTGGCTTGTTGGTTTGTCTCTCTCTTTTTTCCCCCTTTGCTTGTTTGTTTTTTTCTTAAATTCCACATATGAGTGAAATCATACGGTATTTGTCTTTCTCTGACTGGCTGATTTCACTTAGCATTATACTCTAGCTTCATCCATGTCTTTGCGAATGGCAAGATTTCATTCCTTTTTATGGCTGAATAATATTCCATTAGATACACATACCACATCCTTTTTATCCATTCATTTATCAGTGGACACTTGGGCTGCTTTCATAATTTGGCTCTTGCATTTTTTCCCCAAGTTTTTAAATTCTAGTTAGTTAGCATACCGTACAATATTAGTTTCAGGTGTAGAAATTAATGATCTCATCACTTACATACAATATCCAGTGCTCATCACAAGTGCCCTTCTTTTTTTTTTTTTTTTTAAGATTTTTTATTTATTCATTTGACAGAAAATGAGATAGAGAGAGCATGAGAGGGGGGAGGGTCAGAGGGAGAAGCAGACTCCCTGCCGAGCAGGGAGCCCGATGCAGGACTCGATCCCGGGACTCCAGGATCATGACCTGAGCCGAAGGCAGTCGCTTAACCAACTGAGCCACCAAGGCGCCCCACAAGTGCCCTTCTTAATACCCATCACCTATATAACCCATCCCTCCTCCCACCTCCCCTCCAGCAACCATCAGTTTGTTCTCAATAGTTATGAGTCTATTTCTTTGTTTGCCTCTTCCCCCCGCATTCATTTGTTTTGTTTCTTAAATTCCATACATTAGTGAAGTCATATAGTATTTGTCTTTCTCTGACTGATTTTGCTTAGCATAATACTCTCTAGCTCATCCATGTTGTTGCAAATGGCAAGATTTCATTCTTTTTGATGGCTGAGTAATATTCCATTGTATATATATACCACATCTTCTTTATCCATTCATCAGTATGTTTCCATAATTTGGCTATTGTAGATAATGCTGCTATAAACATTGGGGTGCATGTATCCCTTTGAATCAATATTTTTGTATCCTTTGGGTAAATACCTAGTAGTACAATTGATGGATTGCAGGGTAGTTCTATTTTTAACTTTTTGAGGAACCTCCATACTATTTTCCAGAGTGGCTGCACCAGTTTGCAATGGGCAGAAGACATGAATAGACATTTGTCCAAAAGAACAGTTGGCTATTGTAAATAATGCTGCTACAAACATAGGGGTGCATGTATTCCTTTAAATTAATGTTTTTGTATTTTTTGGGTGGATATCCTGTAGTGCAATTGCTGGCTCATAGGGTAGTTCTATTTTTAAATTTTTGAGGAAACTTCATACTGTTTTCCATAGTAGTTGCACCAGTTTGCATTCCCACCAACTGTGCAAGAGAGTTCCTTTTCTCTCCACATCCTCACCAACACTTGTTGTTTCTTGTGTTTATGATTTTAGCCATTTTGACAGGTGTGAGGTAGTATCTCATTGTAGTTTTGATTTGCATTTCCCTGATGATGAGTGATGTTGAACATCTTTCATGTCTGTTGGCCATCTGTGTGTCTTCTTCTTCTTTTTTTATTATGTTATGTTAGACCTCAACTCTCCACTCTCAGCAATGCACAGATAATCAAGCAGAAGATTAACAAAGAAACAAGAGCTTTGAATAACACATTGGACCAGATGAACTTAGTAGATATATACAGAACATTCCACCCTAAAACAACAGAATACTCATTCTTCTCGAGTGCACATGGAACTTTCTCCAGAATAGACCACATACTGGGTCACAAATCAGGTCTCAACCGATACCAAAAGATTGAGATTATTCCCTGCATATTTTCAGAACACAATGCTTTGAAACTGGAACTCAATCACAAGAAAAAATTTGGAAGGAATCTGTGGGTCTGCTTTGGAGAAATGTGTTTTAATGTCTTCTGCCCATTTTTTAACTGGATTATTTGTTTTGGGGGTGTTGAGTTGTATAAGCTCTTTATATATTTTGGATACTAACTCTTTATTAGATATGTCATTTGCAAAAATCTTCTCCCATTCTGTAGGTTCTCTTTTAGTTTTGTTAATTATTTCCATTACTATGCAGAAGCTTTTTATTTTGATGTAGTACCAATAGTTTATTTTTGCTTTTATTTCCCTTGCTTCAGGAGACATATCTGGAATAATGTTGCTATAGCTGATGTCAGAGAGATTATTGCCTGTTCTCTCTTCTAGGAGTTTTATGGTTTCAGGTCTCACATTTAGGTCTTTAATCCATTTTGAGTTTATTTTTTTGCATGGTGTAAGAAAGTGGTCCAGTTTCATTCTTTTGCATATAGCTGACCAGTTTTCCCAACACCATTTGTTGAAGAGACTATCTTTTCCCATTTAATATTCCTTCCTGCTTTGTCAAAAATTAATTGCCCATATACTTGGATTTATTTCTGGGTTTTCTATTCTGTTCCATTGATCTATGTGTCTATTTTTGTGCCAGTACCATACTGTCTTCATGACTACAGCTTTGTAATAGAACTTGAAGTCTGGAATTATGATACCTCTGGCTTTGCTTTTCTTTTTCAATATTGCTTTGGCTATTTGGGGTCTTTTGTAGTTCCCCGTAAATTTTAGGATTTTTTGTTCTAGCTCTGTGAAAATTGCTGTTGGTATTTTGATAGGTATTTCATTAAACATGTAGATTGCCTTGGGTAGTATGGACATTTTAACAATATTTGTTCTTCTAATCCATGAGCATGGAATGTGTTTCCATTTCTTTGTGTTGTCTTCAGTTTCTTTCATCAGTGTTTTATAGTTTTTAGAGTACAGGTCATACACCTCTTTGGTTAAGTTTATTCCTGGGTATCTTATGGTTTTTGGTACAATTGTAAATGGGATTGATTCTTTAATTCTCTTTCTACTACTTCACTATTGGTGTATAGAAATACAACAGATTTCTGTATGTTGATTTTGTATATTATGACTCTATTAGTATATTCATTCATCAGTTCTAGAGTTTTTTTGGTGGAGTCTTTTGAGTTTTCTATATATAGTATCATGTCATCTGCAAATAGTGCCAGTATTACTTCTTCCTTACCAATTTGGATACCATTTATTTCTTTTTCTTTTCTAATTGCCATGGCTAGGACTTCCAGTATGATGTTGAATAAAAGTGTTGAGAGTGAATATCCTTTTCTTGTTCCTGATCTTAGGGGAAAGCTCTCAATTTTTTCCCATTGAGTATGATGTTCACTGTGGGTTTTTCATAATGGCCTTTATTATGTTGAGGTACACTCCCTTTAAATCTACTTTGATGAGGGCTTTTATCATGAATGAATAATTTGACAAATGCTTTTTCTGGATCTATTGAAATGATTTTATAGTTTTTATTTTTTTTCCATTGATGTGATATATCATTTTGATTGATTTGCATATAGCTAACCACTCTTGCATCCCAGGAGTAAATCCCACCCAGTCATGATGAATGATTTCTTAAATGTATTGTTGAGTTCTGTTTGTTAGTATTTTGTTGAAAATTTATGCATATATGTTCCTCAGAGATATTGGCCTGTAGTTCTCTTTTTTTGTGATGTCTTTATTTGTTTTGGTATCAGGGTGATACTGACCTCATAGAACAAATTTGGAAGTTTTCCTTCTTCTATTTTTGGAATAGTTTGAGAAGAATAGGTATTAACTCTTCTTTAAATGTTTGGTAGAATTTGCCTGTGAAGTCATCTGGTCCTAGACTTGTGTTTGTTGGGAGTTCTTTGATTACTGTTACAATCTCCTTGACGGTCATCGGTCTGTTCAGATTTTCTATTTCTTCCTGCTTCAGTTTTAGAAGGTTTCTATGTCATTTATTTCTGCTCTAATCCTGATTATTTCCTTTCTTCTGCTGGTTTGGGGTTTTGTTTGTTGTTCTTTCTCTAGCTCCTTTAGGTGTATGATTAGGGTATTTATTTGATATTTTTCTTGCTTCTTCAGATAGGCCTGTATTGCTATTAACTTCTCTCTTTGAACCACTTCTGCTGCATCCCAAAGGTTTTAAACTGTTGCGTTTTCATTTTTGTTTGTTTCCATGTACTTTTGATTTTTTCTTTGATTTATTGGTTGACCCATTCATTGCTAAGTAGCATGTTGTTATCTTCCATTTTTTGTGGTCTTTCCAGATTTTTTTCTTCTGGTTGATTTCTAGTTTCATAGCGTTGTGGTCAGAAAATATACATGACATGACTGCTTTTTTTGAATTTGTTGAGGCTCATTTTGTGACCTAATATGTGATCTATTCTGGAAAATGTTCCATGTACACTTGAAATTAATGTGTATTCTGCTGTTTTAGGATGGAATGTTCTGAATATATGTTAAGTACATCTGGCCCAGTGTGTCATTCAAAGCCACTGTTTTCTTGATTTTCTGTTTGGATGATCTGTCCATCAATGTAAAGACCCCTACTATTATTGTATTACTATCACTTAGTTCCTTTATATTTGTTATTAACTGTTTTACGTATTTTGGTGCTCCCATGTGGGGTGCATATATATTTACAACAGTATATCTTCTTGTTTGATTGTTCCCTTTATTATTATGTAGTGTCCTTCTTTGTCTTGTTTCACAGACTTTGTTTCAAAGTCTATTTTGTCCAATATAAGTATTGCTACTCTGGCTTTCTTTTAACATACATTTGCATGATAAATGTTTCTCCATCTTTTCACTTTCAGGCTGAATGTATTTTTAGGTCTGAAATGAGTCTCTTATAGACAGCATATGAGGCCAACACAGGCATGTGAGCCCTCTGTGGCCGTGATTGTTTGT
>NW_022589713.1:11421718-11537647 GCF_004348235.1 Phoca vitulina | reverse complement strand
ATTTCGCGACCCTTACCCAGGGACCCCAACGCACTAGACGTTGACAAGCATATACATGGGTCTTTTCTCTTTAAAGATTTTGTTTATTTATTTGACAGAGAGAGAGAGAGAGAGAGAGAGCATGAACAGGGGAAGGGGCAGAAGGAAGAGGGAGAAGCAGATTTCCCGCTGATGCAGAGCCTGACGTGGGGCTCAATCCCAGGACCCCGAGATCATGACCTGAGCCAAAGTCAAGACACTTAACCAACTGAGCCACCCAGGTGTCCCAAGTCTTATTTTTTTTTATACACTCTGTCACCCTATGTCTTTTGATTGAGCATTTAGTCTATTTACATTCAAGGTAATTATTGATAGATATTTATTTATTACCATTTTGTTACTTGTTTTGTGGTTGTTTTTGTAGTTTTTCTCTGATCCTTTCTTTTCTTTCTCTCTTTCATGGTTTCCTGGTTTTCTTTAGTGATATACTTGGATCCTTACTCTTTATTTTTTGCATATTTATTACTGTTTTTTGATTTGTGGTTACTATTGAGTTTATATATAACATCTTATGCATATAGCAGTCTATATTAAGCTGATGGTCACTTAATTTTGAACTCATTCTTTACTCTTCACCCCTCCATGTTTCAGATATTTGGTTATTCTGTTTTACATCCTTTTATTTTGTGCTTCTTTTGACTGATTTTTATAGATATACTTAATTTTATTTTGCTTTCATGCTTCCTATTTTTCTTACTTCTACTTATGGTTTCTGTTTTTCACTCACAAAGTCCCCCTTAACATTTCTTGTAGATCTGGTTTAGTGGTCATGAATTCTTTTAACATCTGTTTGCCTGGGGACTCTTACTCCCCTTCTATTCTGAATAATAGCCTTGCTGGATAGAGTATTCTTGGCTGCAGATTTTTCCCTTTCACCACTTTGAATATATTGTGGCACTCCCTTCTGGCCTACAAAGTTTCTGCTGAAAAATTAGTTGATAGCCTTTTGGGGTTTCCTTTATGTATCTGTCTTCTTTTCTCTTGTAACCTTTAAATTTTTTTATTTTTTAATTTTTATTTATTTATTTATTTTTAAAGATTGTATTTATTTATTTGACAGAGAGAGACACAGCGAGAGAGGGAACATAAGCAGGGGGAGTGGGAGAGGGAGAAGCAGGCTTCCCACAGAGCAGGGAGCCCGATGCGAGGCTTGATCCCAGGACCCTGGGATCATGACCTGAGCCGAAGGCAGATGCTTAACGACTGAGCCACCCAGGTGCCCCCCCCCTTTTTTTAAAGATTTTATTTATAAATTTTTTAAATCACTATTTGTTGTTATTTTATTTATTTATTTATTTATTTATTTATTTATTTTTGCTATTATAATTACTATGTGTCTTGGTGTGGACCTCCTTGGGTTGAATTTGTTGTGGGATCTCTGTGCCTCATAAATCTGGATCTCTGTTTCCCTCTCTAGATTCAAGAAGTTTTCAGCTATTATTTCTTAAAATATATTTTCTGCCCCTATTTCTCTCTTTTCTCCTTCTGGGATCCCTATAATGTGAATGTTATTGTGCTTGATGGAGTCACTGAGTTCTCCATGTCTATTCTCCTTACACAGTATTTGTTTCTCACCTGTTCAACTTAAATTCTTTCCATTACTTTATCCTTCAGGTCACTGATATGTTCCTCTGATTCCTGTAGCCTACTCTTTATTCCATCCATTGTATTTTTAATTTCATTTATCAAGTTCTGCATCTCTGATATGTTATTTTTTATCTCTTTGTCAGGGATCTCACTGATGCCCTCCAACCTTTTCCGAAGTCCAGTGAGTATCTTTATGATCATTACTTTAAACCTCTATCAGGTATATTACTAATTTCTGTTTCACTTAGATCTCCTGCTGTGATTTTTTCTTGTTCTTTCATTTGGGACATATTTCTCTGCCTTCTCATTTTTTTCTACCTCTCTGTGTCTATTTGTGTGTTAAGGAAGTCAATTACATCTTCTGCTCTTGAACATAATGGCATTATAAAGAAGATGTTCTGTAGTGCTCTGCAGTGCAGTGTCCCCTGTTCATCAGAACCTGGCACTTTAGGGAAGTCTCCTATGTGTGTTGTTTTCATTTGCTATTATGTCTGAGTCACTTTTCCTTTTAGTCTAGACACTTGCATGGACTTTCTGCCTGTTATGGGCTGTGTTTGCTCTCTGTGATGTTAGTGAGACCCAGGCCAGCTGGCTCTGAGGGGACATGACTGAAGGAGAACTCATGAGTGGTATTAGCCAAATTTGCACTGAGCCACTAGTCCTTGGCAGGATCCCCTGAATCATGGTGGGTACAGGGTGTGTGTACAGAGTTAACAAAATGTATGCTGAGCCCAGGGCCAGTAGAAGAACTCCTGGGGGCGGGGGGGCGCACTGCTAATGGGTCAGTTAGCAAGTATCTGTGCAGTGATGCCTCTCAGAAGGTGGCCCTGTGTTTATGCTTGGGGTAGGGGGAGGAAAATGGCACCTGCCAACTCCTTTGTTCCTGGAGAATTCCCCGGTGTGCTCTGAAGTCAGTGTAAACAGATTTCCCTTCTGTTGTGCAAGCTGTCACTTCTATGTTGCCTCTCCTTGGGCTGTTGTCTCTTTAAGGGTGGGGACCCAGCTATCATTTGTCCTCCAGGTTCACCCAAGGCTGAGTCAGCTGACTTTTAAAGCTCCAAGCTCAAAGTCCAGCTGGTTATATGAACTCACAGAATTCCGTCCCTGTGGTTTTCAAGGCCAGGCATTATGGAGACTCATTTTTCCCAGTGTGGGCTCCCTGGTGCTTTCCTCTCTTTGTGACTGCAGTTCTCTCCCTCCTTTAGGCAGCTCCCACCCACTGTTTCTGCCCATCCTAACCTCTCTGAGGCAGCTTCTTCTTTACATTTAGTTGTGGAGTTTGTTCTATCAGTCTTCAGATCACTCTCCAGTTTGTTTACTCAGGTGTGAGTGACATCTAGTTATAAACATGGGACAAGGTGAGATTGGAGTCCTACTCTGCCATCTTCACAAGTATCTTCAGGTCCCAAACTTAAGAGCTTTCTCCTGGCAGATACCTATCCATATTTTTCACTTCGATGTTCCATAATCACCTCAAAACTAATCCAATAAGAGATGAACTTCCTTTCTTCTCTTCTGTTTGCATTCTTATGTGGATAGAGAATAAACTAGTAACAAAAAAGTTTATAATGTATACTAATGATAAATTAGATACAAAGTTATTTCAGAGTGTAAGTTTTGTCCTATTTAGTATTTTGACCCAAGGATATTTCTTTCTTTCTTATATCAAATGCTCACATCATTGATGTCATCTCAAATCAGATTATTATTGAATTATGTAAAGGAGAATATTGACAAGCTGAAATTTAAATATGTTGGGTAGTGTCATAGATCCCAGAAAATCTGATATATGTTTATAGGTTGGACATTATGACAAATAAATCAATAAAAAAAAATTGAAATAGATATGCGTAGAAGATGGACTCATTTTGAACACAATTGAAAAGATTAAGAGTAGTCATAAAGAAAAAAGAGTCTATTGTTCTTAATTTTAATCCTTAAAATTTTTGTTGTATAAATTCAAAAAAATGTCACTAATTTTCTCGTATGAGGCAAATCTGAAAATTTTCTTTTAAAGAGAGTTGCACTTTAACCATTGTGTGTGTGGGGGGGGGAGGTAAGTGTATATATGTATGTATGTATGTATGTAATGGGTTTTGTTCAAACATTTCAGAAATATATAAGGTAATAATTAATTCCCTCATTATGCTGGTCCCAACTCTGAAATAATCATTATTAAAAATTAGTTTTCATATAGACGTAAGTCTATAAGATAGACCTCTATTCTGGCTTTTTAAACATATAGCTAAAAACATTTTGTATGACTTTTATGATTGCAAAATACCTGTGCTTCTGCTATAGCAAATAAACTTTAAACTTTTGCACTTCTCTCTCTTTTGTCTTTTCATGTACACCCCACATGTAATTATTTTTGATTTTACAAAAAAGTGATCATAATCCTGCTTACTTTTGCAAAGTAACTTGCTTTTCCTTCACCTACTATAATATAGATATTTTCTATCCTGTCCATATATCTATGTATTCTATCATCCATCATATTTACAATTTAATTTTAAGAAAAGAGAATTCCATTCTGTGTGCACACCATAATCTATTAATTTATCACTGTTGAGTATTTTACATATTTATTAGTAGTCTTTTTAAGGTAAAATCTGGTATGATAAAAAGACCTGTGGACATGAAGTAAAGAAAATCATTTAATTTTTTTCTTCTCATTTTCTATAATTTTAATATAGGGGAGTTGTACCTGGTCATCTCCTAAGTTATGCACAACTAAAGTCCTCTGTTTTCTGAGGCCCAGCTCAGGTCACTCATATGTGTAGAATTGTTTTGAAATACTCTAAAGAATTCTACCAATATATAGCTAATATTACTACTGTTATTGTGATTTTGCAATCACTCAGTGAATTGGAAACTTTTAAGACAATAGACCACGGATCTGCCCAGGCATCCCAGAGAAACTCGGCTGTACGCAAAAGGACTCAGATTAGTGGTAGGTTTATATAATAAGTAAAGCCCAGCCAGATTACTGAAGGTTTTGAATGCCACATTTGGGATTTGCACATAAAAATAAAATTTATAATATTTTGTTAGCTTTGAGTAGGAAGCTGTTTGCAACACTGGTTGCATATTTGTACTACAGGGAAGACTTTTAATAAAGAATACATCACCCAGAAGACATGCCTAGGGATTTTGGTCTAATTGGTCTGGAATGAGGCCTGGGCATTGGTACTTAAAAAATTCTCTCCACATTGGTATTTTTAAAAATGTGATTTGTACATTCAGACTGGATTGAAAATCGTCATGACAGGATAAAGTTGGTTTCTTCATATTTTACATTGCATTTATCCCCACTTCTGTCTCCCCTCCTCACACCATTCTGGATAGAATATTCATTATGGCTTTTGTGTTCCTATCACTTTATTATCTGAAAAGCCTATTTAAAAATGGTGGGATATCCTTGATCAGACTTACTCACCCTTGTTTGATGGTCTGGAATCACCAAAACTTGAAGAGATTTAGCTCCATGTATGTGCCACAGCTTTACCTAGACATTTCCTGTGAAGATGATCAAGATGCAACATACAAGTGATCAAAGTGAAGAGATTTCCTGCATGATTCTAAACAATTTTAGATTTTATGTAATGATTGTTTAGCTTTTAAATGAGGAATAGCAAATCAGATTTGGGAATCTACTTTCAAATATATGCTTAATCTTCATGGTTGCCTTTATTTAACTATTTGATAAGAGAATGTTACTCAGTTTCCTTGGAAATATAGGAATATATGCATTCACTGAATCGATTGAAAATGTATTCAGTCTGTTCATCAAAAACAGTAACTAGTAAACTTTTGTGTTGCGCATAATGCATATATAAAACAGTCTACAGTGCCTGGGTGGCTCAGCTGGTTAAGCGTCTGCCTTTGGCTCAGGTAATGATCTCAGGGTCCTGGGATTAAGCCCCTTGTTGGGCTCCCTGCTCAGCCAGGAATCAGCTTCTCGCTCTGCCCCTCCCTCTGCTTGTGCTCTCTCTCCCTGTCTCTTTCAAATAAATAAATAAAATCTTTTTAAAAATAAGTGAAAAAAACCCTATTTCTTGTTTAAAGTGGAAAATAACATCAAATTTCACCCTCCTATATACAAAATCAGTGCATTTTTTTTTTACAGATTATAAAAAGAAGAAAGTGAATACTCAATAGAAATTTGTCTTCCCATGTTCCTGTTGGTATAGCTAAGCAGAATTGATAATGTGAAGTGTTGCTGCCATCTGCAACATGAAAGACTTATTAAAAGCATGTTCCGCATATGTATGTATCTGGGTTTTGAACAACTGCTTATTTAAAAACTAAGAACTGTTTAATTTCTCTATTAGTCTTTCTATGTATTTTCTACTGCTAGCTTTAAACATACTTAAAAATGTAATAATACATTTTAAAACATTCCAAGTATGTATGAACATGATATAGGTACCAAAATGAATACTGACATTATATTTATTTGATTATGCTGAAATTAATTTTGAACAGGCAATTAAATGATAGACTAAAATAGCCTTTATGATTCATCGATACCAGGAAATATTTTCTAAATCTTTTATGTTTAGCAAAGTTTTATAGAAATTCCTCCAATAAAATTTAAACTTTTTTCAGATAGTTTTTTTTCAGGTTTACCCATTCCTTTCTTAATTGTTATACAGATTAGTAATACAGGTATCCACAAAGAGGACACCAGAGATAAACTGTCAGTGGATGAGAGATTTTAAGTTGTTGCGTAGATGTTGCTTTCCCAAACAGAGATAGCACATAGTGTTGATGAAAATATTACTCATTGAGGTCTTAGGGTGATGAGAACATTTCTCTCTTAGGTTTCTAAATTCTCTTTCTATGTGTTTAAAAAAATTGTCGTTTTGCCATTTCTTGTCCATTCATATTCTCATTGTAGAAGGTAGGCAAAAGTTAACAGCCCTGTGCAACTTGTAAGCTACTTAACATTACTGAGCATTGATTTCCCCACCTGTGCTTTTGTGCTTATAATAATAATTTTGTTGTGTTGTTGCATTGCAGTTAACTGAGAACTGCATGTGAGAAGTCTAGCATTATATCTACAACATGCTCATTAATGTTAGCTTTTATATATTCATGAAACAAATCATTTCATCATGTTTAGTTTTGTTCAAGCAAAATACCAAATTTTCATATTTTAAATCTCTTATATTTCTATTGTAATTGATCATTAAAAACTTGATATTTATAATTAAGTGAAAAATGCCCAGAAAATGCATTTTCAATTATTTTGATAATGGTATTTGGCAGATAGTCATGAAATACTGGCTCAGTCAACAAAACCTAGTATGATTATCTCCCTTTTCTTTGACAAGATTTTTACTTTATTTCTTCTCTTTAAAATAAATCATAGGTTCCTTAAATTACATAACTTAAATTACTTAAATCTGTGATGCCTCAGTTGAACACTTAGACAGATGGATAAACTATAGTACATGTCACTAAGTACAATAATCACTTGTTTTTATGACAAAAAAAGTCATAGCATAAGAAATAAACAAAATCCATTTGCATTCAGAGAATTTTTATTAAAAAGGCCTATTCTTTTAAGATAATCCACAGATTCCAAAACAAAATGTTAAAGAAAAAAATAAAAGTTTATATAAATAAAAATTGCTGAACTTGAGAACTCAAAATATTATAAACAATAAGTTCTTCCCCCCCTCATTTTAACAATTAAACTATGACAAAATGTTAAAATAAGTCAGTTGTGAAGTATTAATATTTTATATCATTTGCTATGTTTTATCCTCATTTTGATAAGAAACAACAAATCTAAATGTATATAAACCTCAATGAATTAGAACTGCTATATATGCTGCTGGGCTATACTCTGATTCTTCAGATCATCTATCAGAACCTCTCTTTTGTAGGGAAATGTGGGTGACTTATCTAATGAGTTTTAATTTCTTTCTTCCAGGATGTTATGGATGGAGAAGGAAATTCAAGTTTTTGTTTTGTTTTGTTTTGTTTTTTTCCAGTACCTGTTGGTTCACTCAGACTGTTTCTGAGTTCAATCTAGTTTCTAAATAATTTTCAAAGCCATCAGAGGCTGCTTTGGTCAAGTATAGACAAAACACAATGAGGAGAAGCTATTCTTTGAATCATGATGTAGCACTCCTATTGGAGGACAGCTGCAGCACTGCTGAGTGGGAAGGGGTGGCCTCACTGCTCAGGAAGGGCCTAGTTTCATTAGGTGCATCCTCAACTCATGGGGCCTCTGCCTTCTTTTTTTTTTTTTTTAAGATTTTATTTATTTATTTTAGAGCTAGAGTGAGATTGCGGGGTGGGAACCGAGGGAGAAGGATAAGCAGACTCTGTGCTGAGAGTGGAGCCCAATGTGGGACTCAATCCCATGACCTTGAGATCATGACCTGAGTCAAAATCAAGAGTCAGAGGCTTAACCAACTGAGACACCCAGGGTGCCCCAGGGTCTCTTCATTCTTGATAATAATTACAGTGTTTCTAACTCCTTTGTCTTTGTGCTGTGCTCTTGGTGTAGCATTTTTTTTTTCTTAAGTAAAGTCTACACTCAACATGGGGCTCAAACTCACAACCCCAAGATCAAGAGTCTTGTGCTCCTCTGGCTGAGCCACCCAGGCGCCGTGCTCTTGGCTTGGGATGTTCTCCTAGGTGTTCACTTCCTGGCTTTGACCCCACCTGGCCAGAGGGACACACACTCATCTCATGTGTTGTTACCTACTCTCTAAGGGCTCTAATCTCTCACCCTAAATGTATTGAATGTTTCCTTTTTTTGTGCCTTGATGTACGTTCTTTTATCATAGCACCTGTGACTCTGTATTGCACCAGTTATGGTGAATGGTATAGCCATTCCTTTAGCTTCCCACAACAGAGACTGGGGCTGGATAGAAACTGGGGCTTCTCCTTGAGTTCTTAATATTCCTTATATCTCATATCCAATCAAGTGCCAGGTTTTGTTAATTCCTCTTCCATACCTTGCCTTGCAAGACTATATATGATCTAGTCCCTGGCCACGTATACCTCGGTTGCACAGGCTACCGGTGTTTCTCAAAGTTGCCCTGCAGGCTCGTGACTCTGAGCCCTTGAACTCTCTTTCCCATCTGCCTGGAACTCTGTTTTTCCACATATTCTAATGAATTGCTGCCCTTTCCCCTTTTCTCTGCTCCAGTGCAACAGCAGTTCTATTTTTCTCTATTTCTTTATTCTGAATTACTTTTCTTCATGAAAACACTGATTGTTCATCATAGCAATGAGTAACAATCAAAACCAGTATTAAACTTGTTTAATCAGTGATTGATTACAAAAATGCGAACATGTGTGAAAAAAATTCAGTAACATTCCCTGCAATCTACTTTTGAAAAATCAGGTAATCAACCACAGCTTTAGTCCAGTGAACGTTTCTGAGAGTCAGCCAGTCAGAAACAGTCTTACTCTGGGAAACACATTTCTATAGCTAAAGTTAACACTCCAGCTTCTATACTTCACACTTTTCCAAAACCCTGTGTAAGCTTTCTCCTTTTCTTGTAAACTATGTCTTATAAGCTCAGCTCTCCCTTGCCTGAGCAAGCAATAAATTCAACTTACTGTTTTATATGTTGAGTGATGAACTCTATCAGTATTTATGATCACCTATGATTATGTGATATTTGTTATCTGTTGCTTTATTGCCCATCTGTATTAGAACATGAGCTCCAAGAGGGCAGGTACCTTGTTGCCTTCTTCACTGCTGGAATTTCATGCTGACATAGATGCCTAGTACATAATAACAACATCATAAATATTTGTTGAATGCATCCTTAGAGTAGGAATAATTGCTACTTAGCATAATATCTCGCCTGCTTAATATGGTGCTTAGTATATAGAAGGAATTCTGTAAAATATTAGTTAAATAAGTGAATGAATATGTTCACTGACCATGCATGTTTTAAAATATTTTTTAGGGATGTCCTTGAAGTTAACCAATGATTATTCAGATCTCTGTGGGTCCATATATATGTCATATACACTCACCTCTCTTCAGAAATACACTAGCTGAAAAGATGCCCACCTGCCTATTTGACATCTCCTTTTGGAAAACTTATGAATTACAAAATCAGTATGTTTAAAACTGATTCCATGCTCTTTATCCCCAGACAAGCCTCTTCTAATTTTCTCTCTGTCAGTAAATGGTGTAGGTTAGAAATTCCTTCTTCCTCAAATCTTAAACTTCAACCCAGCATCAAGTAATGGTGATTTTACCCCCTAAATTTATCTTGAATCTGTTCACTTCTCCCCCTTTATGTGAGTGCCACAAGTTTGGGCTACCAATAACTGTCACCTAAACTACTTAGTAACCTGCTAATTGGTCCATGAGCATCCTTTCCTGCACTCTCCCCGATCTAATCTTTAATCAGTTAACTCTTTTTTTTTTTTTAAGATTTTATTTATTTATTTGACAGAGAGAGAGACAGCGAGAGAGGGAACACAAGCAGGGGGAGTGGGAGAGGGAGAAGCAGGCTTCCTGCCGAGCAGGGAGCCCAATGCGGGGCTCGATCCCAGGACCCTGGGATCATGACCTGAGCCGAAGGCAGACGCTTAACAACTGAGCCACCCAGGCACCCAGTTAACTCTTTTCTTATGAATTTTCATCAAATGCTTTGCTGATGAGACTGAGTCTAGAATCTTTAACATGGCCTTCAGGCCCTATTCATCCTCATCTTGTACCATATTCCACCCCACTGTCTAAACTTTAGTCACTGGCCTTCTTCAAGTCACATGAGATTGTCATGTCCTCCTCCATCACAGAACTTTTGCAAATGTTAGCACCTAAGCCAAACACATTCTTCCTTCTGATCCACTTATTCTTCATATATTAAATCTACCATCATTCCCCCACAACCTGACCAAGTCATAGCTCTGCCATACCTAGCACCTTGTCCATCTCCTGTAAACACTTGTGTTTGAAGTCTAACCTTTGTGTGTGCCATTACTGGATTAATGACAATCTCTTTTAACTATAAGCTCCACCAAAGGCAGGGGTACTATATTTTTGGCATATGGAGGGAGTCAGTAAATATTTATTAACTTAATGAAAGAGTGAAAGAGAGAAAGAAAGAGAGAAAGAAAGAAGAAAGAAAGAAAGAAAGAAAGAAAGAAAGAAAGAAAAAGAAAGAAAGAAAAAGAAAAGAAAGAAAGAAAGAAAAAGAAAGAAAGAAAAAGAAAAAAAAGAAAGAAAGAAAGAAAGAAAGAAAGAAAAAGAAAAGAAGAAAGAAAGAAAGAAAGAAAGAAAGAAAGAAAGAAAGAAAGAAAGAAAGAAAGAAAGAAAAGAAGAAAGAAAGAAAGAAAGAAAAGGCATTTGAAGCTGGCCAAGTCTTTCCCGGTACATTTCAGAATAAACAGTGGGGAGCCTGTGTTCTGAGAGTGTAGTGGGGTCAAGGAGAGGTAGTAAACCAGAAAACTGTGATGTACAGAGGGCCCTCCTCATTCTAGAGCTGCATACTTTTTACTGAAAATGTTACTGAAGAGTGAGTCTTGCTAGTTGCTCAAGGACTCATGTTTGGTGGGAAAGGAAGGAAAAAGTAGAGCACAAAAGACATATAAAGATCAATTTCACCTTTAATGAGGAAGAGGAGATAGGATGGATCTTAATTTGTTGTAGTGTGCAATTCAGGAGCAAAGTAATACAGGAGGTTTTTGTTTAATATAGCCAACTTTGAAATAAGCACTGTATTCTAAGAAGAATTTTTATCTTTAGAGAGTCTCCATTAGAAGCAGGCATTTTAAACCATTTAAATATTCTTTTTTAAATCCAAATGTTTGTCATGTTAAAATGTAGTATTTATAAGTAGTGTTTTTCTCCCATTTTGCCCCACCATGAGAGTGTCAAATGCTGCTGTTATGACATAAATTACAAAAATCAGTTTAGAAATCAAAAATACAAGAAGATATGAAAGCAGATTCATCTTTAAGGAGAAAATTTGAGGAGGGGGAAAGATAGGGTGCCAGGCAGTCTTCCACATACTGCCTGATCTTCCTTTGTTTTTACTGCATTTTGTTCCCCCACCAGGAATTCATATGAAGCATGGTGCCTGACAGGTAATAAGCCCTGAAAATGCTGGCGATTTTTCTCCATTTTATTAGTTAATAAGCATCAGCTTTAAAAATGTCCCTTCCTTAGCTGGTTATGAATAAGTCACACACACATTAGTTAAAATAGATCAAGGGGAAAGAGAGGAAACACTGCAGTCCCCTCAACCGTCACCACAGCTCTCCAAAGTAACACATGCGAAACCTGAGAAAGTTGAGAAAGACTACAGGACCAATGTCCAGAGGCGTGGCTAGCACAAGCAGACTCAAGACAACGTCTGTCACGCACAGGATGGCCGTCTGCTTCTGTGACCCTACTGTTCCAACACTCAGGTCACACCAGTGACGCTGAGAGAATGGATGGGACCGCCAGGGGAAAGACTGGGTTTGAAGCACGGTTATTTTTTGGTGTTAATGCTTAACTACTCTGCTCCACCCAGTCAATCTTCTAGGGTTTGCTGCGGGATGCCAACGGAGGGGGCTCTCAGAAAAGGCGACCGTTTTCCTTTCCATCTTATACAACCTAGAGGCCTGATCCCAGAACCCAGGACTAAATTGCTATTTGTGAGCTATCTTGGGAGCTTAACTGACACATACAGTGTTATTTCTAGATGAGAGATTCCTAATTCCAATTAATTTAGTAATAGATACTTGGAACACATTTCTGTTTCTAAGTGGGGGATTGCCTGGAGTTTCTCTGAACACCTTTATAAGTGGACAGAAATTTGGGTAGTCTTTATATAATTCTAAATTAGAGTCCAAATGGCTACAGGGTGCTTTGCTTAAAACAAGTCTGTTTCCTCATTTTGGAAAGGGAAGAACTATCATCATCCCTAAAAAAGAAATTCTAAAAATTTCTTCTTGTGTGGGCTTTGGAAATGAGTGGATAACTAGATGTAGTTATCTAGAGGACTCTGAAAACTTTAAAGTAGAAGGCATTAATTAATTGAGTTGACTGTATGCCCTGACTTCTGCATTTGCCTCATGTGTTAAAGTTTTGTTTGTTTTTGTTTGCTTATTTTTAAGTCCTAGAATTGTGAATTTTTCAGAGCCCTACATCCCTTTCTTGACTGAACTCACTGTAAATAGGTAAAGTTCCTGCTCTATATCACTGCTTTTACTAACTGAGAAGTCTATTTATATGCTTATTTAAATCTCTGGTGTGCATATGTGTTTACAGCATGCTTTGGTTTGTAAATATTAGCTTCCTTATGGAAATATTAGTTCCTTACCACTAGAACAAATTGATTTCATCTATCTTCCTCCTCATCTCTAAGCATATTATTTATCCAACTTTCAGCTTTTCTGATATAAAGTAAAAATGTCTCACTACAATAAGATTAATAAACAAAGTCAAAAGACTGCTTATGAAAAAATATTTTAGAAATCCAGTCCTTTTGATTAGTAACCAGCCTTAGTACCAGAAAAACTTCAAAGTGCTCTCTAAACATTGGATTTTCATCAGTGATGCTGCAAGCCTTAGTTCTCATCTTTCATGCTTACCCGTGCAATAACTTCAAAAGGATTAAAAAGAAAGAATGACAATCTCTCAAAGCAACCCTGTGCTCGGGCCAGTAATCTTGTCTTTAGCTATCATGCATTTACAACCAAATAATTGCTTCATTACATTATGCTTTAATAAATACAACAATTAACATTTGTTACCAAAAAAGCAAATGTGCAAACCATTTAAAAATGAAATCCAGGGCCCACGGGATTTCTAGAAGAAAATGAAAAAGAGTTAGACAGCGTCAAATATAGATATCTTCAAAGGGAAAGAGATCATTTAAAGTTTTCTTTACTTACTGAAATATATTCTTGCATATTTTATTGTTTTTGTCATCTTGCTTGTTATAATCCAGCCAGTGAATGTTCAAAGAACATAAAATCCTACAAATAAATAAAGTGAATATGAGTGCATTTACAAAAAGGCAACAATTAAGATCAGGAGTCTCACATGTAAGCTTTGATTATATCATGCAATTATGTTTCCCAGTGGTGTTCCAGCAACATGCGATTTATCAGTAGGAGGAAAATCAAAAAGTTTTAAGCTTGGCGACAGTTACTAGTTTTCAGAATACAAGTTACTTGGAAATCTTATCCCAGTCAGCAGGGTATCATCAGTCAAAATCCTGGGTGATCAAGACAGTGCAGACTTGGATTGCAGGGTATTGTGTCGGTGCAGGAAGTTGCAATAGACACTGACTTTTGAACAAGTATTACATACATCATCATGGACTATGTGGTTAGCGACTAGGTATTCATCTCAGGAAGTACTGAAAACTATACCAGAGGGAACTTGAGAAGGGGTAGTTAGAGCTGTGGGTTGTGGAGTGGAGGCATCAAACCAGAGGAGACCAAACATTAGGTAGTACTTGTGCATTTTGCTGTTTGGATCAGTGAGTATTCTCATACCAGCAGCTTTCTGAAGGTCTCTCTCTCAGCACAAGGTAAAATGGAGACAGCATTTAAAAATTAAAAACATAATTCTTCCTATCAAATTATATGTAGAAGTAAGTGATTTATCTTGGCAATACATGTGAGAAATTGTTTTAAAATCTATATTGCCCCCCCAAAAAAAGGGAAAAAAAGAAATGGATGGGAGCATTAGATATTCTCTGTGAGTATACTTCTCCCTGAGAAAATGGAGTTAAAAAGTTATCTTTTTGATGACTGGGGTGTTATCTGGATCAGAGCTTCTCCAATTTATAGTGCATAGCAAATTGTTGACAGTACATTTTTACTGTCAGCCTGTTACGTAATATAAGTGGGTACGGCAGATTAAAGATTATCTGTTTTTTAATATAAACATTAAGTACAGAGATTAATCAGAAAGGCCAAATTGAGGTTTGGGGAAAAGAGCTGTGTGTGTGTGTGTGTCTCTGTGTGTCTGTGTGTGCATGCTTGGAGGGATTGGTGTTGAAGTGCTGAATGATTAAAAATGGGAAAGGTGAGCAGGAAGTGGCAAAGTAAAAGCCCTGTCAAGTGGATAGAGGATAATATGGAGAATAAGGAATGGAAGAAATATTAGGTCATAGGCAAGATTGACTGGAATTGGTTAGATTTATAAATGCAAATGGGAATTGAAGGTAAGTGACTACTTGGTAAGTATAAAAACCTAGCAATCCAAATATACGAATTCTACCTCCTACCAATGATAGGGAACCAATAAGTTAAAATTCCTGGAAAAATATATATTCTATATCAAACCCTAAATATCTTCAGTAATGCCATTAGGGAATTATTTTTAGTTAATCTACTTCCCAAGTGTCTTTAGAAAAAAATGAGTAGATAGAGCCATTTTTCCCCCACAGCAGCACACATTAATATAACCATAAGATTTAAGATCCTAAATGAAGAACAACAAAATATAAGAGGAAGAATACAGGTTTATTTTTAAATTCCATGACTTTTTGTCAGAGCATTGATAATGGTAAGCAATGAGGGAGATATTAGAGGAAAAATCAGGAACAGGAGATGGCCAAGCATTTGGCACACGTGTGACTTGAATTCTGTTCTCCTATCACCAATATCCACACCAAGAAGAAAATATTTTAATGGGTCATAAGTTGTAAAAAAAAAAAAAAAAGGACAAAGACATAGTATCTTTGTAATAATGGAAACTGATACATATTAACTCATCCCTGTGAATCCATGTATTCACGTTCATATTGGAAGGGCAAGACAACTGTACTTTTCACATTCTGAATGTCACTTAATTCATTGTTAAACAATGAAACAGTCCTGAACTTTACCCAGGATAAATAATGTGATATTTACATATTTTCCAGTGAAAGCGAAAATGAGCCAAAAATCTAAATTGAAATTGAAAGAGAAGGGTAACTAAGGCTTTGAAGAAATAATGAGTAGGATTTGACAGGGCAGCAATTCTTGAGGAAGAGGGTATGAAGGCCAGTGGAGAAGGGCTGCCTATTAGAAATGCAGATTCCTAAATTCTGACTTCTGAAGAGTTGGTCCCAAACTAGCCTTCTATGCATAAACCTCCTTGAGGCAAACATGATGCTGTGCAAAATGAGATTGGCTCCATAGTAATTAACAAGAAAAGGGAAATAAATCACTCATACTCTTTAAGACCATACTTACAAAGAGAAAACAAGCACCAATCATCGCTGCTTTGACGGTTACATCTAGATCTGCAGGAACATGAATTCCGAAGTTGTCAGCATTGGTAAAGACATCATTTACAAATCCTGACCAGTACTTTGAAATCTTCCCAATTGTAAGCTTTTCATTAATGGTCTTCACCTTTGAAAAGAAAATAAGAGATGTTAAATCTAAACGTGAAACAAATGGTGTTAAGTATCTTAGTATGTTTGCTTCGAGAGAGATGAATTATTTTATTCATCATCTGTGACAATTCCATGTCATTCATTCCTTTATATAAGCATAAGTTTGTAGATTTAACTTTACAGTTCATTCTTCAGGAATTTTGCTTTTCTGACAGTTGTCTAATTTATCCTAATTCCTTTTTTTTTTTTTTTTTTTGCTTTTTGTATGCAGATTGAGAATATAATAGCAATAAATAATTAAAGTCAGGCTACCACAAGATGGCAGCAGGTACATAGTCTCAAGTACATGGTCTAACCTTGAAGGTAATTCTATTACCTGAGGTCCAGATTTCAAACCTGAATTCTTCAATTAAAAAAAAAAAGAAAAGAAAAAGAAAATATTTTTGATAAAGATTTTAGATAAGATTTTCTAGAAGAAGTTTCTAGATATAATTTGTAAACTTTTAAATTTTTATTGCTAAGATTTTATAATTACTAACATACTTAAATATTATCAGCCATTGCTTAATCTCATTTTTATATTATACTATATATTTACTAGGTAATTCCTTTATAACTAACCCGAAGTCCTATTTTTCACTAAAAAAATTCTCTGGGCAAATATATCACACAGGAAATGCAAACTAATTTGACATCAAAAATCTATAGTCCTCGGGGCGCCTGGGTGGGGCTCAGCCGTTAAGCGTCTGCCTTCGGCTCAGGTCGTGATCTCAGGGTCCTGGGATCGAGCCCCACGTCGGGCTCCCTGCTTGGTGGGAAGCCTGCTTCTCCCTCTCCCACTCCCCGTGCTTGTGTTCCCTCTCTCGCTGTGTCTCTCTCTGTCAAATAAATAAATAAAATCTTAAAAAAAAAAAAAAAAATCTATAGTCCTCAGCTAGAAGGAGTCTACAATTAAACTTTATCAACTATTTTGCTTGCCCTGTTTCTCATTCAAAGGCTGAAAGTGATTCAATATAAACTTTCACTTTCTGTATGGCAGGAGAAGATAGAAAATAGAGAAAGTTACTTAGGACATCCATTACTACAAATACTAAAACTTTTTTTTCTTTTTTTTTTTTAAAGATTTTATTTATTCATGAGAGAGAGAGAAAGTGAGAGCGAGGGAGAGCATGAGCATGGGGAGGGGCAGAGGGAGAGAGAGAAGCAGATTCCCCACTGAGCAGGGAGCCTGACATGGGCTCAGGCTCAATGTGGGGCTTGATCCCAGGACCCTGAGATCAGGGCCTGAGCAGAAGGCAGATGCTCAACTGACTGAGTCACCCATGTCTCCCGGTACTAAAATTTTCAAGTCTTAATCATAAGGCATATTTTTATCCTTTAGTTTTTTTGTTTTTTGTTTTTTAATTTAAGAGAGAGAGAGCAGGGGGAGGGGCAGAGGGAAAGGAAGAGGGACAAGCAGACTCCCCACTGAATGAGGAGACTACCCTTTAGTCTTAGGAAAGTCATGCCAAGTCCTTTTAGAGTGGACTGGAGTTAGAACAGCTCACATCGCAAAATTTACATCATATTCTGGGTGAACAGTGTTCCCTGAAGTCCCTCAAACTGAATGTCCTAGGTGGGATGTACGTGAATGTATAAAGAATGAAGGAAAGAATAACAAGTATACACTTTAAATTCGATCTGCTTTGCCTAAAATGTATTTCTAGGAAAGGCAGTTAAGATAGTTCATATTCTTACAACTGAATTTGCAACTTCCTATTGTTTTTTAACATTGAATTTACACAAATATGTTTAGTTAAGTGTAGATTATTTTACAAAATGAAGTTAGCAGGTGTTCTGGTCATAGGTTCTAAATTAGTGATATTTTAATGGAATGTGCTTTTTAATGGAATGTGCTTTTTAGATGAGATCTGAACTGGGATATGTAACCATCAGAGCTACAGGAAAGAAGATATAATTTAGGGTGATTCTAAACTGTATGTATTTGCTTTGTACCATGGGTGCTGTAATTCCACATAAATCAAAAAAGTTTTAGCATGTTTTTTAAAAAAATCTTGAGCTTAGTATCACTGAAATTATGAGTTATTATTGGCATGTACAATATGGGCTTATTACATTATTTCACAAGTATATTATCTTCTAAATTTATTTCAGAGATATTTCAGGATTTGAATATCTTAAAATTGAATTATGTTGCAAAAAATCAGGACCTAAGTGAAAACTTCCTTTATTCTGTCATCCATACCTCAAAATCCACATCACCAAAACAGCCACATGTTGCACAAGGACCATCAACTTTCAAAATATCTTCTTTGTTTGCATTTTGGATTGTGAATTTAGGCAGAAAGGGGTCCCACTTCTGTGCAACATAACCAACTATAGTACCAGGAGGGGCTTCGATTTCTAACTGTAAGAAGAGACAATAATAAAATAAGATTTTTTCCAAGGTTATTGTATTTTTATTTTACAACAATGTCAATTTACTTCTAAACAGTAACTTTTATGAAATTATTTTTGTATTCTACAAGATATTCTAAATATCTGCTACAAGGAAACACAGCAGTGGATTTTTTTTCCCCATTATTTTATAGAAACAAAGAAATTCACTGTATAGATATGCTTGGCATTATTCACTAAAGGTCCATGTCTTTAATCATACTTCCCTGAAGACAACCTATCCCAGAATTGTCTTCTGACCATGGGACGCTGGCTTCTTTGCCATTTTTGTTCCGAGTATGGCAGTTGGTCAAGCACTGAAGCTGTTTCCCATGAGGTGTTTCCAATCTACTCCCTCTTCTGTGTTGCCACAACACACATCTATTTTTATCCCTCACTTACCAATTATTAGCTATTCATGATTGTTTTCCCTTCAGGCTGTCAACTTCTAGCTTCTCTGTGTTCAATTAAAAACAAATGCTTCTTGTGAAGGTACCATTTTACATACCAATTTGATTTCTGTTTAACTTCTTCCAAAGCATTATAGACTAGCAATTGCATTTTCAGGCTTTACTTTAGTATTTTACCCATTACCTTCATTTCCTTAATTTCTTTATTTTTCATCATATTGTATTTCAACGTATTTATGTAGTCAAATCAAATGCGTTGTGAAATAAACTAGAGGTGGGTAAAAATGAAAATTGTTTGCTTTTAAATCAAACCAACTCCTTATAGTCTGTTCACCTTTTGTCTTTTTTTAATTTATTAAGTTCATAGTCTTATGTGTATGTCTGTAGTGTTCTTGGATCAACAGAGGTGGTTTCAATGAGAGTGCTTGGAATTACGTAGATCTGACTGGTCAAATCACTAAGTTGTACAGCTGAAAGTAATGTAACTTTGTGTGTCAACTATACTTAAATTAAAAAAAAAAAAACACTAAAAAGAAAGAGTTATATAGATTTGTCCTGGGATCACTTTTAAAATAACTGGTTTGATTTTGACCACATTTTGAAAAATTATTAATGGGTATCAAGATACACCTTACCTTTCATTTATGTGACATTGGGCTACTATGAAATAAAACATCAATTATCAGAAACTTTCAAATAGGTATATTATACTGACTATACCATCTTAGAGCATATTAGATCTTAAATATCCTCAGTAGGAGGATGAAGATTTTTGGACTCCATGTATGAGGACCTGCTCCATTTTATCACTTAGCCAGGCAACTGCCTATAGTTGGAGAATTAGCTTCAATATATATTGCTAGAAACTTCCTCAATTAACCCCCATCCATATTATATTTCTCATCATGCCAAGTAGAGTACTTAAACATAGGTCCTCAATAGAGAAACCTTTTTTTTTTCTTTTTTTGAGAAACTGGGGTTTGAATAAGAACAGTAGATCAAGCCCCATTCATGATATTTTGTGGATGTGTAAATTACCTACAATCCCTAAAGCCCCAGTTTTCTCAATTGCTAAATGTGGAGAGTAAAACCTATTCTCTCTAGCTCATACAGATGTTATGATATCAAAGATGTTAAAGTAAGTAAACGTTCCGTATCGACTTAACTGCATTATGTCAATGAAAGTTATTATTGTAAATCTATTAGATAATGATGAAAATCTATTATATATTAAAATAATTAAATGGCTCCCTTCAGAACAATAATGTAGTCTTTGTCACAGTTTGAAGTTTGTCATAAATGGATGAATGGGATGTGAGATTCTGTACTAAAAATAATACCTAACCAAGAGAACACCTTGAAAGAGTTTAGTATTACTCAGCACTTTCTGAACTTTGCTACAGTTAGAGAACGCAAAGGGTAGATTTGCTTAATGGTGGATCTCATAGATATTACAATTATGTGCCTAATACAGAGATTCAAGAGGATGTGTCCTATTTACATGACACATTAGCTGTCTTTACCCATTCACGGAAGCCACTATAGTTTTTTGTTGGAGAGAAAAAAAAAACAAAAGCAACAAGCTAGTGAATCACCAAGTCCTTAAGCTATTCTGATCCTAAAGGAGCAAGAATACTACTAATTCAAACAATCGAAAGGTGAATTGCCTTATGGCTCCAGATGAATGCCATTTATTAAATAATTGCTAATCTTTTCAAACATAGAAAAATAAAAGTACACGCACAGCCAATGACTAACCTCTTGAAGGTAGCAAGGGAACCAGCAGCTGTTACACCTCAGAGGCCTGTTTACTGTAATCACCTCCCGACCTGAGTTATCTGTGATCTTCAGAGTGCAAGATCGCAGCGTGGAACAGAAGGTACGATTGAAGCAGATGCTTTCTTCCACTGCAAAGTAAATTCTTTGCCCCAAGCTGTTTTTAATCTCATATTTGTTGGAGGTCTCAGTGCCAAGGATCACTAAGGGAGGAAAAAAAAATTCATCAAAACAGTACTATTGCTTAGTATCAAATCTTTAAATAAGTAAAAGGGGTAGTATTATTAAAAGAAAACAGAATCACTGACTAATTATTAAGTATATGGTATCTTCTTCACCCAAATCTACTTCCATGCTCTAAAATTTGAGGACTTAGCTATGGAAATCAAAGTACCGAGAACAAAGCTGTGCAATGACTAAATTTTGATTTCAGATATATGACCCACTTGGAACATGTAGTTCCACTTTTCAACTGAAGAAACAAGTCTGTAAAGAATCGAATCCTCAAATAATCCTTCTATCATTGCTGTGGAATTTATTGGAACAACTCACAGCATAGTAATGATTTTGTTTAAGATCTATTTAACAGTCTATCTACAGCTGCATGCTATCCTGCTGTTTATTACAATTCTGACATATTTTAGATATAATATAGAATATTAAGGACAAAAAATACTCAAGTAATTTGAATTCAGTTAATCATTGTTGTAAATCTGTGTATTGTTAAATAACAAGCCATTTGATGAATCACCAATTCAATGATAAAACAACAAATTTTGTTCGATGGGTTTCTGTTATTTATTTATTTATTTATTTTTGGTTTTGTTTCAAGTTTTTATTTAAATTCCAGTTAGTTAACATGCAGTGTAATATTAGTTTCAGGAGTAGAATGGGTTTTGTTATTTAGTTTCAACCTTGATTTCCATTTCTGAAATCATTAAGGAAATAAATTATTAACAAGCATTGAAATGATCAAACATCTTTTATTATTTTAAGATAAAAATAATGTTAGATTCCTGATAACAATATTACCAAAGATTTGGAAAGTTTTATGCTTTTAGGTTTATCTATATCAGACTAACAATTTACTTTGAGTGTTTATTTTAAAAAGGAGACCTACTGATCTTTTTGATTTAATTTTATCCTCAACATTTAACTTTATTATGAGATATTTAAATATAACAAAATTTCTGAAGTCTAAAATATTTTTAACAGTTTTAATAAGTATAAAATATAATACACTTACTTCCAAGAAGCTCCACCTGCTGGTGTATGATTATCAGGTCTAACTGTTAAAGAATGACATAAAGGAAATAAAAAGCGTTACATCACACTTTGAAAACCTTTGGAGATATTACTATTAACCTGTTTAACACATTAAATTTGGTAATTTTCATGTTCTCTACCAGGAAATGGTTGAAAACAGCTCACATTTTATAATGAAAAAGATGATATCTTTTGTATTCAAGTAAAAATTAAAAAAAAAAACAAGAACCCTGAGAATTCCAAGGCAGAATTGCCCAGAATAAGATTAGGAACTGTGGTTAACTCTGTGTTCTTTCTGTGACAAAGGGATAAAAGAGTAACTCTTGGAAACAATACCTGAAGATTTTTAAAGAGTCTCTGAATAATAATGCCTAAAAATTTTTTAAACTCATTTTTTTAAGCAATGATCTGAATGCCTGGCCTCCCCTCTCCACCCTGCCTAACTTCTCTTTCACTCTCAACTCATTCCTCATAGAAATAAAGTGTCTTTGTTAAAGCAGAGAGAGGTCATTCTGTAAATTGTTCTCACTCATACTTTCCTCTGGACTAGAAAAACAACAACAACAACAACAACCAGAAATCCTACTGGTGCCAACGAAATACCCATTTAAGCAGAATAAGTTTTGCCACTAACAGCTAACATAATAAAATTTGCTTTATGTAATTAAAAATGAAGTTAGTTTACAGAGATAAAGTACTCATAGATAGTTGAGAAATGACTATATTAAAAAGTACACAATGCAAATGTTTAAAGGAAATATTAAAATATGTTCTTTGAATGAATTTTATTTTTCACTAAGGTAAATTCATGAACCCTGAAGACCACTGTCTTCTCCAACACTTCATTTTCTCTTTTGCCTCTAAATTTCTTCACTTTATTCTCCCTTCACTTTAATAAACTCACTGGTGACCATTAAACTGAAATAGTCATTAGTAATATTTGGTATTGATTGGGCCTTACAAACCCGGAAAATTTGAAGTTACATTATTTCCTGCATTCTCCTTGTATATCCTGAGGTGCAGGTAAAACTAATGCCAACTAATGCCACGTCCTCTATTTAAATCTTATTATTGGTAAAAGAGTTCATGTAGCCTCTTTTTTTAAGATTCACAAAAAATATTTTCCATACATTTATGATTTGAGAGATTCTAAAACCTATTTTAGCAATTTTTTGGTATAGCAATTATTTGGCAATTTTTAAACACTAGAATCAGTCTTTTGTAGTGTACTATTCTTAGTTCTGTTCTCTTTTGAGGAAGATGGAGGGTTGGGAGAAGAGAAAAGTCACAAAGGATATCCATGATTATTTAGCAGTGGGTCCATTAGCGGTGGGTCCATTAGAGGTCCAACTTAGAGAGGGAGAAGAACTGTGGGGGCAAGACTAAAGTTTGAGTCTAGGAACTTTAATGTTAGTGCCATGGATCAAATCTTAGTCTTGAAACTTAAGAGACTATCAATTGAGATCCACTCCACATTGCAAAGGGAAGTCGTACCCCTCTGCTCTCTAATAATAGAAGTTGTTTATTTAGTGGCCACCACGAGGTAGTCACTGTGGTAGATATTTTGACATAGTGTTTGATTTAATCCTCACAAAAACTCAGAGAGGTAGACATCATTACATTTTACCCGTGAAGAAACAATCCCAGAGGGAGTGAGTAGTTGGCCTGGGATCGCAGAGTTTGTAAATGGCTGGGCTGGGATTTAAAGCCAGATCTTTCTGCTTGCCACCAATTCTGAATGCTTTCTACTCTGTTGTTGTATTGGCATCACTAAACTAATCTTAGGAACTGGGATAAACAATTCTTAATCGATACTGTGGAACTTCTGAGTACCTTTTCTTCCTAATTTCTCTAACCTTTTATACACCCCAACCTCTGTGATAGTATTTGATTTGATCTGTCTCTGTGGGAAACCCCCCTGGATTTGAGGGTCTTGTTTTGATCTTGCAGTTTCCTTTAAGTAGTCCTGGGCCACTTATAAACTCTAGTCCAAATAAGCCCTTTCCACCCTTTGCTATTAAATGATGGGCTAGGAATTGTTGGAAACTTTAGACAGATTGAATCATATATTCAGGTATCAGGGCAAGTGAAGCACTGAAGTATGAAAGCCATAGAGTGGAAATCCAATGACAGCCTTGGATATATAGCTTAAGAATAAATTCTCATATATAATTTATTAGGTTTACAGGTATCAGTGATTCCATTTAATATATGTACTTCAAAATAAATTAGATCTATACATGTGTCTTTGTAGACTTTAACTCACTCACTACTCCTACCTCTAGGTGACTAAATTATAATAATTGTCCTTTGACACTAATAAGATAAAATGATATTGACTATTATAAACATGTTAATCCAAAGAGAGATCTCTAGTTTATTCTTAGGTTTAGCTCTACATGAATGACTTAAATACACACACACATATACATCCATATATATATATATATATATATTATACACATATACATATATGCACATGTACACAAATATATATGTGCATGTGTATCTATGTATTTATATGTTTATATACATACCTGAAAATTTATTTTCAAATTGTTAATAGAAATAAGATTTTCATTAGTCATTGGATGGACTTGATTAAAGGAGAATAGATGAGTTTTTACATTTTTACTTTGATTTTTTTTTTTTAAAGATTTTATTTATTTATTTGACAGAGGGAGAGACACAGCGAGAGAGGGAACACAAGCAGGGGGAGTGGGAGAGGGAGAAGCAGGCTTCCCGCGGAGCAGGGAGCCCGATGCGGGGCTCGATCCCAGGACCTGGAATCATGACCTGAGCCAAAGGCAGACGCTTAACGACTGAGCCACCCAGGTGCCCCTTTACTTTGATTTTTTTAATTTAGAAGGATTTTGTATATTTTGTATATTTTCCTGTTTATTGAAAAATGTACTATTTTCAAATGCTTATGATGTTATTTAATTCTTACGGTTTTTAGATAAAATTTAACACATAAAATTCATTATATATATCTATATATCTATATATCTTACAGACTTGTGGTATAAAACATTTAAAATGCTCATTTATCCTGTTGTAAGTACACTGCTTTAAAGCAAGCAAGTGTTCTTTTAGTGTAAGGTGAATAAATTACCTTTCCCTTTGAAGTATACTATTCACCAATTTGTGGCATATTTTTATTTTCTGAAAAAGATTACCAAAGGTATTATGTCTGGAAAATTGACTTCATTTTAGAACTGAAGCCAGTGAGTTCATATCTCTATTTATGGAATGTAAAAATATATATATATTCATGTCAAGCATCTGGCTCCGGGTGTGTCATCATTCATGGATGGAAGAAGAATATGTGATGACCATATGTGATCATCAAGCCTCAGCCCTCTGGCACTGGTATATCACTTTTATACTTGGCAAAACCTTGTCTGACAACATTCCCAAACAGCTTGCAGCAGTTAATCAACTCTAGTCAGCTATTACAGCTGATCCTTTCTGCAGATGGAAGATGGTAGGTTAGCTTTTCCAGCTCTTTTACATATCTCCCTGAGCTCTCCCGTCTCTGAAGTACATTTGTCTGCCAGTGGGTTTCTGGAGAAGGCATCTGCAATTATAAACATTTTCCCAGGAACATATGCTGCATGCAGCTTAAACCCTATCAGGCATAACAGAAATCTCTTGTACCTTAAGGGAATTAACACAGAGATTTGATTTTGATAAAGGAGATAGACTTTATAGTTTGAAAGAATGCCAAACAAGCTGAAAATAGCAGCAGATGTGCTGACATCTCAATATTAGTGTATTTCCAATCTTTTGCAAGATAAAATACAAAAGCAACAATAACATATATAAATATAATCGTTTTTTATGTGCCACATAATTCAGATGGTGGTATTTCTTGATTGATTTATTATAAGGCTTGAATCACTGCTCACCCTCCAATGACTATATCTAATAATAATACGATCTTTTAGGCAAATCAACCTGGAGATGCAGCAGTATCAAAGACAATGATGTTAACTTGGTAACTTGCTTTCCCTTCGATTTATAGACACCTTTTGAGATTCAGTTGAAGACACTGAATTCTCAGATCATTACGGAAGTCTCTCCTGAGTATTTAGATCCTTAACAACCTTTCTCTCTTCTATGCACCTGCACACATTACAACTGTGTGTTTATCTGGCTTTAGTACATAGCCTTGCACTTTTTGTCAACATTTTTGCATGCCATTTAGGTTGCAGAATGTTTGGGTGAGAGGGACTAGGTTTTATGCTTTTTATATGTCTTGATAATAGCAAGTACTCAATAAATATCCTTTAATTAAATAGCTGTAGGTGACTAGACATGTCAGACAATTCCTTGAGGATACATTTGCTTATACCTTGAGCAATGAGCAGAAGGAGGATAAATGTGCTAAAGAGCTCCATCAAAAATGTTTAGTGTCATCACTCTGCCAAATAAATAAGGAAAATAGAAGTGGGAATAAAAGAGAATAAATTTCTTTCCAAATAATAGAGGTAAATTTTTTTTTCATAATTTCATGATTTATACTGCTTTTCTCACTTCAATAAGTGATTTGTTGAAGTTCTTCAACTGTGGTTGAAAAGCAAGAAACCAAGTCTGTATTCATTTTAAGGGGTGAAAGTGTGTAGAAATAAAGAGATAAAAACACCTGGCTTAAATATTCTAGGCCAGGAGGGAGACTGCCTGGCGGCGGGAGAGTTGGCTGCCACACTTGGTTCCCTGGGTTGGGAAGTGAGACGTGAAAGCTGTGGTCAGGGTCTGGAGCTCCAGGAAGAAAGCCAGGCAAACCTCTACTTCTTTGGTTCTGTGCATCTGCAAGAGAATGAAAACCTCAGCCTATATTTAAATTTAGGCCATTTCATTGAGTTTTTCTCATAGTATTTGTTACTTCTAAATTCAGAGGGTCAACGGTCTCCTGCATCTTCCCTATTCACTGTTGCCATCACTTACCCCCTAAGCCAGAGAAAAAGGAATGCAGAAGACGGGTAATAGTCATTGTAAGAAAATGTTGGTTAATTTGGGCAAAATAAATGATTCCAAAAATATATTTTTGAAAGCAAGTTAAACTGTTCAAAGAGCTGAAAAATTGTAAACTCCAAAAGAAAAAGAAATGGGAAAAAGAACTAGGATATTCTTTACTCACAAAAGGATAAACTTAGACATCAGTTTTGAATCATAATTATCAGTTTCAAGGCATATTCTCCCTTCCTCAAATATTATGAGGGTACCTTGTAATTTCTGAAAATGTTTTGTCTCTTTTTATCAATCCTACTGCTATGACTAGGTTTAATTCAGGGGTCCTACTGTTTAGGCTCTACCAGACCACCTGGAAGGCTTGTTAAAACACACATTCCTGGGCCCCACTCCAGAGTTTCTGCTTAAGGAGTTGGGTCAGGAGTGAGGCTTGAGAATTTGCATTTCTGTTAAGTTCCCAGATGAGCTAATGCTGCTGTTCTGACCATATACTTTGAGAACTAATGGTTTAATTCTACATACTATGAGAATATTCAAGCTAATTTATGAGCTTAAGGGCAGTATAATATCTAATGAAGCTATGATTTCTCAGTATTTTGTATAAAAGCATCCAAACATTTTTGACAGCGTGAATCCTTTTGTAGCTTACTTAATATTACAAAAGATAAAATAATTACAGAATTCTATAATGTTTGGCTTTGATTTTTTTTTTTTTTTTAGAGAATCACCTGTTTTCTATATTATTGCCAGGTAAAACTGTTACTATTCCAATTATCTGTTAGATTAAAGTGTAGATATTTGCTATTTATCCTGCATTAGTCAAGGAACCCATGTAGTATTATGCGTAAGACGTAATAATGTGTGGAAAAATACTGCCTTTCTACTATCATTTTTCCTTTTTCTTTTCACGTGATTGACATTTAGATTTCTCCCTCATTAGATACCATTTTTTTCAAAGCCCATCAGAGTTTTTATTCCTCTTCTTTATTAATCCATAAATTATTGGAGTTCTCACATTTGCATTCATTTAGTTTGACAACACTATGCTGTCCTAGATTGAGAGTAGGTATGGATCAAGATTCGTGATAGGAATTTTCAAATATTAGAGGGGCCATTATGAAAACAAGTAATTCACACTATTCTAAAGACATATGAATGGAAAGGACAAGGAAAATGGTCTACTATAAGGAGAAGTTTATAACAGCGGCACAACACAAATTTGAATAAGTACTCTTATTGTACATATACTAAAGTTGGAGTGACATCTATATAATTCACAGTAGATTAGAATGGTCTCAGTCTCTCCCGAATTCATGTAAGTTGTGTGTATGTAGGGGTGTATTTTTCAGAATTTTTAAATCTCTAAAAAATAAATTTGAAGAAAAGACTGAGTTTCCTTTGGAGATAGTAAATTCCCCCCAGTAAGAGAATTCAAGCATAGCCTGAATGTTAAGAACAAGTTGGTCCCAAATTTTTAGAGCCTAGCCTGAATGAGTTCTTGGAAAGGGATTAAACAAACAAACAAACAAACAAACAAATAAAACAAAACAAACTGATGAAGGAACATGGGCATCCAAGGAATGGTCCTTTGAACATTGACATAAACTATTTGCAGTAATAATCGGCTCTTTAAGTTTGTGTATACATGTAGTGTTAATGAGAAACAATTGCCAGGTGATTCATTTGTTTATTTAAACTTCAAGTTGTAGGAATGGATGAAGATAGGTATTTAAGTTTGTATTGGTCTGTGACATTTAGAATTTGGACATGCTTTAGTGTTAGGACCATATGGAAACAAACTTGTCATTTGGCCTCATTAAAACAGAGGTCCATATAGAGGCACTTGGGTGGCTCAGTTGGTTAAGCTGCTGACTCTTCGCTTCAGCTTGGGTCATGAACCCAGAGTCTTGGGATCAAGCCCCATGTTGGGGGGTCTGTGCTCAGCAGGGAGTCTGCTTCAGGATTCTCTCTCTCTCCTTCTGCCACCCCCTCGCTCTCTCTCTCTCAAATAAATAATTAAATCTTTAAATAAATAAATAAATAAATAAATAAATAAATAAATAAAATAAGATAGAATTCCATACCAAGAATATTATAGCAGTTTGCTTCCCACAGGACCCATCCTGAACTTTTCAGATCTGGGCAGACAAAAAGCATAGGGGCTCAAGTACTCCTCTTGCTCTGGAGAAGGTGGCCTAAATGAAACCTCCATTAGCAAACTGGAGAGGAAGACTGTGTAACATCATGTCTGATTTGGGAGAGGAGCTGATGACCAATACAGCAAGGTCAACTGGAAATAGTAATATGGAACAAACAATCCTTTCTTTAGCTTAGTGCCAAAAGCACTGTTGTCATCGACTTTCAGAGAAAAATAGAGGCAAAATTATGATCTGAAGAAAACCAGTTCATAATGATAAAATTTAGGATAGAAGTTCATCCTGGGTGTGAAGGTGTATGACTGTTGACCAAAAAAGGGAACTTTATGAGGTGCCAGAAATGTTCTATTTTGTAATTTTGTTGGTGGTTACACAAGTGCATCCTTGTTTTAAAAAATCATGAACTTAAGTTTGGTGTTCTTTATGCACTTTACTGTATGCATGTTATCCTTTAATTAAAAAAAAACACATATAGGGGTCAATTTCTAATAATAGGTGGCAGAAGATAATTAGATTCTCTCTCGTCAATTTTATTGTTAGAAAGATTAGCAAATTACTCCAATTCTATCTTGTAAGCTATGTCTGCCGTGACAAAATGTAGATTATTGAGTGTCTTGGGAGTGACACTACATTCTGGACCCAGGTCTTTGGGTCCTGAGACCTCAAAGCAGGTCCAGAAGCAGTGATGCCCTGCGGGCCCAGGGCAAATCATGTCAAAAGTCTGAGTAGAGTCTCAGCGGGAAACTCTTGGAATCACCATTGTGACATCACTTCCTTCCTTTTCTGAGATTTCAGTTCATATTGGAGCAGCTTTTAAAGATAGCTTCTGTTCAGTTTAGATCATCCTGGAAACTCCTGTCTTTCTCAAACTTAAAATTTGGGACCAACTTGTTCTTAAATTGTGTTTATTTATACTAAATCAGGGGACTCCAGACCACACAAGTATTTCTTCAGTTCTAATGACATCCAGTATTCAGACTGTCCTTTGGTTTAGTGGTGCTGATTAAACTGCCCACAAAATGTGTGAAATATCCAATTACCCTGTATTCCCTGGGAAAATAATAATTGCCAACACAGTTCATGGGCCAGAGGACTTTCACAATGTTATAAATATGTCCTGCAACATATTCGAAGAAAACTGTCTGCAAACATGTTTTAGGTAAATAATGATGATAATCTGACTTGCCCTCTCAAGCCAGATTTCTGATTCAAAAGGAAGTTTCATTTTTCATTTCCTTTAAATAGAGTCTCTAACAGATGTTTTGCCCACTTCATGTGCTAAATAATTTGAGTAGGTTTCAGGAGTATTAGTTTTCCACCTGAAGTTTTGCCTCTAAGTTTAGTGGTTGGGTCTTTATCATTACTGAACATCACTGCTTTTTTGGTAGATTAATCATATTTTGATCTTACTATTGCTCTCCAGTCACAAGTTTCTACAAAGACTCAGACCACCAGATAAAGAAGGAACTCCTTTGAATTTCTATCTGGCTTTGAATTTCTATCTACTCTTTTAAAAATGTATAACTAGCTTATAAATATTTCACATACTCTGCAACTCTTTACCTTACAGGCTACGGTTGTTGCTGTAACTCTTATAAAGTGATGAAGTGTTTTGTATTAAGTGTTGGTGTCAGTCTTAAATGAAAGAAAAGACTTGTCAAGATTTCATTTGCTTTCAAATATAAAAAATGAGGCACACATATATTAAAATTCATGATTTTGTTGTTTCATGTCTATAATTTACAATTTGTTTGAGCTTTCTCCATGATATTCAGGGACTGGTGTACATTAAATGTTGAATTGTTCCATATTAAATAGCATCCCAAAGTGTGTTTTGATAAAGAAAGCAAATAAGCATACATGCTTCTTTGAATGCTTCATTAATTTAATTTAGGATATTTTAAATTGGTGGACTCTATTATCCTATTTGTAATTAGGTTAAAAGGTTTCTGCCAATTATACTAATCATAATTCTTTATGCTAAAACTTTTTATTATAGGCTAGAGTTTAATGGTTTGTTGTGATAATGGAATGAAACACATTATAATCTCATTTTTAATATGATTTCATAAGTGTTTTTGGTGAGATTGAAATTTATTACTTTCAAAAACAACCATATATCTTGTCTTTTGAGAAGTTATTTAAAGTAACACAGTACTGATGATATTTATGCAGTTTTAGGAACTTGAGGGAAAAATTCCCAGCTCCCCCCCAACAAAGTCCCTAATTAATCTGCTTACTTAAATTAGTTATTTTCTGTTTGCTTTTATACATATAATTTACTATCAAAGGATTCTGGAAGATTTTTGTTTCATAATTCAGTAATATTTACTTCTAGTCCATTAAATTTATTAGAATTTACCAATAACACATATTCAATTCTTTAAAATAAATAGCTGTACCACACATTTTAAACAACAAATGGGAAATTTTAAAAATACTGAACTATACTTTAACACTTTTTAACTTATGTGTGAAAAGGTTTCTTCAAATCCCTTTAAACTTGGAATATCAACCTGTCCTTGTGTTTGGCATTAAATATTACCCTTTTAAATTCTGCTGTGCAGCCTTTCTTATTAATTCACTATATTTATATTCATGATAACTAAAACACTGTTTATATCTTAACTTTTACATTGAATCAGATAGTGTTTTTTTTTAATTTAATGGAACATGCTCCTTGAAGTTAAAAAATTCCAGTGTTTAAAAGTGATAAATGACAGGTTTTAAAGTATCAATCTTACTGATTGTAAAATCCCCACAACTGAGTATTTTTAGTCATAAAGAAAGAAAAATTTGTTAGCTAGCTATATTTACTCTTACCTTTAGAGGCCATGAAGATGTCTGAGTCACTTCTTCAAAGGCAGCCAGGTTAAAAGAAAAAGCTTTTCTTGTTGCAGCAAGGAGAAAAAACACAGCATGCATAAAACTTCAGAAGGTGTCTGTCTACTTCATGTCAGCTTACAAATAACAGAGGAAGGGAGTGCCTTACTGTTTCCAGAGTGATGTATTTTATCACTTTGGACAACAGGGGGAGACGAAGCTATCACCAAAGGTAAATGCTGCTTAAACTATCCTATCTGAAGGAACAATTTAAAAATAATAAAAACAGGAAAAGAAAATACGCAATACTCATTTTAAGAGTCTGTTTGCACGTAGTTACTGGTTTTTTTTTTAATTTCTTGGAATATATACCCTTGCATTCACTATTACATCAGAAATTCTCTATTTTTCTAGTTTCTAGAAATCTTCTGTGCCAGAGTCTATGATACATTATTCTATCCTGTGTAAGTTTCTGACAGTTCTAAATACAATATTTTAAATTTTGAAGATGTTTGAACTTCAGTATTATTTTTCTCTCAGGATTTCTTCATGTTCTTTCCCCCAAAAGCAAAGAAGCAAGAGGAGAATTATTCCTTATTATTTATGTAATAAATAAATCTGTATTTTCATTTTTTAATTGAATTTGATGAATCTGAGGCATTTGAAAATACTAACCTGCAATAACCTCACAAAGTTAATGGAAACATACAGGTGATACTTATCTACATTGTATACTGAGGGGGAAGAGAAAACATGGTCCCCTTGACTGGACAGCTCATCTTTCTAAATGCAGGTGACCAGGTGACCTTGGAGATTTTGCTCCCCAAGTCAATTGCCCTGGATGGCATGATTTGTAAAGGTTGAACTTGCAAGATATACTGAATTATAAGCAACACTGTCTACTTCTAAAAATAGTTAAGTGGCCTGATAAGCCATAGGGCATGATGAAAAATTATAAAGTCAGCCTCACAGGTTGTTGATAGCCAAAAGTTTATGTTCTTATTTGGCAAAGAGGTATTTCTTTTTATTGTTGTTGTTGTTTTGAGGTATTTGGGGTTGAAGAACTGCCATTACCTGACTTGTCATTTGCAGGAAAGGTGAATAAATATGATTAGTATTTTTTTTAAGATTTATTTATTTATTTATTTGAGAGAGAGAGAGAGAGAGAGAGAGGGCGCTCTCAAGCAGACTCTCTGCTGAGCAGCCAACAAGGGGCTAGGTCTCAAGACCCAGAGATCATGACCTGAGCCAAAATCAAGAGTTGGAGGCTTAACTGACTGAGCCACTCAGGTGCCCCAATATGATTAGCATTTTAATTAAATTATATGTTTCCTAGATTTCTTACCATTTGTCATGGGCATTTGAAGAAACTTTATTCCAAAGAAACTAAATTGTTATTAACACTATCAAACCTGGTATTTTATTTTTTTAAATTTTTTTTAAGATTTCATATTTATTTGAGAGAGAGAGACAGACACGTAGCGGGAGAGGAAAAACAAGCAGGGGAGTGGGAGAGGGAGGAGCAGGCTTCCTGCTGAGCAGGGAGCCCCATGCGGGGCTTGATCCCAGAACCCTGGGATCATGACATGAGCTGAAAGCAGACTAACCGACTGAGCCATCCAGGCGCCCCTCAAACCTGGTATTTTAAATTATGGTCGTAATGGATGAATTAATTTTGATTTTCCACAGAGCACCAGTTTTGAAATGCAAATCTGAATGCATTACACGTGTATTTGGGCCTGTACGGGCCAACCATCCATGTGTGTGGATATGGCCATAGGACCAACTCATGGAATCTTTCACTATTTAACCTGCAAGGGAGAACTTCCGGGCCACCTACCTTGGTGTAGTGTAGGAACTGCCCATTTCTTTCTTCACGCTTTCTCTCTCTGTCCTCCCAAAGACAGCACCGATATTGCTTTTTCTTTTCAAAGACCCAGCAGATACCAACCTGAGGTTTCCTCTTCCCACCATTGCTTTCTGTTTCCCAGCCTTTCTCAAAGAGAGGCTCACGAACCGTCCTGATGGACCTCTGGCACGTTCATGGACAATCCTATTGCCGAGAGCTCCTGCAGCCAGGTGGCGTTGCTCCAAGAGCTGGCTTCGCCTCCTCTCCTGTTGCTGTTGCTGCTGTCATTTCAACTCCAGCTGCGTGGCGCCCTCAATCCCCCTCCCCCTCTCCTGGCACCTGCCGCCTCGGCGGAAGCACCGGGACCTCCATTCAGCACGCAGAACCCTCACACCCACCTCTCTGCTCCGTGTGCTATGAAGCCCTAGACTGTTTCAAGCAGCATCAAGACCAGTTTCCCATTGCCATTGGGCTACAGCTTTCTGGTCTGCTGGCTTGATGCCACGAAATACAGCCCATACAAGGTGGGCGTGCCCAACAGACATAACCCGGGGCTTGAAGACAACACAGTGGGATCCGTACAAAAAAGGAGACTTAAAAATGAATATCAGAAGACATAAGTCAATGGGCCTGCCCCCTCGCAGGACACAGCCCTCTCCTGAGCCTCTGCTCTGCCGCTCTGCTGCTTGGGCATGCTCATTTTCTCAGGATGTTCTGCCTTGCCTGTCCTTGTCCCTTCGAAAAGAAGGGCCTCTATATCCACCCCCAACTTCAACTCCTGCCAAAAGGAAATGGAAAAAAACTGCATCATAATTTCATTACAGTTGCCCCCTACCCATGGCCTTTCTGCAGGACATATCACAGCTCTTCCGGAAGATCTGTTTATTCAATACTACATCCTTGTGTATAAGTTTCCCCATTATTTATTTAACAGTTAGATACTTGACTCAAATTCTCATGTTCGAAAAGGCTCACCACAATAGTGTCTCTCAGTACAAAGGGAGAGACTGCAAATTATTTAAATCTATCTAGTGGCAGATAAGCTCCCTGTTATGACAAAAACAGCATTAGGCTTCAGACAGAACCTGCTGGGAGAAGGATGGGGAATGGAGTAAGATATAAGCCCACAGGTCTGGGGCAGGACCAAGGACCAAGTACTGAGAATAATTAGCTCTAGGAATATTTCATGGTTATTTTGGTTTTACTATAAAATTATGTGTTCCTAAAAATTAAATATATACATATATAAACATATACATATGTACATATATAATCAAATATGTATATACACACACACACATATATGGAATGAGAGGGAATTATTTGTTTTTATTAATTTATATAAATATTATTGAAGTATAATTCCAAAACACATTTTATTCACTTGAAATTATGTTTTCTAAAATTCATTGCAGTGCATAAAATTACATTTGCTTTTAGCCACTCCCTGTTATTACTTTTTATGGGTATAATGGATGTGCATTTTATTACATTTTATATTATTATACTTCTGGCCATTGTCTTTTTAATGGGAATTTAGATTGTTTCTATCATATAAGGCAATGATTTTTATGCACATGTATAGCAGTCTTTTGAAGATGTATGTCAAGAAATGAAAATGCTGGGTTATAGAGTATGAAGATTCTCATTTTTACTAAGTACCATTGCAGAATTTACCAAGTACTAAGCATATACTAAGAAATTACTAAGTATCAGTGAAGATCACTGGAGAATTGACCTCCTGTGTGCTTGTACCAATTTACATTCCCAACAGTAATGGGTAAGTATTTCCATTTCTACCTCCCCCTTGCAACACTGGTGTGGTCAGTAGAGTGGGGAATTAACTAGGGACTCCCAAATATGGATTTATAAGAAGGCAGCATCCAGAAGTCTTAACTACATTATAACTAAGTAATGTAAACACTTTTGTATGTATTTATGTTTTCAGCTGTTCCTATCATACTGTATCATGTAAGAATAATTAATAGCAAATTTTATGAATAACTGGTTATAAAAATAACATTATTAATGTAAACTTGGGGAATGTTCCTTTCCTAGGAATGTGTGCCTCCTACTTCAGTTGCCATTTATCCACATTTTGCAAAACCTCTACCAAAGTGCATTTCTTTACTAACTTATTCAAATCTGTCCTTTTGATACAATGCTCTATTCATTCATTCAATAAACATGTATTAACTTTTTACTATGTACATAACATTATAGAGTATACTCAGATGTAATGAAAGGGCCCCCACTCTGGGGGAATGTGTACGCCAGTGGAGTGTCACATTATAGGATTGCAATATTCTTTTTATTTTTTAAAACTAAGAGTAAGTTACAACCTCCTGAAAACAAAATGATGTAACTCATCCTCTCTCTGAAAAGTGAAACTAATTGGAATCAGTAATGCATCATTCAAAAGAGCAGTTCCTTGTTTCATACACACATGTCTAATTTTCCTTTCCTCTGTTCCTTTAAAAAAGGAAAATAATAACTATTAAGATATTTCAACTTATATAATGAAATGATAGTAAACTGCCTCTTAGCTATTAATAAAAGATGGATTTCTTACCAGCTCTCACTCTGCATACTTAAAAAGGTATTGATCCAAAAGATTAGGAAAAAAGGAAAAGAATCCTGGTTATAGAGAAGAATCTGTGAAACTAAGATAAAGCTGGTTCTGGAGCAAATCTAGAGGGGTCCCCATTCACCAAGATGACATGGAAAAGACTCCTAATTTAGAGTCTTGTGCACAGACTCCACGGGACAAATGGCATCACATAATCAGTAGATTGTAAAGCCCAAGGCAGAAGCAAAAGTTTAGTTTGTGTATAAAAGTTCTTCTTAAATCTTCAGCCTTACACATTTTTTTTAGGTGGGACTAAGTTAAGCGGAATGGAGTCTTTGAAGTATTCTGTGTTTATTGTGCTTTGTCTTCAGGCATTTGCCTGATCTGTTATGCATAATGCAAACTTTTAATAGTTCATAATGGTATTTTCCTTTAAAGAGTCTAAAAGTAGGGGGAATTCTGACAGGTTCTTGCTCATTCCAGGGTATATTACTAGAAAAAGATATGGGAATTACAAGCAGAAAACTTGTACAAACATATGGCATATCAACAACTATTTATTTTGATGTCCTTCAGGAGGTATGTTTATGCATGTATCTGAGAGAGAGAGAGAGAGAGAGAGAGAGAGAGGAAGATACAGAGACAGAGACAGAGAGAGAGAGATAGTGAGAGAGAGAGTGTGAGAGATAGAGATAGAGAGAGAGAGCCAGAATGAGAGAGAGACAATTAGAGAGAGAGCGAAATTGAAGCTACTAAGTAGATTGAGGAGAACTAAAATGTTAAAAATCTTCAGAGACCTCAGTGCTCCCGGCCAAGAGCTACTTGACCGTTTTGAAAATCTCCTGATTTCTACCATTATTTTACATATACTTACCTTGTGCCTTGCTCCTTGTGGTCACTTTGTCCTCCCAACATCTGCCTGCCTCTCAGACATCACCCAAATCCTGCACCAAACCGGTCGGTGGCTGCCGCTGACAGCCCAGCAGCGCTCTGCCTCCGACTGCCTCCGCTGACGGCGGCCGCATCCCGCAGAGCCCGCGCAGCTGCAGTTCAGTGCCAGCTAGAGCTCACCGACTGTTTTCGGCGGCACATCTTCTTTGCATTCCCTGCAATGAACATAAACTTCTGCAAGCCTGGATCCCCCCAAGAGCACTGCGCCCAAGAAACCGTGATAATTATTATAACAACTATACATGAAACATACAGGCAAAGTACGTTAGAGTTAATTTATGCTCCATAGCGCATGTTTAGTGTTTCCTTCTGCGGCTGTGTATAGGCTAGCTCATCCAGAAAATGTTACTTACATTTAAATGCAGGCTTTGCTACGTGGTGGCTGAAAGAGTGGGATGTGTCCTGTAGAACATGAAGAATGTTGCTTCACTGAATGCGAGTGGAGAAGGAAGGCCTGTTTTTGTTACTTGTGTACATTCTTTTTGTTGGTGGTGCCTAATGCAGGTCCTGACCAGTTGTGGGCATTCGTGAAATGTTAACTGCAAGAATGATGGGATAGAGGTCACCAACAGCATTGTTTCTTGTTTGGACCGTTTTCTTTCATTATTTTGTCTACCAGCAAATGTATGTGAACCGTGAAGAATGGATGAGAATTATGATTGTGCTCCTGACTTCAAATTATAGTTGTGATTTGAATAAGATTTATACAAGCTATTGTGTTTGGGGCATATCTAGAAATAACTCTCTGTTTGCCTGAAGTGAAGTGTATTTATGCTTTGCGTAGTATTGTTTTTTCTTTTGAAATCTCCTTAGTTATGTTTTTCTCGAGTCACCAAGTAGATTCTAGTGCAGTAGAAATATATTTTGTCAATAGAAATATATTCCGAGGCACATGTGTAATTCAAACTTTTCTAGAAGCTACATTAAAATTCACAAAGAAACAGGGGAAGTTAATTTAAATAATATATTTTATTTAACCGGCTGTTTCAAATATATAATTTCAACATGTGGCACTCTCCAATTTCCAACGGCTCAGTATCCGCACGTGGCTAGTGACTACTGTATTGGACATGAGACTCCTAGTGTATTTTTCCAGCGAAAGACTTGGCTGGTGACAGATCAATCGTATGTGTTTGTTTAAATATGCATGTGCTTTAAAATAATTTTGAACTTCAATTTTTAATTTATATATTTTTAAATAAAAGTAGCACATTGATATGGAAAACAGATTCAAGTTATACTGAAAATTATAAAGTAAAAGGTTATCTTCTTTCCCACACCAGTTTGTTCCCCCCAAATAATTAGTGTGAACTCTTGCATATGTATTTTCAGGTCAAAAAATACACTTATAATATGAGAATACTTTTATATTTAGAATATGGCAATATATTTAGAATTTCTACCCATATGAAATCTTATACAAAGAGACCTGTACTGTGCTCAGCTTCAATAGTAAACAGAGAAAAATTAAATGTGATATCATTATGTACTTCTTAGAAAGGCAAAAATTAAAAGGACTGACCATACCAAGTGTTGCCAGACATGGAGCAATGTTAACTCTTAGTATGAGTGTGTGTTTTGCTACAATATGTTGAAAACAGTTTGGCATTATTTAGCATGTTTGAAGAGACACATATTCAATGCCCTTGCAATTCCATTTCTAGGTATATACCCCAAAGAAACATTTACTCATCTACAGCATGAGAAATATGTAAAAATACCATAGAAGCATCCATTGTTATAACCCCACATTGGAAAAAACCGTTGGTCAGCAAACTGGCCCCCTACCACAGAGGGTAAGGAGAGACCAAAGAAAGAGGCATCCACTCCTGATTGGTAGGTGGTAGTTTGAATAAGCAATAGAATTTACTTACAAGACTTGTCCTGGACTACTGCAAGAGGAGTAGATCTCTGCACCTTCCTGCCAGATTCTTAAGTGTATATAGAGGTCTTTACTGGGTTTAGTCACGTATACCGTCCAAATGGTCTCAATACCTTACTCTCTCAAGGCTGTGTTCTTGGGGCAGCGTCTTGTGGGGAAGGCAAGCAGAATGCACATTCCAAGGATGGGGGAGGGCTGAGGAGCTTCCTCAGGGACTAGCTAGAGGGTCACCCAGAGATTACATCTTCTTGATGACCTCCTTTAACACAACAAAAAGGTTGTCACCAAAAAAATTGGTAAATTGTTGCATACTTATATAATGAAATACTACAAATAAAGTGAATAAACTGCAGCTATATGGATGCAAAATGTGTATTTCTTTCAATCGTGATATTGAATGAAAGAAGCAAGCCACAGAAAAATGCTTATATAGGATGATTCCATTTCTATAAAGTTTGAAATAGGCTAAACCAAAGGCATACATAGATACTACAACTGGTATTTTTTAAAAAAATACAGCGAATATCAGATTTGTAGTCACCTCTAGGGAGGAAAGAAAAATATGTGAATAGGCAGAGACCTACAAGAGGATCCTTAGGTCCTGACAACATGCTAATTTTTAACTGGTATGATGTTTAGACGGGTGCTGCCGATCTAGAGAGGAAGCTGGTGGTATTTGATTATATACTAAAGTACCTACTTCATTGAAATTCTTCCACAGGTCCACAAAGGGACACTCATGACAGTGAAGCATTGAAGGCAACTGAGGTATCCATAACTGGAGCAATGGGTAAGCAAAATATGATAGATAACCTGCTGTGGAAGAGCATACAGCTCTTAGAAATAATTTATTCGATGTACACACATTAACCTGTATAGGTAGTGGCGAAAGTGTTTATTAAAAAAAAATAGAACAGAACAAAGTTTACTCAGTTGTAGGGATCTACTGATAATTGCTTTTCTCTTCTCAATGATTTTAGACCTTGGCTCTCTGTCACATTTTCTAATACTACTTCTATCTCATATCTTGAAAAATAAAATATACACGTAAACGATCCCAACAATGCCATGCCCTTTTATCTTCCTCCAGTGATCTTGGTTCCTATTCTACCTCAATCTACCTTAAAAAAAGATATATCTTCTATGGGTATATCTTAGATAGTTTTGTTACTAGTAAATGCAGTCCTTCCATAATATCAAATTCATGTATCCGATCCTCTACTTCTGGCTCATTCTCTCTGGTGCTTCCGCTGAAACAAACTTTCGATGCACCAATGCCTTCAATCCTACCCATCATTGGCTCCCTTTGATGTCTTCATTCTCTTTTTCACTCAGCCTAAATTCCATGGAAAATTGTTATAATTACATCCCTGAATATACACATTTCTTATTTCATAGTACTCACTTAGCCAAAAAAGAAAAAAAAAAAAATCCTGGTTAAGTACAACTCTTCTACTCTAGGCCTGTACCTAAACACACACAAAGCACACAAAACAATGCTTATTAGTTTCACTTTTATATTTATGATCTCAAAATCAAGTGGCTCGCAATGTTGCTGGATTATCATTTCATTGACCCTCTTGGATGACTATTTCATATCTTCTCTCGAACGAGCATCAATACCTTCTATCCTATCCTATTCTCAGCTTATGATTATGCATCCAACTTCACTGAGAAAATGGGAGCAATCAGAAGATGATTTTCAAAAATTCCCACTACCATAGGTAACCACCTGCCAACAACACACATGCACATAGTCTGTCTTCCTCCATGTAGCCATACATGATTTATCCACACTGCTCCTTGTAAGCATGCACTGCATCTCAGCCTCTCTTGCAAACTCAAGGACACTTAACTAGTAATTTCCTCCTTTCTCTCTCTTATATCAAGTTTTCATTCTTCACATTAGTGTACAAACTGCCATGATGACTTCCATATTAAATTTTTCTCTTCTTGACCCACTCCTCTACCAGCCATAGCTCATTTCTTTGCTCTCCTTCCTAGCAAAACTCCTCAAAAAAATTTCTGTATTTGTAGCCTCTGATGTCTTACCTTCTATGTTCTCCCAATCCACTCCACTCAGGCTTTTGCCTTAACCATTCCACAAATAACTACCTTTGTTAAGGTTAAAGATAATTTCTATATCTTAAACCCAGTCATTCATTTTTGGTTTTCCTTTTCTCCTTCTGCTTGACCTACTGGCAATGCTTGACACAGTTGATTATACCCTTCTCCTTTACACACTTTCTTCAAGGGGCTTTTAGCATTATATTTTTCTTTCTTTCTTTTTTTTTTTTTTTTTTTACTAATCATTCCTCAGGTCTGTTTTGCTGGTGATACTTCCTGTTTCAAATGTCTGTTTTGGAGCACTCCAAATCTGAATCCTTAATCATTTTTTCCCCATACATTCACTTCCTTGGTGATCATGTCTAATCTCATGGCTTTAAATCTTTTATAGCTGTTGATTACTCCAACATTTCTAGCTCACGCTCTCAAACTCAGGTTCAAACTGAACTCTTAATCTGCTTTACCCATCTAGTCCATGATAATCTTACCTCTCTAGTTAGGCCAAATCTTGTGGGTCATTCTTGAGTCCTCTCTTTATCTCATACCTTCTGTTTCATACAGGAAATCCTTTGACTCTTTCTTCAAAATATATCAAGAATCCAACCAGTTCTTACCAACACTGCTTCCATCTTAGTCCAGCCATGATAATCTTATGACTGGCTTATTGCAGTAGTCTCATAAATGGACCCTGTTTCTACCCTTGCCCCCTGGAATTAATTCTCAATACAACAGCAAGAATGACCCTTTGAAAACATAAGATCAGATCACTCTTCTCCTCAAACCTTGGGATGAGCTAGACAGACCCTGTACCATTTGATCTCTATTGTCACATCTGATCCTCTTCCCCTTATTCACTCTATTTTAGTCACAGAGGCTTCCTTGCTATTCCTAGACGATACCTGGGATTCTTTTACTTTGGTTTTGCTCAAAACATTCCCTCTAACTAGAATATTCTTCTGCAAGATATTTGCAGGTTAATACCCTCATCTCATTTACATTTTTGCCCAAATATCACTTTTTAAACAAAGTCTCTACTAATCACCGTATTTAATATTCCTACACAACCACTACCCCCCAGAAGTCCAGCAGTTTCTTTTCCTTTCTTGGCTTGAAAATTATAGATTCTATTTCTATTCTTTAAAGCCTAACTTTACATATTAAGCATGTATATATAATAAAGTATAAAGTTATTTTCTATAATTGTGTATCTTAATAACATTTGGTCTTAGCTCTGTATATAAAATTTTCAGTGCTTAACCCTTTACCATAGCTTCACCATATCATGATGGGCGGCTACATGTGTCCTCATGTTGTGTTTTCAAAAAGGGCTCATGGGTTTGTGTTTTATGAATTCATGCATATTTGAAAATTTCTTTCTGTTGTCTTTACACTTGCTTGACAGATTGGCTGGGTATAACATTCATGAGTTATGTTTCATTTCCCCTTAAAACTTTGTAGACTCTGCTTCTATTGTTTTTTTAATATTTATGTGGTTGTCTGAAGACAATAGGCATTTCCTGCTTCATAAATGCCTTGCTTTCCTTGTCTAGGTGACTGAAGAATTCTTTCTTTAGCCTCACAGTTCAAGAAGTTGACTATCACATGTTGGATGGTTGTTTTGTAACACTGCTTTGGGAAGCACTAATCTTTTGATCCTTACATTCATATATTCTTTTATGTAAGGAAAATTTCTTTTAAAAATATTTATTTTTCTGTTCCATTTGTTGTGGTCTCCACTTCAGATACAAGAATTCTCCTAGGTTTCTTCATTATCACCTGCTCTGCATCTATTACCTTCTTTCTAATTGTTTTAAGCACTTTGTTTTCTCTGCATTCACATTATTATCTCAAGAATCTGTTATCTTTCCTATTATTCATTTTGCTATGTAACTTCTTTTAATCTAGTTACCTGAGTTTCCTGTTAGTTTCAAATTATTTCTTAGTTCTGTAATGCTGTTTTTGCTCCCTCAATTTGGTCCTTAGCTCCGTGTTTTCATTTCATTAAGCTATTTTACCATTGTAAACTTAGTATATTGATATCTTGGATCTGTGTTTTCTTTAATTTTTTCTTTGGCAAAAGCAGTTAGAGATTTATCTTTATTTTCTTAGGTACCTTTTCTTTTAAAGATGATTTTTTAAATTTCATTTCACTTACACCATCATTTCTTCCCCTCTTTCCACCAGTGTCTTCTTTCCTTTCTCCCTTTCTTTCATCCCTCTTTCTCTCTCTCCCTTGCTGTATTCCTTTTTTTCCCCCCTTTTAATAGCCTTTGCAGTGCTAACATGCTTCTTTCTTTCATCCATCTCTGTCAAGGCCTTCTGATTCCTTTGATACAGTGTGGATAAATCCTCCATGATTTTCCTTTCCAACCTGATATGAAATTCACAGAGATTCAGTTCAAGGTCTCAGTATTTTGTAATCTATTACTTTTATGTAGCATATGACCATGAAAGTCAAGAGGAGAATTCAACCTAGACTCTGTGATATCTTATTCAGAGGATTTGGTTTCTGGCTTCCTTTTTCCATTTTTATGAAATATTTTGTATCAAGTCTCATTGTTCTCAGTTGCTGTGTACCCTGTTTCTGTTCTGTGGTGGATAACCTTCCATCCCAAGTAAAGGGACCCTCCAGCCCTCCATCGCTTCTGAGATTATTAGGCAGGTTAGTTCTCTTGTCACTTCCTCCAGCAGCCTTTGCCATATGCTCCCCAAGCACTGGGACAGAAACACAGTTGGAAACCTGCTTTTGCCCGCAAGGTTTCCAGAATAACTAGTGTACTGCCTGTGGGCATTAGAGTTTGAGGGATTGGGGCACTGCATGGTAAAGGTGATTAAGAGACTGCAATTAAGGTGTCTAGACCCATGGCCTTTGGTGCACCCATTTCACTAGGCTTCCTTCCCCTCTCCCAGACAATCTGCCTCGCCTTTTAATTCTTTGTCTTTGACTGCTTTGCCTCCCGGCTGGACACAACTCTGGGAAATAGAATTCATTTTATTTTTCCTTTAAACATCCTTCCTGCTGGGGAAATCTAAATGAAGAGTCTTAGATGTTTTTCTTGTTTCTTATGAGACTCTGATGTGGCAGGGAGAGGCTATGTATCTAGATCTTTTGTTTACATTTTTCCTAACCCACCTAAGCAGCTCTTCAATTTGTCCTTCAAATTGGGAGAAAATATTTTAAAATCATGGGATTCAAGGCACATAAAGAGATCTTAAAATCATGGTTTCCTAACCAGTAACTTAGGTAGTTTTCAATTTCTGTGTTATTTTTGATAGTAAGTACTGATAGTTACTTGGCAAGAAGAAAAGCAAGTTGAAAATAAAATGTTATGACTGAGTACATGCAACTAGTTACAAAGATATTCTCTGACTCTAAATTTCTTACTGCCCTTATAACTGTATTTCTTTTGTACTTTTTTTTCCTGCCAAAGCCCACAACACAATGGAGAGATGTCAAAAATATTTATTTTAGTCTTTTGGGTCATTCAGAATTTAAGTCAACTAGTAATTTTTTATGCGAATTTTTAAAAGTCCTTTATAAACAATTTAACATATTTTGGCCAGTTAATCAGGAGCAGGAATTTTGTTTTACAGTTTCATGCTGTTATAAATTGAGATATTCTGTCCAATTTTTTTTATGAAGGAGCAAAGGGATGTTTCATTAAATTTCAAAGGCATGTCTTATGTCTGACCATCAATGTGCTATTATTACACTTAATGTCTTGTTCCTCATGAGGGAAATCTTTTTCTTTTTTAATCCCCTGTCACTTTCCAAATCATCATTTTTGAGAATCTACCAATCAAAGGAAATTGTGATTCTTTGAGCCTCTCAGCTGTACTCTTTGTAACCATGGAAACCAAGCCAAACTGTTACCATGGTAACCTTCCTGAAGCCATGATTTCTCTCATTATCAGTTTTTCCTAAGATTAATAAATTCATTGGAAGTTTAACATGAATAATGCTGTATTTGTGTATAATTCAGGGCTTATTTTTAACTCTCATTTTAAATTATATATAACTGAATGTGTGGTTCATGATGGAGGAACAAGCACATTCAAGTGGCAATATTTTAAGCAATTGATTGAGTGTCTGAAGAGAATTAATTTGACCTTGATGCTGGGAATGTTTTCTCTTTAGTGGCATATACTTAGTAGCTTAAGGTGCATTTTCCCTCCCATACAACTTGGCTCTGCAGTATTGTATGCCTTGACATTATAAATGGTATTTTTGGTCTTCAATTTGTATAATCAACCTATGGATAAAACACAGAGGACATAGTTAAGGATAAATAACAGAAGGTAAATTATAGATATCTTGGGAACATAAAAGCAATTGTATGTTTATGTATATAATGTGTGGTGAAAGAAAGTGTGATTTGATTAAAGAGCTAATTTGACATTGTTAGTCAATTGCTACTGTTTAAATTGGTAATTCAGGAAACTAGCATAAACATATTTCAGAATAATTTTATAAATATTTCCAGATATTTATAATATTTAAATATTTGAATATTTTAAAATATCCAAATCCATCCAAAGGGGGAAAAATTAAATTGTTAAAAAGAAAAGGGGACCAGGATTGAAGGTTAGGATGTAAGACTCATCATTTTAAACTTTTATATGGTTTGATGTTTATGTTTTATATACTAACCATTATAAATAAACATCAAATCAAGATTTTTGTTGTTCTGTAGTTTAGAGTGGTGTTTTTCACAGTAAAAAGGAATGTCTAAGAATTTTTATTTCTCTCTAAATTAATACAAGCATAAGCATATGTGCTAGATTTTCTAGGAGAGTCCTATTCCTCATAAATACTTCATTCCAGATTGTCTCTTTGTTTCCTTTTCTTCTATGAGGGAGAGAGTATGGACTCATATAATCAGTGGAACTAAGGCCCTAGATTTGGAGCATCAACATGTGGAAGGGCTAGCATGTACACTGCCTCTATGTGATTGAGGGTGGGACCCCTGGGAGTCTGGGTACCAATAGGAGACAGATGGAACCTTCAAAACAGAACAAGATCGAGAATCTTATTTACGAAGACATTTTTAAATTTGTGGCTGTGGGGACCAACGACGAATACCCTTCAGTTCACTAGTCAGCCCCCAACGACAAGTGTGTGACTTACAGTAGGGACCTAGAAGAAGACAGTCACGTGGGGTTGGTTGCCAGGAAAGGGATGAGACAGGGAGAGAGCTATTCTGACCTTACCCTCACTCGACCTTCTCATCTCCTGGCTCTTCCCTGGCTAAACTCCAACAAGAAGCCAGAAGACACGAAAGCTCTGTTTTGTAGAACAAGTAAGTCAGTTTCTCTGGGCAGAAAACAGGATAGGGATAAGTGGAGATGGGCAGAGAATGGATTTTTAGGGGCAAAAAGAAGATATCTCTCGTGTAACTCCCATCTTCAGACCTTTTGTGGTTTTGTTAGAACTGGGATTTTATTCTCATTTGTCAGGAAAATTGTTGTAATCAATATACAAATCTGCCATGTCTACAATGTGAATGGTCTCAGACATGGCAACGTTGTGTACTGCACCACCAGCAAGCTGATGAGTTCTTGCATTATGTTTGGGTAAAAATTTAGAATGAGGAACCTGACCAGACTCCATGCATGGTGTCTTTTATTTACAGTGTCACAATAATCAATTAAAGGGAGCTACTATGAATTCACATTTCATAGCATCACCAGGGGTCACATAGATGGAATCCAGAAAGTGGAGCTGTTTCATCAACATGGTGTAGGTTCCCAACCTCACCATTGGAAAATTCTTTCAAAGACCATTTTCTACAGAAAATTTATACCCCCTGGTTGGGGAAACACAACAAAATGATTCTTACTGTAGAAACAATGACCATACAGATTTCTTCTTTAAAAAAAAAAAGTTGGGGGCGGGATGCCTGGGTGGCTCAGTTGGTTAAGCATCTACCTTTGGCTCAGGTCATGATCCCGGGGTCTTGGGATCGAGACCCATGTCATGTCGTTGGGCTTCCTGCTCAGTGTGGAGTCTGCTTCTCCCTCTTCCTCTCCCTCTGCAGCTCCCTCTGCTATTCCCCTGCTCTCTCGCTCTCTCTCTGTGTCAAATAAATAAATAAAATCTTTAAAAAAAATTGGGGGGTCATCACTAGGGTCCTGTTTCACTTGAAAAAGGGAATATTTGAAGGGAGAAAAAGGGAAGAAAGGAAATTCACATGCCTTTAACATCTTTTGCATTAGATTTTGTGTGACAGAATTAAATCTATATATTTAACTTAATTTAGTTAATCACAGCAAATTGATAAGGCAAGGAATTTTTTTTCCTTTATTTTAAAACTGCTGTGTGTGTTTTCTACAAAATTTGGTTCCGATCTTATTCTATGATTGCTGTTCAGTTGAGGGCGATTAGGAGGCATAACCTACGTGAAGCTAGGAGAGGAGAGGAATGTGAGAAGGTAATAGACTACCTAGATCAGTGCATTTCAAAATCTGTCTTGGGAAATCCTCATGTTCCAAGAACAGGCCTCTGAGATTTCTGATGTGTGAGGGGCAGGGCAGGATTTGGGGGCGCGAGTGAGGCCCGCAGGGAAGACTTCAGATTCCTTTTTTTCCTCAAACAGAGACTTTTGGTGTGATCTGCTTTCAGAATTTTCTTTAAAAAAAAAACTGGCCTAGAAATTCTAAAAATTGTCTGATCAGCTTTTTAATATTCACTCAAAATAACCTCTAATATGTTAGCGGCATAAACATTTCAGACTACATTACAGTTAGGTAGAAATGAAGCAATAATCAGCTTGCTAGTCACATAAAAAGCAGTATTGCTTATTTTGCTGCACAAAGGTTCATTAACTCATTTTAAGCCAGACACTTCATTAAACAAACATGTGATCGGATACAAGCAGTTCTTTCAGAAAGTGAAAGTGAGAAACCCGGAGTAGAATGTGACCTCCCTGGGTAAAGATTCTTGTCATGTTCTTTCTTAAAACCTGGCATTTGTCTATTCTTTTGGGGCTCTCTTTTTGATTGCAGTCTTACATTTATCAAGAGAACAGCTTTGAGGAATTTGTTGAATTAATAAGCAACGATAATCTGTCCATTTATTGTATGAGTTCTGCATTTTGATGGCAATGCTGAGTCTAGAAGGGGTCTGTAATTTTGCCCAGGCATGTGAAGGTGTGCATTCTGCTTACTCAGTTACACAGACAGCCTTAAGTGACCCTGCCACCAAGACATCTTGAAAGAGTGAGGGAAAAAGAATTTGAAATAGATTTTTTCTCATATGATCATCTTTATTACATGCGTTTTTTTAATTGAAATATAATTGACATATAACATATATAAGCTTCAAATGTACAAAGTGTTGATTTAGTACATTTATGGATTGCAGTATGATTACCACCAAAGCTTTAAGGTAACATCCCTATTATGTCCCATAATTATTTCTTCTTTGTGGTGGGGACCATTAAGATCTAATCTCTTAGCAACTTTGAAGATGGTGCTACTGTGTATTGTTCACTGTGATGCACCACTGTGCATTCGCTGTCCAGGCTTACTTATCTACCAGCTCCACGTTTGTACCTTTAAACAGCATCTGCTCAATTCTCTCACCCCCTAGCCTTTGGTAACCACCATCCTACTTTGTTTTTATGAGTTCAACTTTTTCAGATTCCACATATAAGTGAAATCATACAGTATTCATCTTCCTCTGACTTATTTCCCTTAGTGTAATGGCCTCAAGGTCCATCCAGTTTGTCCCAAATGGCAGGATTTTCAGTTTTAATTTTTGTTTATAAGTAAAATGGGTTTACCAAAGTAGGAGACCATAAGGGCTCTCACAGAAGAGGCTCCCCCTTTTGTTAGGGTGAGAGTTTTTAGTTTTAAAAATTGTTATGTTTAGCAAAAAAAAGGGGGGGCAGATAACACAAGTTTTCACCTAATTTATTCTCTGGCTGATTTAATCCATTTATATTTGCATACATTAGCATACAAGAGAACTCACTGAATGAAACCAATTATTTAAGTTGAGGCAAACAATAATGGCAAGGAAAGAATGGGGGAAATTGTAATAGATTTTAACTATAAGTATTTATAAAAGGTAAGGAAATTGAAGTAAGGGCTTATATGTTATCTCTGTTTAATTTTTCCCCTCATATTTTATATTCTTTATAACCAGGAAGAATCTGAGAACTGTTACATTGGCCTAAGTTGCTTTTCAGAAGGCTAATTAAAGTAAAAAAAAAAAAAAAAAAGAAAAGAAAGCGAATGCTCAGAGTTGTAAGGGGTCTCCAGGGTTTAGGTGCTTCATCTCCTTACCCTCAGGCATATTTTCACAAGTAATTTGGACAGATAAACCTAGAGGAAAGGTGATTCCACAAACCATTTCTAGTAATTCATTGTAATGTTTAATTGACCTGCCCTTACCAGCAGGAAATTCTTATATCTGTGTGAAATGCTTTGTGCAAGCACTTAAATATCACATGAAAGAAAATCTGAAGCAGAATTTATTCCATTTATGTCTGGGTCAGTTACAACCAGAACCTTTGTCTCCTTCATTTGAATAGAAGCTTCCTGAAATATGTCAATATTTGCCTTCTCCACTTCCTCCCCTACCCACTATCACCATTCTCTACTTAGACAAGGGCAACCTGGCTTCTGCTTCCTAATTCAAAGACCATCACTTCTCTGAAGTAACTGTTTCCAAGGTAACACATGGCCCTTTGGTTTCCAAACCTAAAAATGCTTTGAAATTTACTCGTTTGACCTCTCTTGGCACTTGACTGGGTCGACAACTCCCTTGTCTCAAAACACTTTCCTCCTTTGACTTAATGGACTTTATGTCCTCCTGGTTTCGCTTTTACATTTCTGGGGATTTTCTGTATTTACCTATCTTTTAATTTTAGTGTTACCTATGCCCCATCCCATCCTTGATCTCTCTCTCTCTTTTTTTTTTTCTCACCCTATATTTTCTCCCTGAACAATTTTATCCACATGCTGGTTTTAGTCTCTATCAACTCCAAATCCATATTAGTTCATATCTTTCTTCTGGTCTTTAGATTTATATAACAAATTTTATAAAAGTATATTGATTAGTCAAAAAGCTCTGATGTTCCGTAAATTGTACACACACACACCGTCATCACCACCTCAATGAAAAAAATCATATTTTCAACACAAAATCTCCATTATGTGCCATTCTATTGGCCAGTCTTAATGCTGGACATAAGACTTAGAATCAAGTAAACTACACACATGGCCTCCAGGAGCTTAGGTCCAGAGACCCTGAGCTCTCTCTTGGGTTTTCCTCTTACGGGCTGCTGTGCCATCTTGTCCTTCCCCATCATGGCTCATACCACATTGTGCCATATCTGCCTGTTTCCTCATGTACATCTCTCACATATAGTGACAAAAGGACAGGAACTCCTTCTGTCCTGTTTATGTCTCTTTCTAACTTAATATAGATTTGGTGACTTAAATGAATGCATTTTCCCAAGTGCCATATATCTACCTAAGTATATAAATTTGACGTAAAAAGAAAATTCTTATTTGCCTTCCAGAGTTTCCATTTTTGTACTTGTGTAATTATTTTTTTAGCAGGTCAAGAGCATTCTATTTATTTTTTTTTTACCAACCTTAAAAATATAACAGTCAGTTATTTTACTAGCAAATACTTAGGAACAACAGAAGAATTGCAATTGGGAACAAGCAAGCTACGACAAACCATAGTCAAGTCCGAAGAGACAAAGAGATGGACAGGTTTTATTACATTTTAGGAGGAAAGGGGGAGGGTTATTTTGAACAAAAATTCACTGGAGAAGAACAAGAGTTTGAGGTTGTGGAGGTTTCTTGTTGGCTGTAAGCGGTGGTTAATGCGTTGTTGATGGAGCTGGGAGAGATCTTTCTTCTTTTCTTAAAAGCAGGAGATAAAATTACTGTGTGGAAAGTGTCCTTCCTTGTCAAGATAAGGATTATCTTCCCTCTTGCTGGTTATGCAGGCTGTAACTAGTGGTCTGTGTGTAAGAACGCCCCCTTCAGGGCTTCTCTGCTCCATTTTATTTATTTATTTATTTATTTATTTATTTATTTATTTATATTTTATTATGTTATGTTAATCACCATACATTACATCATTATTCCTTTACTCATTTTCCCACTTTCAAAGTATGCATTGATATTTATAAACAAAATAGACTCATGTAAAACACAGATGACTTTTAGTGAATGTATGGCTTCTGGGACCAAAGAAATGCATTTATAGAAATATAACCTCAGATGTTAAAGGACTACCAACTTAAGAAATCATCTAGAATTTATTTTTTTGTACCATTCCAGCTAGGTTATGAAAGAAGTCACAATTTTGTTGAATCTGTAAAAAATTCTTACCATGTTATTTTTATCGGGTCTGTTTTCGTAATGGAAAAAAACTCCTTTACTGATATTAGCCTATGAATTACAGTGAAAAATTTTGATCATAATTTCTAAGATTTTTACTTGTGTTAAGGCAACTGTATTCTGTAAAGTCTTTGACATTGTATACAAATGTTGGTATATGTACATAACTTAATTATATGGGGTAGGCTCTGTAGCTTTTGTCAGATTCTCAGAGAGATCTGTTTTTCCCAAAATGTTAAGAACCGCAATGACATACTCTTTGTTCTATATTATATCTGGAGATTATTAGTAAAAGAGAAGAATTTCTCAGAGAAAATGTCAAATGAATACCGTAAGCCAAAAAAACCCATCTTTTTGTTTTTGAAATTTACACTACACAGAAATGCAAGCTCTCTTGACGCTGACCCTACAAGGGCATTTCTATTTGTATCTGAATAGATTCATTTCCAAAATTGGAGAGGAGCCCATCTTCCATTACCATGTAGCCCACAACATGCTTGAGATTGCTAATTAGGGTGCAAATTGTGGTGGTATTTCTGGTGACCTGGACATGTGTTCAATAGAAACAGAAATGAGCCCCTCAACTCATTTCACATAGGCCAGAAAACATCTGCCAGATGGTTATAGCTTTCAGTAACTATTAAACTAGATCACATTTGAACAAATGACTTAGATATATAGTGTTTGAAAGCTTATTCTGAATTTTCTAACATATCCATGGAGATTAGTCTTAATGAAAAACTACATTAATTTACCTCATGTATTGTGACTAGCCAAAATGGATAATTCCCTCTCACTTTTGCCAAAGTCAGCCCCAAAATGCCTTTATCCACTTTCATATAATGTTAACAAAACATCTGGGAGATTTATTGAGATAAGGATATCTATTAGGACATCAAAATTAATTTCAATTCCCTGAGGTATCTTATTTTAATTAACAAAACCATGATCCTGTTCTATTAATTAGTATGCGGAAGGAATAAGTTTGAGATGAATTTAATTCTAGTAAAGCATTTATCTTCTAAAATAATAAGAAGAGCATTAACCATCTCAATCTAATTTGTTTTATATTTTTAATAACAGTCTTGAAATTCTATCCAGAAGAATAATATAACTGATATTCATTATTTTCAATTTAAAGCTCCATTTTGGGTGTGCGTATTTCTTACAAGCCTCATTATTAGTGGTACCATAGTTCTAACGTTGTATCATTTAAAGATTATTAATGTGAGCACAAGTTCATTTAATAGGTTATATTATTAAACTCTCTGTTGAGTGTAAACCTCACATTTATTTCACTCCTACTGTTTTTCCTCACTAACTTATGAAAGTGTCTGAATATGCCGAGTACAACTAGGAACAAAACACATAGAATTTGTAAATAACTCCCTGTTCTGCCCAAACATATAATTTCTGTGTAATCATATATTTTACTCTAGATTCCTATTATTGATATACCCTTGTATTTTAAATACAGCTAAAACATTTTAGGCAAAATTAAATTAACAGATTAGATTAATAGTACATCTAGTACCATATTAAGATTACTACTATAATGGAGCATGCTGAACAATTTTAAACTTTGTCTCATGTCAAGCCACAAATGATGGCTTCAGGTGGTATAAGATTAGGGGAACTGGATTGTAAAACCCTAAATGGCATCCTTCTGAAACTCCTCATAGAACTTTTTTACTTACGTATCCGTTTTGTTGCAAACAGGCTTGTATTTGAAGGCATCCTAGAATGGTTTTCAAATAGAACACTGGAAAATAGAGTGTATGTACTTAATATCAGAATACAAGAAAAAAAACCCAATATTTTGTATATGGTTGCTGTTTTTCAATCTTTCATACTTAAAACCTAAACCATAAAGAATCAGATAATAAATATTTTAGGCTTTGTGGGCCAAGAGGCAAAATTGAGAATCTTATGGAAGTCAGTATACAGCAAGGGAGGAAACAGAATTACACAAAGTTTATTGATGACATTCAAAACATAATAATTGAAGACAATTTTTGACAATAAAAGTCTACTAATGAGAATGGAATTCTTCTTTAGAAATAATACTTTGCTTAATTGGGATTCAAATTAGTGTTTCCTATCATCAAAATTAATTGCAAGTGTTTATATGTCAATGCTGATCCGTAATGAGATATTATGTATTTCATCTTTGAAAATGTCTTTTCACAGAGATAGGTCTGCCAAGTATTGATATTAACCCATGAACATATGGAGGACACTTACAGAATCCTGTTAGATTCTTCTCTAGGTATTTGCCTCTTAGCATGTCATTGCATTTGATTATTCATTTCCAGTTGAAGGTTGGGGGGAAGCTCCTCACTTACGCAGCTAAATGAACTTTGAGATATGGAAATTTCCTTTGAACTTGGACTATTGGAACTTCATTTGAGCTTGAAATGTATATCTTCTGCAAAACTGTGGTAATGAAAGTATTTATTTTTATCTTAACTTCTGGCAATCTATGAAGTATATAAAGCAGCTTGGCATTACTTGTGATTCAAACAATATTAGTTGTCATCAAAATGACTTTCCTGCAGTGTAAGTTCTGCATGTAAGTACTGTTATTAGTACTTATAATTTTGCCTTGTAATTTTAGGTCACATTAATGAAATATTATCAAGTCTATAGCAAAAAGTTATTTCCAGCTCCATTCAGCATTCAAACATAGTGGTTGAGGGTGGTTCTTCTTTTTCTTAAAGATTTTATTTACTTCTTTAATTTAGAGAGGGAGAGAGCATGCAAGCTCACACAAGCAGAGGGAGGGCAGAAGGGGAGGGAGAGGGACAAGTAGACTCCACATTGAGCACAGATTGGTCAGGGGGTTCAATTTCTGGACCCTGAGATCATGACCTGAGCTAGAATCAATAGTCGGATGCTTAACCCACTGAGCTATCCAGGCACCCTGAGGGTGGTTCTTCTTGATCATAAAAGTTTTAATCTTGGCTCTAAGCTCAAGAAAATCATAAGAAAATGTCACTGCCAAGCTATATAATTGCCTTGTGGTAGAGCAAGTCAGGGTAGTCAGTTTCTATTTTTGGCACACATTCACAGAATTGATGATGATCACATTCATGAAAGCCAGTGAAGATCAGTGTTGACACTGCTCTTAGTGGCTTACCTAATATAAAGTTATTTATTCTTTATGTACTTATTCACAATGTCAATGTGTTGGTTTGGGTATACACCAGCGTGGGATTAGATGTGCAAAAATGTCCTGGAGAAAACCTGAGAGGCACAAATAAGAAGGGGCTAGAGAAGGTGGGGAGAGCCTTCAGACTCTAATGCAGTTCTGACTCCTGTCAGGGAGGAAAGGAATGAAGGGAAGTTTTACACTGCAGTTTGAAGAAAGTTTCAGTTAACCAGTCAGGACTATTTGAGCCAATCTCACCCATCAGAGGAGTCCCTTCTGTGTTCTGTCTTTGGCTGGAAGCATCCTGCCACCGTCCACCACTGGTTCCACACAGATTTACTTCTTCATACTTATTTGGGGAGAATCTCCTCCATGGTTCCCCTGGGTCTGTCTTCCTGAGGGGAAACTTGAAAGAGTGAAATTTGATAAACTATAGCCCCAGACACTGCAGTTGATCTTAGGCTGCAACTGGTACTTACTCACCCCTTTCCTCCTACACAATCCATTCTAAATCTCCCTGCCCTCCCCTATCACCTTAGCATATTTTGATTACTTATGTGGTGGTGTGATCCAAACCTTCATTCCTGAGAGTTTAAATGCTGAATGATCATACCTTCCTCAGGCCTGAGTTGCTGCATATATCTGGTCAATGGGGTAAGGGAGTACCAGGAAGTGCCCAACTGGAAAACTTGGGTTTCACATGTGTTCTTCTCTTCCCCACTGTGTAAAAGCAGCCCTACCTTCTCTTGCCACTCAGAGTCACTTACCCTGTTAGTACAGTAGCTCCCGTTCTTGTCTGCTGGTCCCCAGACATAAGGGGTTCTGGTGAACAAGGTGTCTTGGTGGCAGCTGTAACTTATGATATAATGGTATTCTTGCCATGTCCATTGGTAAGAATATATTAGTTTTTGGGTTTCAGGACCTCCACTCCTGCACAGACCAATTGTAGGGATGGAAAGCACAAAATTCCCATTGGATCACTGGAAGTAAGAATACATAGGGTGACTCTTGTTTTGCCTTTTGGTTCTTGAGTCTATTTTTATTATTGGAAACACAATGCCCTGTTGAGACCTCTGATTTAATGCATATAAAAGGATGGTATTCCATCCTTTCAGAGAATTGCCTCTGAACTGGTACTGAAGTTAAACTTTTAAAACTGTTCCAGCATTCTGTGAGGTTGGCTGCTTCTAGATGGTTTGGTACATGATATGATTATTGGATTCCATGGTACTTGGCTCATCCCATATCTCTTTCACTGCAAAGTAGGTCCCCTGGTCTGATGTCATGCCATATGAAATCCATAAATCCACAATATTGGTGCTTACTGAAACCATGCAGGTAAGAATGGCAAACTCATACCCAGAACAGGCATCTATCTCTCTAAGAGGGGTGGACTGCTGGCCTTCCCAGCATGGAAGGACCAATTTAGTCAATATGCCTCCAAGTGGTCCATTGGTCTCTTCACGTAGGAGAGTTGTATTGTTGTCAAGAACTGTGAAGAATCTATTTGAAAGTTAAATTAGCCTCCCATAGTTTCATAGATTTTTTTTTTTTAAGATTTTTTTTTTTAAAGATTTTATTTGTTTGGAAGAGAGAGCACAAGCAGGGGAGAGCAGCAGGCAGAGGGAAAGTGAGAAACAGGCTCCCCACTGAACAAGGAGCCCGATGCGGGGCTCCATCCCAGGACTCTGGGATCATGACCTGAGCCGAAGGCAGATGCTTAACCAACTGAGCCACCCAGGCGCCCCATAGTTTCATAGATTTTGGCAGAAGACATGAGACTCTTAGATTAGGGACAATGGACAGTTTAATATGTACAGCAGTGGCAGTAGTCAGAGTATCATCATTTTTGTGTTGGCTTCCCCAGTCCTAATTCCAAAAGGGGTTTGAAAGAAGAATACACAGGCAGTGAGTTGAACTACAGGACAGAAACCCCAAACTTAGGGATCTGCGTTTTAGAGGATAGGTTTTAGAGTGATTCATTGGCACCTAGCATATGGTCAGGACTCAAAATAGAGACTATTAGTAGTAGTAGTATAAAGGTTTATTTCATATACCAGGGATCCCAGTAAGATTTATTATTTGTTCCTAGAATATTAAAATGTAGTTGTTACATTTTTTTGCAGAAAGTGAATTTGCACATTATCACAAGATAAAAGAAGGCAAACACAAAAAACAAACCAAAAAGGAAACAAAACATCCTCTATAGATTATTCTTTATTATTCTAGATTATTCAAGATTAAGCCACTTGAATAAAAAAAAAAAAAAGAAAGAAAGAAAAGAACCTGAGTTTTTGCCTGGAAACAGTACATATTTTCTTTTAAAATATGTTAGAGCTTTTATGAAGTTTAGTATTTGGTAACTGATGGTAAATCTGGCATTTACTATGACAGAGAATCTATATTTATTGATAATTTTACCTCAGATGTTACAATGTAAATCCATACAACTGCACAATGAAGATGACTATGTAAGTCTAAAAAGAACTTCTGAGGTAAAAAGCAGTATCACTATTTAATTATGTAAGTTATAATTGCATTATTAGTTCTAATGTGTGGTACCATAGAAGAGCAAATGACATGGTTTCAAAAAAGCTTTACAGATTCTGAAAAAGTTAAACAACCTTCACAATTCTCATTGACCATAAAACTGTTTCAGATTTCAGCCTTTGTTTATGTATAGAACTTATCTGCATTTTTCTTAAATAACTTATAATCTGTATGGGATTTTTAAATACACTCTAAATATGGTAAGTAAATATAAGCACTGGAACCAGGCAATATAATATCAACATTTTATTCTTGGAAACCTATTTTGAAGTATCTTGCAAAATTTAGTTTGCTATATCAATCTGCTCCCCTAGGAAATCATCTCAAATTGTAGGCTTCAGGGTAAGCAAAGGCCATACTTCATAAATAGAAATGATTTTCCTAACAGAGCACTGCTTTTGCAATTCATGCAATAGTCATCTTCCTGGGCCCCTCTTCTTCAATTCACGCAGTCCTAGGTAAAACAAAACCCATTTCACATCAGTCCTCTGTTTGAAACTTTTCATTGGCTTATGGACACCCTTAAAAAAAAAAAACTCCAAAATTATTACAAAGGCCTGCAAAGTTCTGTTTCTTGCCAGAGTATCCTCTAAAACCCAGCTACTATTTGTGATGGAAAAAATAATGGCTGGAAATAACCAAATATCTATCAATCAGAAATTGGTATATTCACATAATGGAATACTATGGAGCTGTAGAATCTCTGTCCCTCTCTCTCTCTCTCTGCATGTGTACATGTGTGTAATATCTATGCATATATCATGTATATCACATAATGTGATATATAAATGTATGTGTACATCTATAGGTATATTCATCTATCTATTTAGGATGTAGCAGGGCAGAAGGGATAGGATGGCGACTAGACTTCACTGAATATACTTTGTTCTATAGATCTGACTTTTCTACTACTTATATTATTTCAATAACTATAAAGCTAACATAAATTGAAAAATTCAATCCCTAAAAAGTCAAATTCAAAATGCAATAAATGAATCTGTGTATTTTTTGGTGGCGTAACCACAGAATATAAAGGTCATTCTTTCCTGATGATTTAGACTCTCCTTCAGCTTCTATAGCCTAGAATAGTTCAAAGTTTTCTACTGGATCCTTTCGAAATCAATTCATGTCCCACCACCTGGGGATCTCCTTGGGTCAGTGTGGCCTATAGGAACACACATGCGCTTGCTCACACTCAAAGTTCATATGCTCAGATGACTCCTGCTTGTTTTCTTACTTTCACTGATCTCCAGTTGAGAGCTAAGTACTGGCTCCAGGGCTGGGTGAACTCCAAAGCAAGTTCTCCAGGTGGTTGGGGTGAATCCCTCCCACTTGTTTTGTGGGTAAGAAACATATTTTTCCCCTCCTCACAGGGCTGGGAGATTGCATGATCTTTTGACCATTCTCTCCAAAAATCTATTCTTTCCCAGTCATTCTTGAATGTTCTCACCACCTCTTATATACCGTATGGGTGTTGGGCTAAGGTGCCCGACTATTTTGGGGATGTCACTTAGCAAGTTCAGCATAGTTTCTCTGATCCCTATCTTAAACACAGGCAGAATTATCTTCTTTTTTTGGCAGCTTTGGAGCTTCAACTGAAAGTAAAAGTTTCGGTAATATAGGCATAATACTTGAATGGCTCTGGACAAATTTCTGTAACAGTCACTGAGACTAGACCACAGAACTTTGACAAACAACCGGACTACCAGCTTTGGGCTACTCAGCTACCTTTAAGAATAAATACCTAATAGTAAGACTGATGAATCACAGACCTGTACCTCTGAAACAAATAATACATTATATGTCAAAAAAAAAAGAAGAAGATAGTAGGAAGGGAAAAATGGAGGGGGGGAAATCGGAGGGGGAGACGAACCATGAGACACTATGGACTCTGAGAAACAAACTGGGGGTTCTAGAGGGGAGGGGGGTTGGGGGGGTGGCTTAGCTTGGTGATGGGTATTAAAGAGGGCACGTACTGAATGGAGCACTGGGTGTTATACGCAAACAATGAATCATGGAACACTACATCAAAAACTAATGATGTAATGTATGGTGATTAACATAACATAATAAGATAAAATTTAAAAAAAAAGAAAAAAAAGAATAAATACCTAATAGAGTACTTAATGCTGCTTGGTGATAAAGACATATGTTCTTTTTGCAGAGTATCAGTGAAAGATAAATATAAATTTTATCAGAATGGCATGAAGAATTTACTCCTTGCTTGTGAAGTTCCCACACACCCTAGAGTCAAGAAAATAGGAAGAGATGGAAAATGCCTGATCTTGAATTAAACTGTTATGGGAAATAAATAGATAATTTCTATAATGTTAACAAAAAGTCAAGAAAGAGATGTAAAAACATGCAAATTAAAGATACAAGTAAATTACCAAAAAGAAAAAATGGAGGTAAAAAATTGGAATTGATTCTCCCTGGGGATTAAGAAATGGTACTAGAAGAGTTCTTTGATAATACAGAGAAGAAAGTAATTTAACTGGTAGTATAGGTTTCCTCCTCTCTTTCTAATAATCTGTATAGTTTTTTTTCCTATTGTGAAATGCTAAACATTAACATCATCTTACCCTTAAATTTACATAATGAAATAAACTTAAAACAATTGGGAAAAATAAATTAGTCTATGAATTTGCTCTAAGTATAATCATGATTGTGTAAGAGGCAAATATTTGGATTAGAAATTCTAGTTAACTATTTATGAGCAAATATTATATGAAGAAATAGTAGATGCAACGGAGGAATAAAAAGGAGCTAAAAAAATATGGCCAGTGCTCATTACATGCAAATGCCTGAACTAGCTGGACCCCAAATACTTTATGGTGCCCTACAAAACTCATGTTTACCACAAGTAGACTCTTTTTTTTTAGAGAGAGAGACCGAGAGAGCGAGCAAGTGAGTGCAAGCAGGGTGTAGGAATGGGGAGGAACAGAAGGAGAGGGATAGAGAGAACCGTAAGCAGACTCCACACCCAGTGCAAAGCCCAACACAGGGCTTGATCTCACGACCCCGAGATCATAACCTGAGCCAAAATCAAGAATCTGATGCTTATTCGACTGAGCCACCCAGGCAACCCCCAAGTAGACTCTATTATCTTCATATATCCTCTTAATGACTAACTTTGTTTGATATAATTTAGAGGGATGCACAATTAAGTTTAACTAGAAAGGATAATTAACATCTAAATTATTGGAAAAAACACTTGTATACAATAAATACATACGTATGTGTATGTAGAGTAGAATTAAATATATTTGCTACTTTGAAAGTTGAATATTTCCTTCATGTCTACTCATCAAATTGGGTTCATGTTTTTCTCTTTCTACATTATAAAAGCATATGCTCAGGATTTGAAGGCAACTTTTTATTGAGAAGAAAATGCTTCAAAGGGGAATCCTTTTCTAAACAAAAACATATTAAAAGGTATTGACTCAGAATTGATGAGATGGTAGATATTGGGTAATTTAGGCTAGATGGCATATTTATTTAATGGGGGAGTTGAAATTTCAGTCAACCTCCCAACATCTGTGCATCCCTCACACTCAGTGTAGCTGCTATGCAGTTTATCCAATTGTCTAAATTCAAGACGTCCAAGGCAATTATGAAAATCCAGCTTCTCTTGTCAGTGTTCAAGAACTTGGGCATAAGCCAGCCAGTGCATTGCATTCCTTTGGTGACAGTGATTGGTTTAGGAACAGACATGTAACCTAAGTGGCCCAATGAATCCAATACGATGGAATTTTGTTGTGCTGTTAGGGCAGAGGTGTTTTTCTTCCTCTTGAGCTGGTCATGGACAAGGAAACCTTTGGTTTTGATGGGTAATGGTAACCATCTTAAAACCACAAGGTTAGAAGATGCCTTAGGTTGCAGCTGTTGATGGCAGAATGTAGAGACCAAAGCAGTTGATCCTTAATGACAGAACAGACAGATTATTCAGCCCTGGGCTGCTTGCCATGTAGACCAATAGATATCCTTTTTGTTTGGGCCATTATAAATTGACTTTTGGGGTCTCTTATTAGGGCCAAAGTTTGGTTCTCTGATAAGAAATAGCTGACACAGAAAACTTAGCTAATATTGTTTGCTTGCTTCTTCCCTTCTGCTTTTCATCACTTTCATATAATACATTGAAAAGAATATAATATAAATATATTCATAATTTAAAAATTAAGGGGGAACTTTCATAATAGAGCCACCTAGTGGTTAGAAGCATGTGTTATGGAGACAAAAATTATTACAGATTTTGAGATTTGAAATAACATTTAATAGAAAATTTTATTTTTAGAAGATATAAGTAATATAAAATACAAATTATAATTTGTATAATTAAAATTATTTTGAAGTACATATGTAATACTAGTAAATAATGACCAATAAGTACCAATGTTTATATGTGTGTGCTTCTCACTCTCAAATGAACAAAATTCCCTCTACAAATTTTTTTTGATCCTTTCCCCACCTTCTCCCTACAACAGATCACCATACAAAAACATAACCTTAGCTTCTTTACATCTTATTTATCCTGTATGTAGATTAGGGTTATTGATATTTCCACAGATCACTGATTTATGGAACAATGCTGGCCAGGCATCCTAAAATTCTTGGTGTGCCTGTGAATTAAAAGAAAATTACTAATAACACAAATTTTCTTCATGAACTAAGTTTGTTTTTAGGAATAGTTTGCAACATCTGTGGTAGCTAGAAAATATACTATTATTTCACAAATATAAATATTGGTCCCCTATTATGTTTGAATCACTGTACCATATTTGTTCCATCAGTTTTTTTGGGAGTACAGATTTTGGGATCATGATCATAAGTAGGCTCAGAGCACAAAAATTTTTTTTAATTTATTTTTTTTATGATGTTATGTTAATCACCAGACATTACATCATTTGTTTTTGATGTAGTGTTCCATGATTCATTGTTTGCGTATAACACCCAGTGCTCCATTCAGTATGTGCCCTCTTTAATACCCATCACCAGGCTCAAAAATTTTTATAAATAATTCAGCATGTCTTCTTTTATCTTTGCTCTATAATTTCAACTACATGTGTGTGTATGTATATATATTACAAATATATATTTATATATGTGTATTTCACTGTGATGTTCACAATAGCCTAAATTACTTGATATGTGGCAAATCATAACTATTTTATGTCTAATGATTTCCTTGAAATGCATTACTACCCTCTTTAACCATTATTAACTTATTATACAAATTGTTATTTAGTCTTAATTATACTTATTTTTTATAGTCATTGTTTCCACTTCATGTTTGAGTGATAAAGCATATATGTTTTTAAGGTCAAAATGTCACTATTGGTCAGTTTTGGGAATGTGGTGGTTGGATTGTTCTTCTCACAGAAATGTTAATTTTGTAAAAAGACATTGCTATTTTTTTTGCCTCTTTCTAATGACTCAGGGTACCCATCTGTGGGAGGATAGGGTCTCTACTCTCTGAGCACAGAATACAAGAATGTTAGTTAATTTCTAAGAGTATTGTATCTTTGATTTGGCTTATGTGTTAATAAATAGGGAAGTTACCACCCATTATCATCTCATAGATCAGTGTATGAACAACTAGTACATATATTTGGATACTTCAGAATATGGGTTGTTTAACTTCCATTGCATATAAAAGTTAAGTATGGGACTTGAAGGTATCTCCTTGGTAGAAAATTATATCACTTGCTTTTATCTTTATCACTGTATTTAATCAAATATTACCTCTTGGTTCTTTTAAATGTTGTGGACCTAATTGTTTAATTGTTAGTAATATCATAGACAATTGAAGATTCTCTTAGAAACCACTTTGGGCCCAGCTGTCAGGAGAATTGGAATGTCTTATTTCCCCACTCTAGGTGTTTCCACTAAAGCATAATCAGATTCCCTCCAACCCTAGGGCTATTTGCAGTTTGGATGCCAGGAACAGCTGCGGAGTCCAGAAGGCTTTTGTAGGATTCTCCCACCAGGGAGGGGTTTCGGGGAATAGTTGAGTTGGGGTATAGATTTGGAATAGATTAGGGAGATAGGGCTGCTCTAAAATAGTCTTCTATAATACATAACTGTTTCAAGGGGAAAAAAATCAACAAATCCTTCACACGTTGAAATTTAAGTTTAATAGAATATTTTACAAGTGAAATGAAGTAAGCATTGCATGTAAACCAGATTATATGTGGGAATTGACACACTCAACCACAAAATAAAATTAGTATCTCCATACTGAAATGGAGATAGTGGGTAGGATTTTAGATAATATTTCCTTTACTATAGAGACAGTAAAGTGGTACTATGAAAGTAATAAAGTGCTATAGAGGAAGTGGGCCTTTATTTACTCCCTATTTTAAGCACTTTCTTTAAATAAAGGGGGATTGCCACTGTCAAATTCTGGCTTATTTGCATTTATGTGGTGAAATGTTGCCATCATGTGGCCAGTCCATCTATCACATCTTTCTCTTTCCTCTGGGTTAGCCTGAATTTGGGGCTATTTTTATATGACGCTTGAATATTTGGAGGTAGGTATGGTGTCTGTTAGGTTCATTATTACAATGAAATGACAAATATTTAAGCATATTAATTTAAAACAGACATTATAATAAGTTTACTGTTATTCTCACGTGATGGGATTTTAATATGTATCTTCTGAAGCTCTTAGAAGTCCTCTTTTTGTGGGCAGATTATTCAAGTTATGAATCTTAAACTGTTTGGAAGTGCTCTCCTAAGAGTCCATTTCCCCATGTTTGTAGTTGCTCTGAATGTCACCACAAGTTACCAAAATGTCCATTTATTTGTATATAATTTGGCAACTATTTCTAATGCATATCCCATTTTAAACAATAGGGGGCATTATGATGTCATGGTTTTGGTTTTCTCTATGATGGCAAGTATTTTATTTCATAGTAAAAATCCTGGATTTTCTTCTTGATAAGAATACTTCTCTAAATCCAAAAGCATATTTGTTTTATTTGGACAGTACTGGCAATGAATATGAGCCTCATTATATATCCTTGGGGGACCTAATTTAAGAGAAACAACTATACCAATTTATCACTATTTCAGTAAATGCATACATTTCTAAATTGATATAAAAATCCAAACCAACTTATATTTAATCCAGATATAATAGTTTTAAAACAAAGTTTGCTTGCTTCCTTATTAAATTAAGAAATGTTGGCATTTTCAAGTGTTCCTAAATCAATCTGTTTCATTATGTATTATCATAAATGCAAACGTTTCTTTAGTTAAGATTTAAGTTTAAAAATCATGAAACTATGGGGGTGTCTGGGCAGTTCAGTCAGTTAAGCGTCTGCCTTCGGCTCAGGTCATGATCCTAGGACCCTGGGATTGAGCCCCGAGTCTGCTCTCTGCTCAGCAAGGAGTCTGCTTCTCCCTCTCCCTCTGCCCTTCCCTTCTGCTTATGCTCTCTCTCTTTCTCAAATAAATAAATAAAATATTTTTTAAAAAATTCATGAAACTATGTTCTTAGCATTACAGAAGTTTGGAATCTTTAGACAACTATGGTGAAAATTATTAAAACACAAATATTTTCAAAATTATTAATTTTATGAAGTTAATTAAGGAGTTCTTTAACTGTATAGCATTTGGGTATTTTTATCTTTTCAAGCTTTACATGGATTTAATTTTCAAGTAGGATATAGAGTAAACCAGGATTTAGTAGATTAAATATTTAAGCTTAAAACTGAAAGTTTTAGATGGAAGAAAACATATTTCTCAATGGGAAGCATCTCTTTCATGTTTCATGAAGCAGAGAGAAGGAAACTGAAGATAAGACAACTTCAAAGATCATTTCTGTCTCCATCCAAAATTGTGTAACAGTTGTCAATGCTTTTTTAAAGTTTTATTGAAATTATATATATGCATATATATGTGTATATATGTATATATATCTACACATACAAGTATTGCATTACTACATTCTCTTTATCTTTTTATAAAAACTTAAAACATTAAATAATAGTCTAATGTCAACTTTTAATTTGTTTTCCCAATCTGAGTCTGCTACATCAGATAAACGTAATCATCATTATGAATTTGTTGTATATACTGAATTTTTAATTATTCTGGTAAATGTCACTATGATACATTCATTTTTGCATATTTCTTGGCATTAGAACTCATATTCAACAAAATCTTTATAACTTTTTTTTTTTTAATTACATGCTCATAGCTTGAATTTAGCCATTGTGGGAGTATTTACACCATGGAAATCAGCAAATTCAACAAATTTCTGCCCTGCAAAGAACCTGTCACCAGTACACCAATGAGTGTTTCTTACTTACCAGTTAACTATTGATTAGAATAGTATTCTTCTGCAGGGTTTTTCAACCCATTGCAGAATGTTTAGCATCCTTGGCCCCTGCCTATTAAACACCATGTAGAAAACCTTAGTCACAGAAACCACTAAAAATGCCCCCACATATTTCCAAATGTTCCCTAGAACATTTAACCCCTTGCAAATGACACCCACCCCTGCAGGGATGACTAAGCAATATGTGGCAGTAGGTAATGAAAACTCGCAGGCGGGGAAACTTAGACACAGAAACAATGTGACAAGTTAGGTTAAAAAAAATAAACTGGGACTGACCTATAAACAGATTTAAATTATAGTTTACATTGTTTCACTTTTCTGTCATCTTGTTGGTCTGCTTATTGGTAATACCAGAATGTGGAGAGACCAAAAACAAGAAAGCCAATAAGGAAGCTATAGTATATATCTGTTGTTTGCCAACAAATAGCATTTATTTTTCTTTTGATAACAGATCTTCAAGTGCCCTCCAGACTTCAGAGGTGTGGTGCACAATATGATGGTCATTAGCCACATACGGCATTGAACACTCAAACTGAGGTTAGTGCAAAGGAGGAAATGAATTTATAATGGAATTATGTTGGAAGTATAAAATATGTACTGAATTTTGAAAATGTACTCTAAATTTAAAAAAATAATGGAAAATATTTTAATAAGTTTTAGATTTTGATAAGATGGTGAAATAATGTTTTGGATATATTGGATTAAAGTATTTTATATCTTATAATTAATATATTAACTTCATCTATTTCTTTTTACTTTTTTAAATGTGCCTACTAGAAGATTTACAATTATATATGTAGTTTACATTATATTCCTATTAGACAGTGCTGCTCCAGAAAGAATCATCTATTTTTCATTGTGGGCCCATGCATTGGACATTTTTTTTAAAGTTTATTTATTTTTAGTAATCTCTACACCCAAGTGGGGCTCAAACTCCACCCCAGAAATCAAGATTTGCATGCTCTTCCAACTGAGCCAGCCAAGCACCATAGTTCTGACATTTTTGATTCCTTTGCAGCTTTGGAGCTAGGCAAATGATTTACCCCTGGCCACTGAGAAGACACTGTGTCTTATGTCTTTGGGGATGGTTACATGACCTAATTTCAACCAAAGAGAGTGATTTTACAGGATTTTAGCTCAAACTTCTGGGAAAGAATAGTTCTCTTTTTATGAACTTGGAACTGTTGCTTCAAAGTCTAGAACTGGTAGAGGCCATGTTACCACCTTGAAAAAACTGCCAGGTTGGACATGAAGCCAACACTGGAGTGCAGAGACAAGAAGTAGAGAGAGACGGACTCCTAAAACCAGATCTACTTCAGGACTTTTTAGTTACTTTGGGCAGTAGAGAACTTCTGGGCTCAAGCCTGTTTGGATTTTCTGCTTTAAAAAAAAAAAATTATTTATTTGAGAGAGAGAGAGCGAGAGCATGTGAGCAGGGGTGGGGGGGGCAGAAGGAGAGGGAGAGAGAGAGAACCTCAAGCAGATTCTATTCTGAGCGTGAGCCCAACACAGGGCTCAATCTCATGATCCTGAGATCGTGACCTGAACCGAAACCAAGAGTCAGGCGCTTAACCGACTGAACCACCCAGGTGCTCCAGGTTTTCTGCTACTTTAAAAACAAAAATTCCTTATGGGTAAGAGGAGCGCTTAGGCAGTGGCAGCGGGAATGGAGAACATCAAATCTATGACACGTTGCAGTGAATGTGGCCCTCATTTGACTTAAAGAATTCAAGGAGTAGAGATGGGGAAAAGTTAAGAACATCAGCCTCATCAACTATTGTATCAAGTGGTAAATACAAGTTTTATTAGCATGTGATAATGAACTTACTTTGAAATTTAATCTTTTCTAATGATATACTAAATTCAAATCCTCAATAACCTGGTTGGCAGCATTTAGAAGTGACTCAGTTTACTATGTGAGCTTCTATTTGGTCTTTATTTAAAATGCTAGTGTATAATTAGTGAGATTGGGAATTCTGAAATATAGATTTTTAGCCTCCAAACTAGTAATAGATGGATAGCAATTAATATACATGCAAGTGTTACAGCTTTATATCATCAACCAACAGCCCAATTCTGTTTCTCTTGTACAAGAGACTCATATATTCATGGCTCAGTCACTGTGTGCAACTATTACTGATTAGCTCTGAGTCAAGTGAAAACATTTCTCTTTTTAGTCAAGTGCCTTCTGATATTCATAAACTTTTAGAAAGTGTTGTACTTTTATTTATGGTAAATCATAATTTTGTTTGGTATTGTAAATTTCAATTAAATCTCCATCCCTCAGTAATCTTGAAATATTTCAGATTTTAAAGGCTTATTAAACTCTAGATTTTTAAAATCTAATTTTTTAGATCATAAAGGTGACATAAAAAAATATTGAATAACTATGCTTTAGTTTTTACTTCTGTCCTCTGATTTACTTATGATACTGAAAGACTTTTCCAAAAGGTTTGCTTCCCTACCTGCCACCTTGATAGGTTCCAACAGAGATGATAACTGGAAAAAAAGGTAGAAAAAGTTGACAAAATTTTTATTTAATGAAAGTTAACTAGAATAAAATAAGCTTTCTTATTATGATAAAAATTTCTCAGAGGGCCCCCAAAATAATAATTAAAAAAAAAATAAGTTCCCAGGGATCTATTGGTTATATTCAATTCAGATGTAGGTGATTGAACAAGTAGAGATAGTTCAGTGTTCTTGACACCAACAAAAACATTACCTTGTGGAAGAGAGATAGGTCTTTCTAATTGTATAATAGTGGAAAGATACTTGCATAATTACAAGGCTGCGCTGACAGCTGCTTATCATGTCCATTCTCATGCACTGCAGGTGGTAATTTACCCATGTGCTTTCCATTCATTTGAATGGAAAACAGTAGGAGGTGGCCCTTATGAATCCCATATAATTGTAGACATTTTAAGCAACTATCATTGAAGTTTTTTTCATTTTAATATTGTGTAAAAATATGACTTATTATTTTTTAACTAGATTTTCCTATTCGACAGAATCTTTTAAATACTATGCCTACAATTTTTGTCTCCTTACTTTTTCTCTGAAATTATTACTTTATTAATTTTCATATTCCAAGGCATAAGTGAAAGGTAACAACAATGGGAACAAAGTCTTCGTTAAGATATGGATCTAATGAAAATGTTGGATAAAATCTTGTCTTTTTATTAACATTCCTAAATGTAGTAAGTACGGTAGCATAAAAAACTACATATCAAATATACTCTGAGTTCAGAGGGTTTGATTTTATAAAATTGCCTTTAATAATCATTTTATTTGAAAATTTTTTCAAAAGCCATTTAATAATATCCATGTATATGGAAGTTCCTGGCTTTAATCTCAACCAGCTAGAAGAGACCAGGACCAGGAAATAAAACATTTCCTGTACAACTATAGTTGCTGGCTTAAGAATTCAAGGTCAAACTCACACATGGTCTTCAGGAGAGATCTTTCGCTTTTTTTTTTTTTTTTTTAAGATTTTATTTATTTATTTGAGAGAGAGGGATGCATGCTTGTGCATGTGAGGTGGTGGGGGGGTGGGACGAGGAGCAGAAGGGGAGGGAGAAGGACAAGCAGACTCCCCACTGAGCCCGGAGTCTGACTGGGGCTCCATCCCAGGACCCCAAGACTATGATCTGAGCTGAAACCCAGAGGCTGGCGCTCAACCAACCAAGCCACGCAGGTGCCCCCAGGTCCTTCACTTTTGATCAGAAGTTCTTTCTTTTTACTGAGCACACCATTCTTACAAACAAACATAAGGAAACAAATGAACAGCTTTATATCCTAATACAGAGGCAATTAAAGAAAATACCAGATAGGAGAAGAAAGGTTTATTTTGGTCACTTACAGATTCAAATCACATTTCAACTGTTTCTTTTCCTTAAATCGCCAGGTTTGGAGTTTATCACCTCATTCTCTCAGCTCCTAAAACACTTTTTTTTTTATTAGAGAGAGAGAGCACCTGTGTGCACATGTGTGGCGGTGGGGAGGAGCAGAGGAAGAGGGAGAGAGAGAATCTCAAGCATGGAGTCTGACCCGGGTCTCTATCCCAGGACCTGAGATCATGACCTGAGCAGAAATCAAGAGTCAGCCACTTAACCGACTGAGCCACCCAGGCAGCCTGCTCCCAGAACACTTTTAAAAATAAATTGACATCATGATCAGGGTTGATAGTAAAAATATTTAATGACTGGTACAGATGCAGGGTGCCTCTCCCTTTGCCCCACCCCCACTCACGCTCTCTAAAATAAATAAATCTTTCAAATCAAACAAACATGCTGGCCAAGTACTGAAGTCTGGAGCTTATCTATGCTGGCCATCTTTTAGCTATTGGATCCTGTAGAATTCCAAGGTGTCCCAGAGCCCTGACTGCTGAGGTGACTGGGAAGCACTCAGGAACAATGGCAGTGGTCCTAACTCAAAAACCAAAGGATGAATGGGTGCAGAGCCTATTTCTGATGCATTTTAACAATCCCAGCTGGCAGAGAATGCACAAGATGTTAGTAACTCAAATAAGTAACCTTTGGATTTGATGTGTTTTAAAACATTTTTTCAGAAAATTTAACAACAATTTAGATTCGTATCGGTGTGTATTTTACTAAAGTTCTGCCTCTGTAATTCCCCTAAAGTAGGAGACAATGAATGTCACCAACATCCAAAGAGTGGAGAGAAGAGAACATTATAGCCAGAGGACTTGGCATGGCCAAGCAGACTTTGGATTACCAGTTCCACTTACCAGGCACTTGCTCTTGCATATAAACAGAGATGCCAAAGAGATGGAAATGTGCTGATTAAAGTAAAAAACAGCAACAACAGTATTTTAACAGTTGTGGTGTCCTGTTAGGAATTAAATAAAACAAAGTAAAATAAATATACTCCTTTCATGTTGATAGTAGCCATTCTACAACTATGGAAAACTAATGTTCTATATTGACTGTTTTTAAGTAACTACTCAGAAACAGATTCTGGCACCTTGTATTTTCCCAAGGTAAATAAGTCATTAAGTAAACCAAAATTCCCACCCTTACATGAAAACATGTATTTGTGGATCAGTGCATAATGGATAGAAAAGCTAAAGTAAGTATTTACCCTCTGAAATCTGGGTCTGAAATTTGTTGTTATTGAATGTTAAGGAATTCCCATTAGGTGGTATGAACTAGTCTATTTCTTAACTTTTTTTTTTCTCTCTTCTTCTCCTTACTCTGATTTTGGCCAGAAGGTGAAAAACAAGTACTTTATGGTGATATTATGGTCACTGCATGCTTTCTAGTGAAGAGACAAAGGGCTGAGCAGCCTATTTCTGTCCTAGGCATGGGAGTGAGGAATAAAGATTTGTGTGGGTCTGTGTGTGTGTGTGTGTGTTTCTGAAGAAATATAATTAGAATAGAAATAGAATTCTGTTGCTGGTGGTTTTATGTTTCTATATCAGTAAAATAACAGTAATAGTTACAAAGTTGTGTTCAGGCTGAGAGGACATGCATAGGAGAATCCTGGTGCATAATATGTAGTACTCAAAGTATGTTAGTTCTTATTATTAGTTAAGAACCTTTATATTTTAAGGCTATTTGAATCAAAATGTATACATACCTCCCATCCCCAACCTACTTGCCCTTTAGAAAATGGTTATTGATTTTTGAACTCTGGAAGGTACAGTTGTATCTGGTCAAGAAAATCTCCTGGATTGGCAGGCTATTGAGTTAGCTGCCTGGGAACAGCCAGGAGAGGGTCACTTCTGATTAGAACTGACATCTAAGACTTTTAAAAATGAGTTCCTTCCCAGCCTGCTCATGTACTCTTTTTTATTGTTTATAGAATTGGAAGCCCTGTTACTTAAAATAGGACAGACACTACATTTACGTTCTGCTGACAATTAATACAATTAAGAATAATTAAAAGTTCAGGCACTACTAATCCCCTCATAAAGCGTCCTCGAAGCTGATACAGCTATGAGGATTTAAAATGACGCTAATCCCACACGGTGTGGTGGCAATGCCCCGTCCTTGAACTGTTTGTCTTTCATGAGGAGGTAAGGACAGAAATTGAGGGTGCCAGGACAAGCAAGTACGTGATTTAGGATTTGACAAAGGTATTCTTCTGGTGGGGATGGGGAGGGGGGAAGCCCCAGTCCTTCCTTACAATAATTCGCAAAGCACTGATTTAAGATGAAATCTTTGTGCATAACCATGTAACAGCTTACGTGGTCTGACTTGTGGAGCCTGCCCCCAAATCTGTCTCCAAGCACCTGTCATGAAATCTGATTTTATAATGAGAATTTTATCTCTTAGGATCATCAGATTTAAAGATCAGAGTTTAAGATTCTTCTTAATAGTACAAATATTTCTGAGAAGAGATAGGAACTCACATTTATTAAACAACAACTATCTGAGTTATTTTTAAATTCATTATTGTGATTCTTCAAAACACTGTCCCAATGCCCTAAAAGAGTTTAGTTACCATGAAGGGCACTTAGTGTCATGGTGAGCGAATATCAGCAGAGGATAGTAATGTCCTGTGTGTGTGTGTGTGTGTGTGTGTGTGTGTGTGTGTGTGTGTGGCAGGGGGCCCTTAGAGAATTCAGAATCAAACCTAGAGAGGCTTCCTTGTTTTGCCCTGTATGTCGCTCCTTAGAGGTTCTGTTTGTTTGACCACTTTGAGGTCACATGGGTACCATAACTTTGGACATAATCTTGCTGACACAGACACGTCTGCCAGCCCAGTGGAGAAGCTGAGAATTGAGGGGAGGCTGCGTATTTAATCTAAGGCTTGTGCACTTTGCCTCCCCCTCCACAGACCTTCACCGGTCTTCATTTGGTAAAGCTTCACATCATGGCTTACTCTGTGATCTCACTTCCTGCATGTTTTAGGGAGGGAGGTCTGTGTGGAAACATCCTGAGATATCAGACTAAAAGGAAGTCATGTATTCTGAACTAGCTATTTTAGTTCAAATATTACACATTTCCTATTTTCTCTTGAGAATGTTTTCTTGACTTTCTGGCAGAATTTCAAGATGAATAGAGAAAACAAACCCTCAAGATTCTCTAAACAAGGGTTTCTCCTACTAGGGTTTTAAAATGTTTTCAAATTTCTTCTCATCTATTTTATGAATTTAGACATTCTAGCCAGGTCAGAACATTCTCTTAAATTTTCTTTTCCATTAATTTGTGATTACAGTATTCACTATTATGTTGGCTTGGTGGGACTATTTCAATAATTTAATACTGAATCTTAATAGAATTTCTGGTACAAAGGTCAAGGCATCTGACCTAGAATCAGAATGAAGGTAACCTGGTCATAAGTGCTTACATTGACCGCAGGAGGGGGTTTCATGTATCCTCTGTTATTGAGATGTTCAGTGACTGGCACGGGCTGAGTGGCATATTCTCAGTACAATGACTGAATATTCTGTTTATTTTCTTCTAATCCATGAAAAGTTAAAATTCAACTCCACAAATCTATTCAGAAAAGTGTCCTTTAATGGAAGATTCCGCTCTGGAATAAATATATTTATTAAGGAGAGTCAGTCACTGGATTACATAAAGCACAACAGCTTTTTAAAACAGCTTTCTTATGAAAGTAAGTTGGACCAGTACTGATATTTGGGATAGCGCATCCTAAGTTCATTCCCATTTGGAAATAAAGAAACAAGCACTCTTTGAGGTATAGGCCTTTCGGTCATGAACTCATGGGCTCTAAAGCCATATATCACTTCTAAACTAGAGAAATTAAAACTGCACTAAGTTGAAATGGAATTTTCTCTAATTAAAAGACTAATAAGCTTTAACCATAGAATAACTTAAGAAAGAAAAGCTTAAGAGAGCTCACAATTAAAACAATTATCTAAAAATTCTGATAAATATGAAAATCTCCAACCTTGTTTTTTGCTTTCAGTTCTTGAACTCAGACACTATTTGCTTTCCTTCCATTTCCTTACCCAACCTCCAGGCCTGTTTTTCCAGATATATTCATGTATGAAGTGTGTTGACCTCTTATTAATCAGATAGTAGGCTAAAATGAAATAACATGCATTCTCATTTAATCTTTACGGCATTTCTGTAATGTACTAGAGGGCTTTGCTCCTTATTTTATTGGAGGGAGAATTTTAAGCAGCTATTCTGATTCACCTCCGCAAATGAGGAACAAAAAATTCAAATTGTCATGTCCAAGTTTATCATTTATGTATCACCTATGTGATAGTGCGTCTGGCATCAGGGAAGTGAATGTCGCGTGGCTGGTTGTAGTGAGTGCACAGCTAAGCTGAACACCCCCATCCTCCTGCAGTCAGGTGTGACCAGATGACTGAGTTCTGCAAGAGGACGTATGAGAGGACGGATGGTGTGCCATTTTTAGGCCAAGGCTTTTAGAAGTGGGTAATGTACACTCCATGTTCTTTTCTACTTTTTCCAACAGGGTGAAGATTACGACAAAGCCTTTCAAGATACTGAAACCACAAGGTAGAGGAAGCCTTTGTTGCGAAGGAGAAAATCACCCACAGACCACGGAGCTCCTGCGATGCTTCCTCTCGTGTGTGACTCTGGTACTGTTTGAGTTTATTTGTTAAAGCAGTAGTATTATAGTAATTCATGCTTATTTTCATTGTTTCCTAGCTTCCTTTCCCCAAACTTTATAACATATTCTGTTAGGGCCACTTAACTCCCTTCCTGTTGATGTGACATGGAAGACACAGGCCTCTATTTGTTATTAGAGCAGATGCTGCTCTTCATATCTTCCCTCCACAAAACTTTCCATAAGTTTTGACACATGCTAATTATACTGCTTATGAAATAATGCTAATTTATGGTTATCAGTCTCTTGAAAAAAGATGAAAAGCTTACTATGTCTTAACCATTTTGTTGAAAGGTTGCTGATAACTTTTTCAGTACATATCATTAAGAATGCAAAATGAAAATCCAGACTAAGACACATATTTTGTGAAGATCCTGTATACGTAAATGCTTAGTTTACTACTTGGTCATTTAGAGAAAATGTGGTGATTTTCACCAATTCCAAGCTATGAAATAAACACTATGTATGAGTAGAGAAAACTGGGATTTTATTCCTTAAGTGACACTAGCTGGATGACTTTGACCAAGTCACTTACTTTCAGTAGAACTTAGCTTCAAAAATATAGAAACAATTGATAACACTTATTGAGTGTTAACTCTGTATCTAAAAATGGCCTTGGTGCTCTCCATGTATTAATCTCTTTACTACAACATTATGAGATAATACTACTTTGGCATTATTTTACAAGAGGGAAACAGAAAGAACAATATGGTAGACTTATCTGACAATAATCACTCAGCTAATTGGTAGCAAATTTGAGATTTGAACTGTCAGCCTGTCTCCCGAATAAATACTATTAATCAGTTTACTAGTGCTTCCAAGCTGGAGTGCATCAGAATCATCTAGAAAGCTGTTATAAAACACAAATTTCTGGGTCTCACCCTCAGAGTTTCTGGTGTAGTAGGTCTAGGGTCGTGCCCGAGAATTTGCACTTCTGACCGGCTCCGAAGTGATGCTGCCGCTGTGGACCCAGGTGCCACAGGGTAAGAAGCACTGTCAGAATTTTGTATTTCAAAACATAATCAAAGGTTGGGATTCCTGGGTGACTCGGTTAAGCGGCCGACTCTTGATTTCGGCTCAGGTCATGATCTCAGGGTCGTGGGATCAAGATCTGCATCAGACTCTGTGCTGGGCGTGGAGCCTGCTTAAGATTCTCTCTCTCCCTCTCCCTCTGTGGCAGCCCCTTCTCTGAAAAAAAAAACAAACATAGTTGAAGGTCTACCAAAATAATTTTTTGTCTTTTTCTTTAGAGTCTTGAAATACTTTAAATGAACTATAAATGAAAAATTGTCTTATGTGAGCCAAACGGTACAGTAATTATGTGCTAATTCATTTTCTTAGTTGTCTGATTACCATTTGAATCACACTAGTACTTTTATATTTTATGTTCATCTTTGGAAACACTTTAACTCCAGTTTATATGCTAATTTATGTGGTCAGTTTTTAATACTTGCTACTTTTTTGTATTTTTTTAGTTTTCTTGGGGAAAAAAATCACTTTGTCCCCCCACAGCTTATATTGTACAGCTATCTGACAAGAAATTCTATTTACAGTCTCTGAATTACATTTTGAATATTGTCTTTAGCTTTGCTTGGATGTTCATTATAAAATCAAAGATGAATTTTTGAATAGTTTAAAAGGAGATATAGAAAGTAGAGATAGAAGGCAATATCACAAAAGTGTGAGAAAAAAACATGAAAAATAGATTAAGAGACTCTATAGAGTATAGAGGAACATACTTTAAAAATACAAATGTATCATAAATTTAAAAATTGGTCATATATACATGTTGTATATATCTATCTATGCATATATACACACATATATAATGATTTAGCGCACAATGTGCTTTCATGTATTGAAGCTGTCATATAAATTGTAAAACATTTTATATTGGGTATTTCTCATCAATTCCATTATAAATTTTAGTTTATTTTCAACTGAGAGATTTTGATCCATATTGCCTTAGGTTACAAATGAGTAACTCTGAATAGGAATTGATGAAATAGGGACATTAAAAGCTTGTTGACTTTTCTAATGTTAAGAGTTTCTGTCTTAAGGATCCAAGAAGAATGTCTTCCTTAGGATTGTTTGCCTTCCAAAGCATCTGTGGCTTCGGAATCATGCACAGGGAGAGAAATTCTGAAATAGGAGACGGATGTGGGTTGGAATGGAAAGAAGAAAAGAATTAAAAAGTAAAATAAGTGAAAGGACCATGCCCTAATTAAAACCACTTTTCTATCTTTCAGAATCCCCCAAATGCACATAGATGAAAGCAGGGCTGCTTGTTTTATTAGTTGCCTAACCAATCAATACCATCCTGGAAGCAACAACTGTATAAACACAAAGCCTCCAGCAAAGGCTTTGTAGAGCCACCTGCACTCTGATCTAAACTGAACCGGAGTGACATTTCAAACATTCTCATGAGAAGTTTTCTACTTTCTCAGGATACGACATTCCACATTACCCATAAGGTTATTGAAATATGTTCAGTAGCATTTTCTTATTCTAGTATGTGCAGTACAGTATTTTAAAATCATAGCTGGGAAATACCTTCAGCTTTGATACTGAACATATAAAGTTCAGATATAAGGCTGTACTGTTTCCAAAGAACATGTAAGGAATTGCATCTGCTCCTGATGATTACTATTGCATGTGTTCCTAATCAGTATCATTATTTCTTTAATTTTTTTCCACATTAGGATAGCAACTAACAAAGTTGTATTTTGCTATAAAGTTTATCTTCTTGTGTACTACCAGAGTCATGAAAAATAGGTATTACATAAACTCAAACCAAAATGTGCTTAAAATAATTAGTCCAAACTTCTAGAGTATTTTCTTTGAACAAATTGAAAGCATTATGTACTTGTTATTGCCAAACAGCTTAGTGGGATTGGAACTTTTAGTTAAAATTTATTTATAGCTTTAAAAATAAAAATAGCTAACAATTAATAAACACTTTCTCTTTGCCAAATATTGTGACAAGATTTTATTCATTGACTTATTTAATGACTAACAGAGCAAAGTAAGTATTGTCATGATTTTATGAGGAAAGTTAGAAAAATTAAGTGACTTTCCTCAAATCCTACAACCAGTAGGTGTCTGAGCTAGAACTTGAACCCAATTTTCACTGCACTATACCACAAATTTGAATAGGATTTTTTTTACACTCACTGCTAATTTCAATAGCTACACATTAACAGGTGAGTTGATGGCCTATTTATTGAATTTTGGCCTTTTTTTGCTTAAGGCAAACTGTGTGGTAATTGTCTATTTGTAGTAATTTAAAAAATCCACAGCCATTAATTAAAATAAAATCAACTAAAAATAAAATTTAAAGGAAATCCAGCCATTAATTAAAATAAAATACAGCAGTAATTGCATACATTTAAGCATTTTAATCCCCATAACTGCCCTTATATATGAGGCTGCTAAGATTTTGTCAAATATAAAATAAAATATCTCATTTAAAATACATTTTAGTTATTATCTTAATAATACTTATTATAGTTTTACTTGTATATTAGTGAAGTGGTTGTATATTAAAGCAAATATTATTTGCATTTACTGGGTGCAGATTAATTCATTGATTATTAATCCATTAATGAATGAATTAACTGATTTATTAATTCACTTATAGGCATAGGAAACATGGTGATAAACATGATAGATGCAGACCTCTCTTCCATAGAGGTTACATTCTAGCAGAGGACTTATATATGAAAGCAACCAACTAGAGAAATAATTGTTTACTTATAATTTGATGTTAACAAGTACAAGTGCAGAAAGCTTAGAAAGCATTGAACCCCATACCTGACCTGGGGTGGAAGAGGGGTCTGGAAAACTTCTGAGGGAATGGAAGTCAGCTAAAATATGGATGATAAGGAGGATTTAGTTGGTAAAGGAAGAAGAATAAAAAAGAGCAGAAAAAATGTTATCCTACTTAATTCTCTTCATAAATGTATACCTGTATTATTAACATCATGGAAGTACCAAGTTTTGTGGGAGAGACAGGAAGCTCATAAAATTTGGAGGAAGGAGCTTCTTAAGAAAAAGACAAGAAGATCATACTTTTATAAAGTTTTACAGAAATAAAAGACTTTATGACCACATTGTGAAGACCCTCCCCAGGGCCTCAAAAGGAGTCCATTGGTGAGGGATGCTGAGGCTTAACCTTCATTATCTTATGGTAACTTTACCTTAGGTGACTGCCCCATTTTATAGACGAGGAAACATAAGGCAGTAAAAGTGATTAAATCGGTATTCCAATATAGGTCTTTCTGATTCCAAAACCATTGTTTCTGACAACTCTATTATACTTTGTCAGACACTTCATTAGCAAAACCAGAAATTATATGAGCAGCTTAGGCATGGAAGTGGACATAATTTATTCATTTCTGTGTTCAGCATAGCTGAAACAAATGGAGCAAAATATGTATGTTAAACTCAGTAAGTTTTAAGACGTTTGTGTCCTTAAATATAACAGATTTTACCTAAGAGTGAGAAGTGGTAATAAAGGCTCAGGGTGAGGGATGCACTGGGGAAGGCGTGGGGGTTGGAGCAGGCTTTGAGAGAGGAATCTTGCCAGAAGAACATATGTAGTTTCCTTGAATTCACAGAAACAAAGAAACACCTTCTTTCATCCTGAACAACTCTTTGGTAATGTGGATCCAGAAAGAATAGCTAGAAAATTATCCTACACCTCTTTCTTTGGGAAGCTAGTGATGATCAAAAATAAGACAGCTCATGAACAATGTGTAAATACACTTCCTCACCTTCAGTCTACCTTAAAAAGACTAAATAGGAATGTGTGTATGGTTAATGATATACCCAATTTATACAAGAGTATTTCAAGAAATTCTTTCAAACAATGGTACAATGTACTTTTTACTTCTTCCATCCAGTCTCCAATTCTCTTTACATGTTTGCTTGTAACTGAACTTCTTTCAACTGGTGGCAAAATTTTCCAATTCGCTAATTGAAAGAGAGGCTCAAAATGCCAATGCTAGAATGCTAATTCATAAAGTATTTTAACTAGAGCTCATTTACCTTAATCAGAGATAGTTGATTCTTCCTGGATTGAATCAATCTAGAAGACTGTTTCAAGGAAAAGGACCAAACTTGGCTGACCCTGAAGCTTGAAGCAGGACAGGGACTCAGAAAGATGAACGTGATACAGTGAAATCTCACATTCTATGATTCATAATCATACCTGGAGTTTTTCATGTTAGTTTACACACTTGTGTACACAAACATGTTATGTGTAGATATTTTTGTCAAACATGACAATAGATGTGAGTTGTTAAGTTGAAAATCTTTTGAGTCTCACGAATATAGGTAGGCTGCTACAGGTTCTTTATGGAGTCTTCCCTCTCCCCCCTCTTATTTTTAATTTTCTTTTTTTTTTTAAGATTTTATTTATTTATTTGAGAGAGAGAGAGAGTGATTGGGAGGGAGAGGGAGAAAGAATCTGAAGCAGACTCTGTGCTGAGCACAAAGCCCGATGCAGGCTTTCCACCTGAGTGGAAACCAAGAGTCTTAATTGACCGAACCACCCGGGCACCCCCCCCCCTTTTAAAGCAGTCCATCATACTTAGACGAAACTTATCCTCAGATGATATATTTGAAAAACAACCACCCTCATATTCAGGATGACCAGAAAATCTAATCCAAAATAAATAAAGATGAATCCACACTTACATACATGCTAGTAAATTTAAAGAACACCAAAGAAAATGGGAAGATTATAAAAAATCCCAGAGAGAAAAGAGAACTCACCTACAAAAGAATAGCAGTTAGAATGAAGGATGATTTATCAACAGCAATATTAGAAGCTAGAATACAGAAGAATATATCTTCAAAGAGCTGAGAGAAAATAACTGTCAACCTGGATTTCCAGCAAAAACATCTTTCAAGGTATTTTCAGAAAAATCAAAGATATTTTCAGAAAATCAAGATTTTTCAAAAAATATCAAGATATTTTCAGAAAAAAACAAACCATTCACTACCAAAAGACTGTCATTAAAAAAAAAATCTAAGAGATATTTTTAGGAAGAAGAGATTGAGTTTACATGCAAAAAGAAATAGCGAGTGAGGTAACTAAGATTGGCTGACCAAACAATAATGATTTCTACATATAGTATATAATTATAATATAAATTAATGCCCTGATTCCAAAAAGTTTTTCAGTCTATTAGGACCTCCAATCTATTGATCCTGATATTTTTTCACTGCCCTCTTCTTACCTCCACAGCTTAAACATTACAAATGCTACTATGCACGTACCCCTGTCTTTTGACTTCACTTATTTCTTTGCACTGTCATGGCAAAGTCAGTACGTGATTTCAATCTAACTTACCACCAACTCAATACCTGGATCTCTGCAGCTGAATTGTAGGAGAAAGACAAGCTTTACCATGGTGATTAAATTTGCTTTAAATTAATGACAGAAGACTTAAGTGAGACTTAAATATTGCCTGGCAATCATACTTTATTTCTATATTCCTCTACCACTGTTTTAGCTGTTATTTTTCTCTATCTCCTCACATCTTCATCACCTCCTAACTAGTCTCATTCCCTGTTGTTGACATTGCTTCCAGTTTCACTGGGAAAATCAAAGTGTTTTATTTTTTACAATTTATTAATTATTTTAAAGGTTTATTTATTTGAGAGAGAAAAAGAGAGAGAGGGAGAGAGGGACTGAGTTGGGGGGAGAGGGTCAGAGGGAGAGAATCTTAAGCAGACTCCGCACTGAGTGCAGAGCCTGATGCAGGGCTTGATCTCACGACCCTGAGATCATGACCTGAGCTGGAACCAAGAGTCGGGTGCTTAACTGATTGTGCCACACAGGAACCCCAAAAATCAAAGTATTTTAAAGAAAAATCTGTACACATATGTTTCATCCACAAACTGCTTCTCACTTAGTCCCATCAATGGACTCTCTATACTCCTATCTGAAACATCCTCTCATCTTGTGTGTTAGGTCTCATTGGCTCTTAACCTACACAGGGACATCACTCCAACCAATTCTTTTCTGTCTCTCCTACATGATCAGTTTCTCTTTTCTTAACTGTATTGTCCTGGTTGCATACAAACATACTCTTTCTCTCTCACAAACAGAAAGGAAAAGGAAACAACAAAAAAACAAATCTGGACTTTGTTTCCTCTACCAACAACCACCTCATTTCTTTGCTTCCATTCACAGCCAGTTTTTCTAAAGAGCTTTCTATACTTCGATCTCCAGTTCTTGTGCACACCTTGGTTTTTTTGTATTTAAAACAGAAAAATGCTCTTATTATATGTGTATAGCTTGATTATTTTTCACCAATTGAACACACTCATGAAAATAGCACCCAGAACATAATAATACCAGCAACCCAGAGGCCTTCTTTATGCTCCCTTTGAGAAACAATTGCCCTAAATTGTCAATTTTCCTGACTTCGAACCCCATAGAGTTACTGCATTTACTTTCATTTTTATTTTTATTTTTTAGTTTTTTTCCAAACCAAACTGTATCCAGCTTTATTAAAGATACTTTTCATAAACAATCATGGTATTTCAGGCAGGACATGAGCAGACAGTTGTTAGCAGTATACAGCAAATTTCAAACTCTCTTGTTCAATGGGCTATCAAAATCAGAAAGCCACTATACAACCCAATGAAGTCTTCAGCTGATGCTCTGAATGGGGAAACTTTAGAGTGAAATTTGACAGTTAACATTTGGCATATTGTTTAACAACTTTTCACAAGCCGACCCTGACTTTCAGGAAATGAAATGAAAATGACAGAATTATCAATCTGAAGATTCCACAAGCTACAAAAGGAGGTCTTTTGAGGGACACCATCTCCATGGTGACACTGCAAAGTCCAGATTGCCTGACATACTGGGAACCATTTTGGGGGGTCAAGTTCCAATAGGTCTCTGGGTTTAAGGGAGTCAAGTCTGGGTTGAAGGCAGAGAGGGAGAAGAGGATATAAAAGTGAATTTCAGTTTATCCACACCATAAGGCATCTGGGCCAAGGTGGCTGATGTGTTTCAACATCAAGGAATCCCTCCTCCTGGGAACCAAGAGGAAGCTTCCCAAAACTGGAAGAGAAAAGTGTTTTTCACCCCTGTATCAATCTAGCTTTAGAGATACTCTATTAGTGACATATGCCCTTCTCCCCAAACAACAATGAGGTATTCTGTGCGCTAATGTCATAGCTTTAAAAAAAAGTAAAACAAAATTCTGCATTTTTAAATAAATATTTTATTTACTTATGAAAGAAAGAAAGCAGAGGGAGGAGCAGAGGCAGAGGGACAAGCAGACTCTGTGCTGAGCATGGAGCCCGAGGTGGGGCTCATCTCAGGACCCTGAGATCATGACCTGAGCCAAAACCAAGAGTCTGGTGCTTACCTGACTGAGCCACCCAGCCACCCCCCCAAATTCTGCATTTTTATTAAACTTGGTAAAAAATAGAATTCCCAACTGTACAGTCACCAGAAATACAGTTAACAAAAATGCACACACTTTCCTTGGTATCTCCTACTTTTGTTTTTATAAATGGAGTTATTTTTTTGTATTTGCTTTTGCTTGCTTAAATTATGTTTGTGAGATATACACATTTTAAAATCCACCAAGTCTCATTTAAATAAGATGCAATGCGGCCCTTGTTGCTAGTATTCCACCAACAGTGTCCTTGTCAAGTCATACATAACCCCACATTGCTCAATTCACTAGTCAAATATCACCCTACCTGACCCACTGATCTTTTTTGTCGTATATGTTCTTCTTCGTTTTCCTGCAAGAATAGTTCTGTCTTGCAGTTTTCCTCCTTCCTTCTGCTTCTCTCTATCTTTTTTGCTGGTTCCTTTTCTTCTCAATTTTCCCTCAGTGTTGATGTGTCCCAGAGTTCATTTCTTGGTCTTCTTCGTTTTCCTCTAACATCACTCATTTTCTTGTTGATTTCATGGTTCTAAAAAACATCAGAGTGATATTGACTCCCAAATTTATATATCAGGCCCAGATTTTTTCCCTGAAATACAGATTTGTATATGCAATGATGTACTCTACAGCTCTACTTGGATGCCCAACAGATTTGCTAAACCCAGTAGCTGCAAAATTGAGTTCGAATTTCATTCCTCACAACCTGATCCACCTAAAACCTTTTCCATCTCATTTGTTAGCACCTTCATTCTTCCAGGTGCTTTAAGTCAAATACTTGAAATTATCCTTGAATCTTTAGTTTTCCTCACAATACATCCATCTATCAGCAGATTTGTTCACTTTTTAAAGAACATATGGAGGAACACATTCATCTGTCCATGGGCTCTTAGGCTGCTTCCATAATCTGGCTACTGTAAATAATGTTGCTATAAACATAGATGTGGATTTATTCTTTCAAATTAGTGTTTTTGTATTCTTTGGGTAAATACTCAGTAGCATAACTACTGGATCATAAGTAATTCTATTTTCAATTTTTTGAGGAACCTCCACTTGCTCTCCAAGTGGCTGCACCAGTTTACATTCCCACCAATAGTGAACAAGGGTTCCTCTTTCTCCACTTCTTCCCCAACACTTGTTGCTTCTTGTGTTTTAGATTTTAGCCTTTCTGACAAGTGCAAGGTAATATTTCACTGTAGTTTTGATTTGTATTTCCCTGATGATCAGTGATGTTGAACATCCTTTCATGTGTCTGTGGGTTATCTGCATGTCTTTTTTGGAGAAATGTCCGTTCATGTCTTCTGCCCATTTTTTTTTTAACTGGGTTATTTGTTTATTTGGTATTGAGTTGTAGAAGTTCTTTATATATTTTGGGTATTAACTCTTTATCAGATATGTCATTTGCCAGTATCTTCTCCCATTCAGTAGGTTGTCTTTTAGTTTTGTTGATTGTTTCCTTTGCTGTGCAGAAGTTTTTATTTTGATGTAGTCTCAATATTTTTGTTTTTGTTTTCCTTGCCTCAGGAGGCCTATTTAGAAAAATATTGCTATAGCCAGTGTCAGAGAAATTACTGCCTGTTCTTTCTTCTAGGATTTTCATGGATTCAGGTCTCATTTTTAGGTCTTTAAATGATTTGGGGTTTATTTTTGTGTGTGGTGTGAGAAACCGGTCCAGTTTAACTTTTTTGCATGTACTTGTCCAGTTTTCCCAACACCATTTGTTGAAGAGACTGTCTTTTCCCCATTGCATATTATTGCCTCCTTTGTTAAAAGGTTAATTGACCATATAAGCTTTGGTTTATTTCTGGGCTCTCTATTCTGCTCATTGATCTAGGTGTCTATTTTTGTGCTAGTACCATACTGTTTTGATTTCTACAACTTTGTAGTAGATCTTGAAATCTGGGATTGTGATGCCTCCAGTTTTGTTCTTCTTTTTAAAGATTGCTTGGCTATTTGGGATATTTGTGATTTCATGTAATTTTAGGATTATTTGTTCTAGTTCTGTGAAAAGTGCTATTAGTTTTTTGATAGATATTGCATTAAATCTATGGAATGCTTTGGGTAGTATGGACATTTTAACAATATTTGTTCTCCCAATCCATGAGCATGGAATATCTTTCCATTTGTTTGTGTTGTCTTCAATTTCCTTCATCAGTGATTTGTAGATTTCAGAGTACAGGTCTTTCACATCTTTGGTTAAGTTTATTCATAGATATTTTATTATTTTTGGTACAATTGTTAATGGGATTGTTTTCTTAATTTCTCTTTCTGCTGGCTGCTTCAGAAATGCAAGGGATTTCTGTGTATTAACTTTGTACCCTGCAACCTTTTTTGATTACTGATTCAATTTTGTTGCTGGTAATTAGTGTGTTCAGATTTTCTGTGCCTTCTTGATTCAGTTTTAGGAGATTATATGTTTTTAGGAATTTATCCATTTCTTTTGGGTAGTCCAATTTGTTGACATATAATTTTTCATAATTTTCTCTTATAAACTTTTCTATTTCTGTGGTGTTGGTTCTCCTCCTTCATTTCTGATTTTGTGTGAGTCCTCTCTCTTTCTTTATCAGTCTGGCTAAAGGCTTATCAATTTTGTTATCTTTTTAAAGAACCAGATCCTGGTTTTATTAATTTGTTCTATTGATTTTTTAAATTTCTATTTTGTTATTTTTTGCTCTAATCTTAATTATTTCCTTTGTTCTACTAGTTTTGAGCTTTTAGTCTGTTTTTCTTTTTCTAGCTCCATTATGTTGTTTATATGAGATTTTTCTTGCTTCTTGGGGTAGGCTTATTTTGTTATAAACTTCCCTCTTTGAACTGCTTTTGCTACATCCCAAAGATTTTGAACCATCGTGTTTTCATTTTCATTTGTCTCCAGGTATTTCTTTTTATTTCCTTTTTGATTTCTTGGTTGACCCCTTCATTGTTTAGTAGCATGCTGTTAGGTGTTTACAAACGTGGGTTTTATATCTTTCTATTGAATTGACTCTTAAGATTATAAAATGTCCCTTTTAATCTCCAATAATACTCTTTGCCTCAAAGTCTTTTTCTGATATTTTATAGGCTTTTTTTGGGAGGGGGTCAGTGTATACATGGTATATATTTTCAAATCCATTACACTTACCATTTCTGTGATTTTATTTTTAAAGAGTATCTCTTATAAGAAAATATGTATTTTTATAGACTTTTCTTGTGGGTATCTCCTCCATTCGCATTTTAGGTAATTTCTTTTCTAATTGGGTTTAAATCTACTACTTACTATTTGTTTTATTGTTTTTTTCTCCTTCCTGTCTCATTTTAAATAAAGCATGTTTTTAAAAAATTATGTCATTCCCCCCTCCATGAGCTTGTTAATCATATAATATTTTATTTTTTTTGTGATTTTTCTAGAGCTGCACTGTTTAATACAGTAAGTGCTAGCCAAATGTGGCAATTTAAATAATGTTAAAAATTTTAGTTCCTCCATCACACTTGCCACAATTCCTGTGCTCAATAAGTCACATGTGGCTACTGACTGTAAAATAGGACAGCACAGATTATGAAACACGTCTATTATTGCAGAAGTTCTATTCAGTAGTGCTGCACTAGGGATTTCAGCATGCATTCTAGACTCATTACAGTTTACCTTAAATTAGTACTATTTCCATTTCCTGGATAATGCAAGAACACTACAGAAGTTTAACTCTATTTAACCCCTTCCTGCTTTTGAGATGTTATTCCATAAAATTGAATTATTTCAATATTTTATCCCCATGTAGCATTGTTAATATAATTTTAAACAGTCAATGTTTATTTAGAGTTTCTCAAATATCTTTTCTGGTGTTCTTTATTCCTTCTTAATATGACTGTGCTTTTTTTCTGGGATAATATCTTTTCTACCTGAAGAATTACCATTAGTATTTCTTTTATTTCAGAACTCCTGGTAATTACCATTTTCAGTTTATTTTTGACTGAAAATATCTTTATGTTGTTTTTTTCTGAGTGTTGATGAAGTATAACTTCTAATTTGTCAATTATTGTCTTATAGCACCTAGAAATATTGCTATATTGTCTTCTGGTTTCCATTTTTTTCTATTGAAAAATTGGTTGTCACTATTTTGCTTTTTAAAAATCTGTTTTTATAGCTTTTTTCCTCCCTCCTCTTTAATTTTCAGCACTTTTACTGTAATACCCATTGGTGGCATTTTTTGGTAGATATTTATCTTGGTGTTTGTAGATATCTTGAATCTCAGGCATGATGTCTATTTTCACAATTGGGAAATTCTCAGCCATATTTTTTTCAAATATAACTTTGCCCCATTCTCTCTTTCCTCTTCTTTTGTGACTTCAATTAAATGTAATTCTATTTCTCATTTCCATATATGCTTTCTTCTCTTTCTCTTTCTAAATTTCTATCCTCTCTTCTTTCCATGCCTCATTCTACATATTTTCTACTGATATATCTCTAACATGACTAATCCATTATTAAGTCCATTCATGGAAATTTTACTATTGATCTTTTTCTTTCAGTTTTATAATTTCAATTTAATATTTTTATTTTTATTTTTTATTTTTTTAAAAGATTTTATTTATTTATTCATGAGAGACAGAGAGAGAGAGAGAGGCAGAGGGAGAAGCAGGCTCCCAAGGAGCAGGGAGCCCGATGCGGGACTCGATCCTAGGACTCTGGGATCATGACCTGAGCCGAAGGCAGATGCTTAACCATCTGAGCCACCCAGGTGCCCTCAATTTAATATTTTTAACAGTAGTCTGTGTTGTGATAAAATTGGGCTTAAGGCCTAAAGGTGTTCCTACCTTGCTTCTGCAAGTCAAGACAAGGGGAAGGAGTTAGTGTGTCTAACAGAACTGCATTCTCTGCCACTTTTTCTTTTCCCATTGAAGATGATAATCTCTATGCCTGGTGAAACGTGTTAACTAATATATTGAAGTGTTGCTTCATGCTACAGGAGGGAGACATTAAAATAGCAATGAGTATTTTTAATCTACTCTCAGTCTTCTAACATTCAACACTGGAAGCTGTATCACTACGGGCAATTACAAAAACTGCTTCTAACTGCCCAATTCTAAAGATATGACTATCATTTCTGCTATTTTGCCCAGACTAAATGACCTCAATTCAGAATATTCTGGTGTTCTCCTGACATTCCTAAGACAAGTCCTAAGACTCTTCTTTTAGAGTAAGATTTATTGAGGTATAATTTACACACAGTGTAATTCATTCATTTTAGTGTACAGTTCTATGAGTTTTGACAAATGTACATCACTGTGTAACTGTCACTAAAATCAAGATATAGAATAGCTCCACCACATAGAAAAATTCCTTGTGCTTATTTGTAGTCAACTTTTTCTCCCACCTCCAGCTCCTGGAAAACATTGACATATTTTTTTGTCCCTATAGTTTTACCTTTAAGATACTGTCATAAAAATGGAATCATACATTATATAGCCTTTTGAATCTGCTTCTTTCATTTAGCATAATGCATTTGATATTCATCTATGTTGCTGGGGTATTAGTAGTTTGCTCTTTTAGCCTAGAGTTTGAATGATATAATCAGCAACTGTCTCTTATTCAAACTCTTTTAAAGCTGATTTATAAGTTGGGCGTATATAAATACCTACTTTCAAATCCTGAGCATAACATCTGTCTGTTTCATTGGAAATTCACAAGGAGAATAAAAATTTAGGAAAAGCAATAAATAAACTAATTAAGCAATCCAAATTTGAAGAATCTCAATATGTTCATTCTATACCTTTTCAAGTTAAAAATAATGCCTTTATAATTTTAGACTGGTGAGTATACAATCTATAAAAAGAATCTGAACTGCCAGGAATGTTTGTATTCTCTGAATGCTTTCAGGAAAAGTTTAGGTTAGATGATTGAAAATTAAACATTTATCTGAGTAATTGTTGCTCTAATAAATATCAAAGGAATTAATCATTCACTATTGTTTACAAAGTATTGTCATCATTTTATTTCTCAATCTCATGTTGTCTGGTTATAAGAATATACAATCTCAGTCATCTGATAATATTTTATTAAACTTAAATTTGACCTTACCTTTTAGTGTAACAAATAGAGAGTAGAGTTTCAACGTAATACCATGCATGTATCTTTTTTCCAATTGTGTTTTATTTTTATTGATCCCATCACATCAAGTATATGATATTGAGGTATATTTCATCTCTACTAATTGTAACGGGGCTATTCAAATGCATTAACCAGACTGTTTCTGCACATTATATTTGAACTGAAAAGATTCATTGTCTTATGGTTTAATGGAATTTCAGAATTTTTTTTATGCTTTCTATGTTGTGGAATTAATTATGGGATTATAAAGTTGTTTTCTTTTTTCTCCTCAGAAGCAAGATCTTATCATTTAAGTGAAGAACTCAAAGAGCTCAAGTAGAGAATGATAGGATATTTTAAAAGGAAATCTATATATAAGAATTTTTCTAACATGATGAGATATACTGAAAAACAAAACCCTTTGAGTGGTCCCATCCCACAGTAGTTATTACACCATTTTGCAAAAGCATCTTTCCCTTTTTGTCCCTTGCTGACAAGCCTTGTGTATTTTATTTGTATGCAAGTGAATGGCAGTTTATTGTGTCCCAGAGGACAGGGTATTAATGATCATTTGCTTCCTGCTGTGGGGCCTGTCATAATTTTGTAGGCAGAAGAGTGACAGAAGTAACGGCCAATCAGTATGCTAATACTGCCTGAGAATGGGTAGTTAGTCCATTTTAACCAAGGGCTTTTTTGGCAAATCCTTAGGTAGTTTTCATTAAAAAATGCAATTTTTGATAGCATTGCAAATTGCTACATGGAGCCAGTTGAAGAAACCATATATTTCTTTTGTGTGGCAGTCAGACTTCTGTCTCAGCAGGTGCCTTCTAGGAAAAAAAGAAAGACTTCTAATGTGAAAGCCCATTTTGGTCAGCAAGAATCAATCACTAAAACATTCAGCAATTTGTTATATCAATATCTTAACATGGAGAATTCTATGCAGCATACGAAAATTAAATCTAGTCTCTGACAAGTAAATAGAAGGGAGAATCTTTAAAAAAATTAGTTGAAACAAAGTGTAAAAAATCTTGCAGATTTATACAGTGTGATGTCATTCATTTTTCTTTTTATTCTTCTATGTTTCTTCAATTTTAATGACATTTGTTTTTTTAAAGGAAAAGACATGCCTAAAGATGATTGCTTTCAATGATAACATATAAATATTCAAATATTTTAGTAGCCATTTTGTAGCATACAACTTATAGTGAATGTACTCTGACTAGGAAAAAAAAGAGTTTCTTAGAATGCTTTCTGAGTGTTGACACAGCACGTGAACACATGAGGGGATTAGTGGATTAAGGTATAGACAGTTGGTGGCCTTAAGGCTACAGATAAAAAGAGCTCCACTTTCTCTCCATGAAATCACATTTTATTCCTACCCACATACAAACAATGCCAGCTATGTAAACTAATAAACAAGATTATTTTGAAAACACTATTTTCACTTAAATATGTTCATCATAGCAAACAAAACAATAATAAAAAACAGTAACAATTTCACATATGCATATATCTGCATGAAATACAAGGTAATATCATTTAACATCACAAATATGTTTGAGAAGCTCTGATTTACCCCTGGGGCTGGAGAAAGAGTTCTTTTCTACATATTAAGTTCCGAGCTTAGTTATTTCAAAATACAAACTTATTAGACTGTAGTGATGATCAATGCTATTGACAGAAAAATATATTTAATATATTTTAATAAAAATTAAGTAGATATTATATCAAATGCAATACTTTTTGGAAAACAGAGAAACCTTGTTTGCTGCCTGCTGTTTTTTTATATATGCAAATCTTTATACATTACAGAACAACCTAGCTGCCTTCTACAATCCCATAAACGTTTTGCTGTTTTATGAGATGTTTGTAATAAACGTGATTGATGATTTTTTTTCACAATTGCCTATTAGAAATACACTATTTCGTGATTAAATACTTAGAGATAACTCAATTCCAAGTCATGAGATTACAGGCTATGAATTGACATGGATGCCAAAATACATGTTTAATCTACTATTTAAATTTACTTGTATATTTATTTTAGATAGTATTTTTCTTAGTTCACAGAGATTTTGCATTTCAATCAATTGCAAACCTATCTAAAAAAAATAGTGTGGCTTGGGGCAGGAAAATAGCTTTAAGCTGCACACACATATAGTCACAAGGGTGAATAGCTATAATTATATTGGAGTGCATCCAAGAAATCAGCTATTCTGTTTACACTTACTGCCTCTTCAAATTTATGTGCACCTCAAGCAAACATACTGTAAATTGATTTTAATACTAAAAATTGTTGACCTTGGTATTATAGTTTATTGACTATTTTTCATGTTGTTGTTATCTTCCAAAAATCTAAAATTTAAATAAACTTTGATAATAATTTATTATAATTTCAAACTATAGCTTTTCTCTTTAAGATTTAAAAAGCCCATTGGCTTACTGTGGTAAAAGTCAACTCATGAAAATGTAAAAATGAAGTCTTGTTCTAAAATCCTTTAAAATTAGAATGCTTTACTGAAGGGCTACAGTTAGAATAGACTGCTGAGGAGATTTAGCCTGGAAACAGAGTTGGGCCCCTGCCCAAGCATCCAGTCTAGGTTGGACTTACAAGAGAATGGACAAAGATGAAATTTGAACTATTCTTGTGTTAGGTGACAGAAAAAGAAATGTCATATTTATCCAAATATTTGCTAAAGTTCAATTTTACCATTTAGGCCTATGAAGTATTTCAAAGATTTTTTTCTCCCTTTAATTTATCTTGAAAAAGAGACATTATTCTGGACCAAGGTTAAACCCAACAGCAACTTGTGAATTTTCCTTTGGGTTACACTCTTTTGAATTTCATACACTTGGCATAATAAGGCAGACCTAAAAATGCCTTCCGTCTTTGGTTTGTGATCCAACCCAGAAACCAAACGGGAAGCCTGAGGAAAGGAAGCATGGGCAAGAAACAAGCCAGAAGATGGTCTATGCAGAAAGACTTCTGTGGCTCACCATGATTCATCTTACAACAGGTGTGAATGCTGGGTTTGGACACCATAGCCATAATTAGTAACAATTTTTTTCCAGTTTTATTGAGGTATTATTAACATATGACATAGTATAATTTTAAGGTGTATGATGTAATGGCTTGATGTACATATATAGAAATGTTTAGCACTCTAAGGTTAGTTAACACATCCTCAACATCACGTAATTACCATTTTGTTATTGTCGTTGTTATGGTGAGAACATGAAATCTTTACCCTCATAGCAACTTGCACACGTACAATTCAGTATGGCAGTAATAAATTTTACTTCCCCATGGATTCAGCTGTTTTGCATAAATCTTCTTTTGAGTTACTATGCAGGAATGCCAGCAGCAGCAGATATTTGCAAAAGGTTTCATGTTAAATACCTTTCCATTTCTTTTTAAGTAACAGAAGATTATGCTCTTTGTTTCTGTATTTACTAAGAGGATGCCCTTATACACTATCATGGAAGAAGAGCTACCAGTCAGTTAATATGTCCTTTGCTCACCGTAATCATTTATTCAGGATAATGTAATATTAAGGGCATTGACTCTGCTTGGATTTGAAGAGTGTTCAGCCATTAATGAGCTGAGTAACTAAGGCAAGTTACTTAACCTCTCTAGGCATCAGTATCTTCATTTGCGATTCAGTAAAATAGTTGAATCTACATTACAGGGTTATTTTGAAGATTAAAATAGCAATGCATATCTAAAATTTTAAACAGTATCTTTTACATCTTATGTGCTATATAAGCATTTGCTATTACTAGTACTAAAATCCATTTATTCAGTCACTCATTTAGTCACTGAATCTCTCCAGCTTTCTACTGTATTATTAATTCATTCTGGCACTAAGCTAAGCATTGCGGAGGATTCTTCAATGTATGTACAGGATGGCTTATGTCACTGAAGAATCAATTGTCTGGTAGGAGAGTTAATACAGATGCCAATCCGTAACACGTGATTAAAAGTGGTGGGTACTTAGACAATATTGTGAGTGGGTAGAGGAAGAAAAAGAAACTACAATTTATTATGTCATAACGTTAAGCTCTATGCTAGGCACTCTACATACATTACCTCATTAATCCAGATCCTAAATGGGATGAAAGGATTTTGTGCAGTAAATGATGATTAATGAGTCAAAAAGAACTGGTTGGATTTGAGTTTAAAGAGAAAGGAGAAAATCATTTCATTTGGAGAAGGGTGGATACACTGTAACACATAGGCCGGTACAGGGAAAAGAGCAAACAGCTCTGTTTGGTGAGAACAGAATTTGCAAGGGAAAGGAATTGCTGCTGTGCGGTCACCCAGGGCTTATAGAATAATGTAAAGGAGACATTCCAATGTACCAGCAGTGTAAATTAGATTAGCATAGTAGAAAATGTACAGCAAATACTCGAAATATAATAATACAGATATTTTTAATATAATGTGTTTGATTTTAAATATTTTCTGCCAAACTAGGTGTTGGGAAGGCAGTTAATAACTTTATCATTTTTATAGAGGTTTGATTATTAAAAAAGCTTTTGTTTGGTTCTTGTTGGCAGACAATTATCCATGAATATTTACATTTCTGCCTTGTTTGAGTCCTCTGAGCAAAGGCATTTATGGCTACTTTAAGAAGAGTTGAACAAGGAGATATTCCAGGAGGGTGAAGGTTAGGGACATCTGTCCTCCAGACATGGTCCAGGGTAGTGAAGGTAGAGATATCTCCTCCTCATCTCCAGAAAATATTTGTTAATATTACAGAGTGAAGATAACATTCTTCTTTTTCTGGGGGGAGGGTGAGGCGGGAGGGGAAGGGAGTTGGGAAAATCATTAGCAGCCCTATATATGATCGGTTTCTTATTTTTAGGGTTCTTCTTCTATAATGCTCCCTATTGCCTATGCAAGTACCCTCTGGCTCCTAATACATTGTCCTTTGGGGATTGCGGCTTGGGAAACAGACAAAAATGTTGCTCAGGCTGCTGCTTTTGCTTTCAGTAATAAACTGTTTTTGTATCTGACCCATAGATTTTATGTTTTCTGTATATAAGATATGTTAGCTTGCCATACATTTATAATATGTACACACACATACACAGAGATATACATATATGTATGAAAATGACCTGTTAGCTTATAAGTAGGGTACATTTTCAGACTCTTTACAGTTTCTGACCCTGACGGTTCTTGTGACAGAGACTATGTCACATATTGTCTCAATCCGTCTCCCTCCCTCCCCAGAACTCAGCTAATCTGTGTTTTCTATCCCTTTGCTTATAGATGTAGCCTTGTAATGAATTATTACCAGTGGAAGGTATAGCAGAAATGCTATACCATTTCAGGGCTAAGAAAGTTAAGAACAGACAAGTCTTATCTATGCACTTTCTCCTTTCCTTCCTGCAGACTCTGGAAACTTTGTTGAAGATGGAAGCATCTTAATATGAAAGGAATCTGTCCTGACTGACCCTGTGAAGGGAACCACACCCCTTCTGACAACCATATTGGACTGCGATATGATCAAGCAGTAAGTGACAAGCTGCTAAAATCTTCGAATTGTTTGTTATAGAAGTTAACCTTCTCTGATTTTAAATATCTGATTTAAAAAAAATCTCATTGGTCTCCTTTGCTGAATACTTAAGAGAAAAATTCATTATTCTGTCAACTGGTAAGTAAAGAGAAAGGGCAACACATATACATTCTTTTCAGGTACCAAGTGTACCTTAGGGTAACTAAGTAGTTAATGAAGAAAAATTCCTCTTTTTAGATGCAATTTACTAATGATAGATTTAGAAAATTTAATTATATTAATGAATTATAGTTAATTTTTTAGAGATATTGTAATATATTTTAAAATGGTCCTAATGCAGGTCGCCTGGGTGGTTCAGCTGGTTAAGCATCTGCCTTCGGTTCGGGTCATGATCCCTGGGTCTTGGGATCGAGCCCCGTGTGGTAGGGCTCCCTGCTCAGCGGAGTGTGTTTCTCCCTCTCCCTCTGCTCCGACCCTCTCTCATGCTCTCTCCCTCTCTATCAAATCTTTTAAAAAAAATAGTCCTTATGCTTAGCAATTAATATTGAAGTATTCATGTATGGAAAAAACAGCTTCTTTCAGTGAGCTAATTTTTCTATAAACTATAAATAAATACAAAACAAGAGTTCATCCAACTGAACATAAAGTACTGTATTAAACAAATTTTCTTTCTAAAGGTATATAAAAAGTGAAACTGAAGAATTTCTTAAAATGAAATTTAGGAAACCATGACAAATAAGAATTTAAGTTAAATCAGAAAGACTACATTAATAAAAAATTTTAAAAATTAAAGTAAATGCATTGAACACAAATGAAAAATGTAGAGAAAGAAAAACAAACACAAAATGAAGCAGAAGGAAGGAATTAATAAAGGTAAAAGCAAAAGTTTTAAAATTAGAAAAAAGGTAAAATGTAGAACAAATAAATTCAAACTAGTTATTTGAAGTAACTGAAAAGATAAATAAACTACTTGTTAACCCAAATAAAGATACAAACAAGTGGAAAAGCACAATTAAATAAAATTAGAAGAGAAGGCTAATAGCCATGAAAACAGGAAACTGAAGAAAAACCCATGAGATTACTTTGCCCCTTGTATATAAATACATCTAAAAAACCCTACACACACATACAGTATATGTAATATAAACGTATATTTGTTTCAGGAATGCAAGGTATTTCAATATTAAGAAATATGTTGTTAAGAAAGAAAATCATAAATTATCAAAACTTACCTAGGGAGAAAATAAAACTTGGTTAGAGAAATTACCTATGAAAACTTTAGAAAAGCAATTAAAGTTTCTCAATTAAAAAAAATTAAAATTACCAAGACCATATGGTATCAGATATGATGGGAATCTCCCCAACTCATTTAATAAAACCATTATTACCTTTATATTGTTGCTTGGGTATGTAGTCAAAACAAAACAAAACAAAACAAAACAACACAAAAAATATAGACCAATCTCAAAAATTCTAAATAAACTTCTGGGAAATCAAGACTAAGTATGATAAAACAAATATACATTGCACACATTAGTATGTATATCAGGGAATGCAAAATTCTTTAAATATTAGTCAGCTATAAAAAAGAATGAAATCTTGCCATTTGCAATGACATGCATGTAACTAGAGAGTATTATGCTCAGCGAAATGTCAGAGAGAAAAATACCATATGATTTCACTCATACATGGAATTTAAGAAAAAAAACAATGAATAAGGGGGGTGGGAAGAGAGGCAAATGAAGAAATAGACTCTTAACTACAGAGAACAAAGTGATAGTTACTGTAGGAAGGTGGGAGGGGTGGGGGAATGGGTTAAATAGGTGATGGGTATTAAGGAGGGTATTTGTTGTGATGAGCACCGGGTGTTGTATGGAAGTGATGAATCACTGAATTCTACACCTGAAACAAATATTACACTGTATGTTAACTAACTGGAATTTAAATAAAAACTTGAAAAAAAACATATGTGTAGAAGTATCAAAAAAATCCTTAAATATCAAGGAATCTTACAACCTAATCTGTAATATCATTTAATCAATGAAGAAAAACCATATGATCATTATTGATATGTGCTAAAAAATCATTTGATAAGCTCAGAGGCCATTCCAAATTAAAATTGCTCATAAAAGAGGCAAAAGAGGCCAACTACCGAAATATCATAGAGACCTCTAAAGTCACCAACAAGCATCATTGTAAATAGTAGAACATTAAACCTATTTCTACTAAAACCAGGAACAACACACAAATGGCTGCTTTCTTCCTTATTAATCTATATTGTTTAGAGGTTTTAGTAAATACAATGAAATTGGAAAATAACATAACCATTCTAAATATTGGATCTAGAAATAAATACCAGTGTACATGGATCCTTTATATATGATAAAACAGATATTTCAGTTTGGTGTGATACAGATGATTTATTCACTAAATTGCAATCATACAACTGACATTCCATCTGTGATGAGACACAAATCTAGACAGACTCAAATGTAAATACATAAATAAAGTAAGAATTTTAGAAAAAATTTAAAAGACATCAAATGGGAACATGAAATGATTCTCTACCTCTCTGGGTAGCAAAAAAAAAAAATCTAAATTATAGTAATAAAGTCATATCACTTTATGCACTTCATATTGGGAAAATTAAATCAAAATAACACCTGCTGCTCACAGGGATGTAGTATTCTCACACCTTGCTGATGGAAATGTGAATTGTTGCAGCCCTCTTGAAAAATAAACAGATCTTTGTACTAAGCACTATGACTCTGGGGACTATATACCAAATTAAAGTACACCATAAAAGTATTTTTTTACAAGCCTGTTTATTGTAACATTTTTCTGGTAAAAAGTAGAAACAAGTGACTATTCATGAAGACAGTGGAGAATGACTGAATAAAAGTTACTATAATAATGGCATGATATTCATACCATGGTGTATCTACCATCTGTATTATAGAGCAATTAAAAGAAGGAGGTAATTTCCATATTAAATGAGAAAAATATGAAATTGAGCAGTGGAAAAAATGTGATCCTATTATTAGAACATAAGTGACAAAAATGTATAAGTATATATATGCATCTACCTACCTATTGCCTATCTATCATCTATCTATCTCTATTATGTACCTATGTAACTTTATTTCATTATATGAACACCACATAAAGTATGAAAAGGTACACAGTAGGCTTTTAAAACTGGTTGCTTAGACTCTAATAGTCTTGGAAAATGAAGGGTAGAGGAGAGGGTAAAGGAACAGAATAAGAATGAGAATAAGAAGGAGGGGGAAAGGGAGGAGGAGATCTGATATATATGGTGCTTAAAAAAGATACATCAAACAATGTATTACAATGTTAATAATGATTATCTTGACGTAGTGGGTGTTCAAATGATTTTTACTTCTTTAAATCTTTAGCTTCAGATTTTTTATAATGTGGATTTTTTTTCATAATCAGGGGAATTCAGTGATTTTATTTATGGGGAAAGGGAAACACAACAAGACTTAGCAAAAAATCCTGTTTGAGAAATGTTTATGAACAAAAACTTTATTCTAGGATGGAGCACTGAGACTGAAAGCCCAAAGAACCAGGGGTGGGTAACCCTCTCTAAACAATGACTGGAAGAAAAGGGCTAAGGTCCAGACTCATGGGACAGGTAGCTAGGTATTTCCAGGAGAAAGGCATAAGATTATCAGATCTCGATGCCATTATACTTTACATAACTAAGATCTCATTATCATTAAGCATGCTAAACTTCCCGTGTACATCATTCTGCAGTGAAAAAATACGCTGCGGGGCACCTGGGTGGCTCAGTCGGTTAAACCTCCAACTCCTGGTTTCAGCTCAGGTCATGATCTCAGGGTTGTGAGATGGAGCTCCCTGTCAGGCTCAGCAGGGAGTCTGCTTGAAGATTCTCTCTCTGCCCCTCCCCCCACTCACATGCACACTCTCTCTCTCAAATAAATATATCTTTGAAAAAATATGCTGCTTATGTTCACATATACCTATCCTCAGTGGGAGTTGTCTTTCTCCTTGTATCTCTTTCAGGCATTTTAGTAGTAGTTAACTGTCTTGTGGTCTACACCAAAGTGAAATTGAAAAAAATCTGTTTCATAAAGAGGAAGTTCAAATCCTGATGTGATGTTGAAATCATGAAGATAAATAATATACTCGAGGCTGCTAGCTGTGCAGTCTCCAGTAATATTTTTACCCCTGAATTCACCTTCCACACTACAATATACCCATTCCTTCCTTCTTGTCTTTGTTCATAATTCCACTAAACTTTGGAGAAGGCTAATCAATGTCTTTAATTACATCTCTAGTTCCGATTTCTCCTTTGAACTCCGTAAGTCCTTACCCAAAACTTTACATGATATCTATTCTTGGATGCTTCAAACTCCAATGCAGCAAAAACCCAAACAATGACCTCCCAGCTCATGATCCTCTCCCAATTCTTGGTTTTTTTCTAGGATTCCCACTTTCAGTAACTAGTATCACCAGTTGAACAAGCTGGAAAGCTAGGAATTATCCTTGACACAATTTTTGTCACCCTCCCACACATTCAATTCATCAACAGTTCTTTTGATTTCTTCACTTAAAACATCTCTCAAATTAATCTATTTCTACCCCATCTGCACTTCAGCACAGCATATTTACCGTCTTGGGTACTTAATCCTCGTCCCATTCATCTTGATAATTTTGTTGTCTCCCCGCTCCCAACCACCAGTATTTATACTATGATCTTTGATTATACATTTTCTGCTTTGTGGTTTTATGATTTTGTTCTACTACATTTTAAGATTCTAAATATAAGGCTCTTTCTTTTAAATAAACATGGGTTATATTTAGGTTTTCTATTAATGTGGTTTGTATACAGTCTCTATCCTGAAATAGATATGAAAGTTAAGCAATGATATATGATATGTGATATCATATATAGGAACCATGAAATAATAGGAAATGATATTGAAGAAGTATGTGCAAATGAATAGAAGCCATCTTCACTGGCTTGAAGTTTCTGGGGGAAGTTTTATATATTAACTATGGATACATATTTTGCAAAACCTAGGGTGGGGGCTTGCATGTAGTGGGCACTCAGTCATACATAATAAATTGAATGTGTGACCTTAGGAAACCTTTGCAAAAAATTAGCATTTGCTATACAAGCATTACGTGCTGAGCTAGCTACTTCTGTCTCTTTTTAAATCAGCAAAGGAATGAAATCAGATAAGGACCCTCATATATGAGGACTATAAATAACACATTTCTATAGCAATATTTTCTTCAAGATTAATTTAAATGTGAAAAAATTTGTTCCTATAAAAAATAAGTCAATTTAGACTTAACATATTAACTTGGGAAGACATCAGATCAAATTTACTAGGTTCATTAAGCCTAGGGAATTAAATTTCAGAAATCTGTATTTCTTCCTAATAGATTCCAAGAGTAATATTTAGCAGCGTGTCAAATATGTGCTTATTTATTATGTAAATTGACACTAGAGATTAGAATAAGCAACTAGTTTTAAATAGTTCTTTTTTTTTTTTTTTGCAGACTCACCAAGTATTTATAATCTAAAATTTTAATGAAGTTGTAACTACCAAGCATGAGTCCTCTTTAGCTTCAACTATACAAAAATCTCAGACTATCACTGAGTTACTCTATTACCATTCTTGATTCACCAGCTGTGTCTTGATTGGGTGGATTGCTACTGAATGGTATTACTTACAGTGAAGCTACAAATATTTATATAAAATCGTTTCTCACGTAAGAACACACAGTCAGGTTTTCTTTAGTTGCCTGGATTTTGTGACATATGTAATGAATGCAGAGGAAATTACGCTTATTGGTATATTTTCAAGGAATATCTCGATACATATTAAAGCAACTCTGAGGTTGCAAGTAATTAAAGTAGCATGTAGATGAAAATTTTATTTATGTTTAAAAATAAAGAGACACAGGTAATAAAGTTACAAAGGCTCTCCTGTCTGTCCTAATAACTGGAAAGCACAGGTAGATAATAGGATTCAATCACAACACTCAGATTGTTAGCCCTAGCTCTTTCAGCTCTCACTTCCTTTATAGGTAGCTATGGTCTATGCTGTGAAATGCTAAGTCTGGAATGAATTTCCTACTTTCATAAAAAGCAGTTTGACGTTAATTGACATTGTCTCCTTTTAACTCAATTTCTCTTTCTGTCTCTGATTAGGCATTGCCTCTATCTAAAGTAATTAAAATTTACCACCTATTAAATATAGACATATTGTCATCTACAACACCTGAGTCAATGCATTTCAAGCAACAATCAATCTGTAGACAATATGATTTTAAAAACAGTAACAGATTTCGGGGGGCGGAGCAAGATGGTGGAGGAGTAGGAGACCTGGATTTCGTCTCCTCTCAGGAATTCAGCTGGATAGGGATCAAACCATTCTGAACACCTACAAACTCAACAGGAGATCAAAGAAAAGAAGAGCAACAACTCTCTGAACAGAAAAGCGACCACTTTCTGGAAGGTAGGACGTGCGGAGAAGTGAATCCGAGGCGATATTCGGGAGGATAGACGGCGGGGGAGGGGCCTCCGTCGGCCGCTTCTGGCAAGTGATAGAGCCGCGGAGCACAAAGTCGGAACTTTTAGAAGTCTGCTCCGCTGAGGGACGTCACTCTGGTGGCGAAGTGGGGGGTGGAACCCTCGCGGGACAGTGTGGTCTCAGGACCCTCGGGGTCACAGAAAGACCGGGGGTGCCTGAGTGCGGCAGAGCTCCCAGGTATCGGAGCAGGGAAGCCGGCTGCAGAGACAGAGCCCAGGCGCGGGCTCTCAGCTCGGGGTTGCTATAAACCGTGATCCGCGGCACAGTCGGGCCACTGCCCCTCCAGCAGGGACCCAACAAGCGGCAGATCTGGGGAGACTCACCTTCTTCCCCCGGGAGAAGAGGTGCGGGAGCGCACCGCGGGGATCTGCTGGGTTTGGAGACTCCACCCAGGGTCGGGTGCCAGATAGAAAGGCGCGGTCACAGGCCGGGTGAGCGCGGAGTGTGGCCGGAGACCGGGGAGACGGGAGTGACTGACGGCTTTTCTCTGGGGGCTCGCTGAGGAGCGGGACCCCAAGTTCTCGGCTCCGCCGGGGCGGAGACTGGGAGGCCACCATTTTCACTCTCCGCCTCCAAAGCTGTACGGAGAGCTTGCAGGGAACAAAAGCTCCAGAGAGCAAACCCGAGCAGATTACTTAGCCCGGACCGGCAAGGGCGGGGCAATTTTGCCTCCGGCAAAGACATTTGGGAACCACGGCAACAGGCCCCTCCCCCAGAAGATCAGCGAGAACAGCCAGCCAAGACCAAGTTTACCGATCAATGAGAACGGCAGAACTCCAGCGCTAGGGGAACACTGCACATAGAATTCATGGCTTCTTTACCATGATTCTTTAGTCTTTCAAAGTTAATTATTTTTTTTAACTGTCTTTTTTTCTTTTTTCCTTTTTTCTTTTTTTTTTGAATTTTTCTTTTTCCCTTTTTCAACCAACATCTTATCAATCCCTTTTTAAAAAAAAATTTTTTTATTTTTCATTTTTAAAGTCATATTCTATCCCTTCATAGTAGTTACCCGTATTTTTGGCATATATATATAAGTTGTTCTCTCTTTAAAATCTTGAGATAGTTTCTTCTAACAGATCAAAATATACTCTAAATCTCTAGTGTATGGTTTTTTTCTACTCCCCTGCCTGACCACATTCTCTCCCTTTTTTCTTTCTTTTTTTTTTTTTTAAATCCTCTTCTTTCTTTTTTCAAACAACTTATCAAATCCTTTTTTAAAATTTTTTATAATTTCCATCTTTACAGTCATATTCCATCCCTTCATCATATCAACCCTTATTTTTGTACATATATAAGTTTTTCTTTCTTTAAAATTTCGGGAGGGACTTTCTTTTAACAGACCAAATTACACCCAAAATCTAGTGTGTGGCACTGATCTATAATCCAGCCAGATCATATTTGATCACATTCTGTTTTTGTTTTGTTTTGTTTTGTTCTGCTTTTGTTTGTTTTTATCTTTATCTTTTTCTTTTTTCTTTTTTTCTTTCCTTTTCTTTTTTCTCTCTTTCCCTTTCTTTTCCCACTGCTTCAGGTCTTTTCTGATTTGTTTAGAGTATATTCTCTGGGGACGTTGTTACCCTGCTAGCATTTTGTTCTCTCATTAATCTATTCTCCTCTGCACAAAATGACAAGACGGAAAAAATCACCTCAACAAAAAGAACAAGAGGTAGTACCGACTGCCAGGGACCTACTCAATACGGACATTAGTACGATGTCAGATCTAGAGTTCAGAATCATCACTTTAAAGATACTAGCTGGGCTTGAAAAAAACATGGAAGTTATTAGAGAAACCCTTTCTGGAGAAGTAAAAGAACTAAAATCGAACCAAGTAGAAATCAAAAAGGCTATTAATGAGGTGCAATCAAATATGGGGGCGCTAACTGCTAGGATAAATGAGGCAGAAGAAAGAATCAGTGAGATAGAAGACCAAATGATGGAAAATAAAGAAGCTGAGAAAAAGAGAGATAAACAACTACTGGATCCCGAGGGCAGAATTTGAGAGATAAACGATACCATAAGACGAAACAACATTAGAATAATTGGGATCCCAGAAGAAGAAGAAAGAGAGAGAGGTGCAGAAGGTATAATGGAGCAAATTATAGCAGAGAACTTCCCTAATTTGGGGAAGGAAACAGGCATCAAAATCCAGGAAGCACAGAGAACCCCTCTCAAAATCAATAAAAATAGGTCAACACCCCGACATCTAATAGTAAAACTTACGAGTCTCAGAGACAAAGAGAAAATCCTGAAAGCAGCTCGGGAGAAGAGATATGTAACCTACAATGGTAGAAACATTAGATTGGCAACAGACTTATCCACAGAGACCTGGCAGGCCAGAAAGGACTGGCAGGACATATTCAGAGCACTAAATGAGAAAAATATGCAGCCAAGAATACTATATCCAGCTAGGCTGTCATTGAAAATTGAAGGAGAGATAAAAGGCTTCCAGGACAAACAAAAACTAAAGGAATTTGCAAACACGAAACCAGCCCTACAAGAAATATTGAAAGGGGTCCTCTAAGCAAAGAGAGAGCCTAAAAGCAACATAGACCAGAAAGGAACACAAACAATATACAGTAACAGTCACTTTACAGGCAATACAATGGCACTGAACTCCTATCTTTCAATAGTTACTCTGAATGTAAATGGGCTAAATGCCCCAATCAAAAGACACAGGCTATCAGATTGGATTAAAAAACAAAACCCATCAATATGCTGTCTGCAAGAGACTCATTTTAGACCCAAAGACATCTCCAGATTGAAAGTGAGGGGGTGGAAAACCATTTACCATGCTAATGGACACCAAAAGAAAGCTGGGGTGGCAATCCTTATATCAGACAAATTAGATTTTAAACCAAAGACTGTAATAAGAGATGAGGAAGGACACTATATCCTACTTAAAGGGTCTATCCAACAAGAAGATCTAACAATTGTAAATATCTATGCCCCTAACATGGGAGCAGCCAATTATATAAGGCAATTAATAACAAAAGCAAAGAAACACATTGACAACAATACAATAATAGTGGGGGACTTTAACACCCCCCTCACTGAAATGGACAGATCGTCTAAGCAAAAGATCAAAAAGGAAATAAAGACTTTAAATGACACACTGGACCAAATGGACTTCACAGACATATTCAGAACATTCTATCCGAAAGCAACGGAATACACATTCTTCTCTAGTGCCCATGGAACATTCTCCAGAATAGATCACATCCTAGGTCATAAATCAGGTCTCAACCGGTACCAGAAGATTGGGATCATCCCCTGCCTATTTTCAGACCACAATGCTTTGAAACTAGAACTCAATCACAAGAGGAAAGTCGGAAAGAACTCAAATACATGGAGGCTAAAGAGCATCCTACTGAAGAATGAATGGGTCAACCAGGAAATTAAAGAAGAATTAAAAAAATTCATGGAAACCAATGAAAATGAAAACACAACTATTCAAAATCTTTGGGATACAGCAAAGGCAGTCCTAAGAGGAAAGTATATAGCAATACAAGCCTTTCTCAAGAAACAAGAAAGGTCTCAAGTACACAACCTAACCCTACACCTAAAGGAGCTGGAGAAAGAACAGCAAATAAAGCCTAAACCCAGCAGGAGAAGAGAAATAATAAAGATCAGAGCAGAAAGCAATGAAATAGAAACCAAAAGAACAGTAGAACAGATCAACGAAACTAGGAGCTGGTTCTTTGAAAGAATTAACAAGATTGATAAGCCCCTGGCCAGACTTATCAAAAAGAAAAGAGAAATGACCCAAATCAACAAAATCATGAATGAAAGAGGAGAAATCACAACCAACACCAAAGAAATACAAACAATTATAAGAACATATTATGAGCGACTCTATGCCAGCAAATTAGATAACCTGGAAGTAATGGATGCATTCCTAGAGATGTATCAACTACCAAAACTGAACCAGGAAGAAATAGAAAACCTGAACAGACCTATAACCACTAAGCAAATAGAAGCAGTCATCAAAAATCTCCCAAAACACAAAAGCCCAGGGCCAGATGGCTTCCCAGGGGAATTCTACCAAACATTTCAAGAAGAATTAATACCTATCCTTCTGAAACTGTTCCAAAAAATAGAAATGGAAGGAAAACTTCCAAACTCGTTTTATGAGGCCACCATTACCTTGATCCCAAAACCAGACAAAGACCCCATCAAAAAGGAGAATTACAGACCAATATCCCCGATGAACATGGATGCAAAAATTCTCACCAAAATACTAGCCAATAGGATCCAACAGTACTTAAAAGGATTATTCACCACGACCAAGTCGGATTTATCCCTGGGCTGCAAGGTTGGTTCAACATCCGCAAATCAATCAACGTGATACAATACATTAACAAAAGAAAGAACAAGAATCATATGATCCTCTCAATAGATGCAGAAAAAGCATTTGACAAAGTACAGCATCCTTTCTTGATCAAAACTCTTCAGAGTATAGGGATAGAGGGTACATACCTCAATATCATAAAAGCCATCTATGAAAAACCTACAGCGAATATCATTCTCAATGGGGAAAAACTGAGAGCTTTCCCCCTAAGGTCAGGAACGCGGCAGGGATGTCCACTATCACCACTACTATTCAACATAGTATTGGAAGTCCTAGCCACAGCAATCAGACAACAAAAAGAAATCAAAGGCATCCAAATTGGCAAAGAAGAAGTCAAACTCTCACTCTTTGCAGATGATATGATACTTTATGTGGAAAATCCCAAAGACTCCACCCCAAAACTGCTAGAACTCATACAGGAATTCAGTCAAGTGGCAGGATATAAAATCAATGCACAGAAGTCAGTGGCATTCCTATACACCAACAACAAGTCAGAAGAAAGAGAAATTAAGGAGTCAATCCCATTTACAATTGCACCCAAAACCATAAGATACCTAGGAATAAATCTAACCAAAGAGGCAAAGGATCTGTACTCAGAAAACTATAAAATACTCATGAAAGAAATTGAGGAAGACACAAAGAAATGGAAAAACGTTCCATGCTCATGGATTGGAAGAACAAATATTGTGAAGATGTCAATCCTACCTAGAGCAATCTACACATTCAATGCAATCCCCATCAAAATACCATCCACTTTCTTCAAAGAAATGGAACAAATAATCCTAAAATTTGTATGGAACCAGAAAAGACCCCGCATAGCCAGAGGAATGTTGAAAAAGAAAAGCAAAGCTGGCGGCATCACAATTCCGGACTTCCAGCTCTACTACAAAGCTGTCATCATCAAGACAGTATGGTACTGGCACAAAAACAGACACATAGATCAATGGAACAGAATAGAGAGCCCAGAAATGGACCCTCAACTCTATGGTCAACTAATCTTTGACAAAGCAGGAAAGAATGTCCAATGGAAAAAAGACAGTCTCTTCAACAAATGGTGTTGGGAAAATTGGACAGCCACATGCAGAAGAATGAAACTGGACCATTTCCTGACACCACACACAAAAATAGACTCCAAATGGTTGAAAGACCTAAATGTGAGACAGGAGTCCATCAAAATCCTTGAAGAGAACACAGGCAGCAACCTCTTCGACCTCAGCCGCAGCAACTTCTTCCTAGAAACATCGCCAAAGGCAAGGGAAGCAAGGGCAAAAATGAACTCTTGGGACTTCATCAAGATAAAAAGCTTTTGCAAAGCAAAGGAAACAGTCAACAAAACCAAAAGACAACTGACAGAATGGGAGAAGATATTTGCAAATGACATATCAGATAAAGGGCTAGTATCCAAAATCTATAAAGAACTCCTCAAACTCACCAAAGAACAAAGAATCCAATCAAGAAATGGGCAGAAGACATGAACAGACATTTTTCCAAAGAAGACATCCAAATGGCCAACAGACACATGAAAAAGTGCTCAACATCGCTCGGCATCAGGGAAATCCAAATCAAAACCTCAATGAGATACCACCTCACACCAGTCAGAATGGCTAAAATTAACAAGTCAGGAAATGACAGATGTTGGCGGGGATGCGGAGAAAGGGGAACCCTCCTACACTGTTGGTGGGAATGCAAGCTGGTGCAGCCACTCTGGAAAACAGTATGGAGGTTCCTCAAAAAGTTGAAAATAGAGCTACCATATGATCCAGCAATTGCACTACTGGGTATTTACCCCAAAGATACAAAAGTAGGGACCCGAAAGGCTATGTGCACCCCGATGTTTATAGCAGCAATGTCCACAATAGCCAAACTGTGGAAAGAGCCAAGATGTCCATCAACAGATGAATGGATAAAGAAGAAGTGGTATATATATACAATGGAATATTATGCAGCCATCAAAAGGAATAAGATCTTGCCATTTGCAACGACGTGGATGGAACTGGAGGGTATTATGCTGAGCGAAATAAGTCAAACAGAGAAAGACATGTATCATATGACCTCACTGATATGAGGAATTCTTAATCTCAGGAAACAAACTGAGGGTTGCTGGAGTGGGGGGTGGGGTGGGAGGGATGGGGTGACTGGGTGATGGACACTGGGGAGGGTATGTGTTCTGGTAAGCGCTGTGAATTGTGCAAGACTGTTGAATCTCAGATCTGTACCTCTGAAACAAATAATGCAATATATGTTAAGAAAGAAAAAAAGAAGAAGAAGAATGTAGCAGGAGGGGAAGAATGAAGGGGGGGGAAATCGGAGGGGGAGAAGAACCATGAGAGACAATGGACTCTGAAAAACAAACTGAGGGTTCTAAAGGGGAGGGGGTTGGGAGGATGGGTTAGCCTGGTGATGGGTATTGAGGAGGGCACGTTCTGCATGGAGCACTGGGTGTTATGCACAAACAATGAATCATGGAACACTATATCGAAAACTAATGGTGTAATGTATGGGGATTAACATAACAATAAAAAAAAATAAAATAAATAAAATAAAAAAATAAAAACAGTAACAGATTTCATAAAAATCTGGTCAATCAGGCTATGTCATTTGGGACTGTTAAATGCAACTGTAGCTCAAAATAATAAAATTTTTAGTCATTAGTGTTTTCAAGCATATCCATTCTCATCCAAGATTTTGTGATTCCAGAGAGAATCTAATTATTTTTTTTTGTTATTCACTATTTAGGTGAAACCATCAACACGGTGAAGTGAATTGGTGTACAAAGTTTGGAAATGAAATGCATATGGAATGAAATATAATGACAAACCCTCTCAGTGTTTAAAACATTCAGGCTGGTAAGACTATCTTTTCTTGAAATCATTGTTTAGAAATGACTCTTCCTTTTAGCATGCGATTAAACATTGTCAGACTTTAAAGACAAAGAATGAGACTCAGTGGAAAATGTTCAAATCAGTGGATGTGTGGGTTGTCAATGGTCAACCATGCCTTTTCTTGTGGCTTTGATAGATGCCCTAGATTGCCATGACATTGGCGATGCCCAAACCTTGCTAGGTACCAAGGAGGGCATGTGTCTGTGTGTGTGTGTGTGTGTGTGTGTGTGTGTGTGTGTGTGTAGGGAGTAGTTTTAAAAGTTTGGGAATATACACTTTATGATTTCTATGTAATAAGTCATATTATCTTGCTCAGTGGAAATTTCATACAGGAGGAAAAAAATCAGAATTCAGATATTACCTAACTTGTTATTCATGTTGGCTTGTTCCTGGCAGTTATCAGAATATTCTAGGACATGTTTTTCTCTGGTCTTAGTCAGAAACATGCATAGGTACCCTCTCGTAAAAACATTTTTGTACACAGAGTCACCCCTGGAACACTCAAATTACTTCATATATTTTTTTGGAGATAATGTAGCATAGTGGAAAAAGCACAACGCTGGACTAAGAAGACTTGAATTTGGATCCAAGCTCTATCATTTAATACTTGTGTGAATTTAGATTTGTCATTTGTCTCCTTGAATTGAAGTTGCCTCCTCTATAACATGGAGATAGATTTTTTAGTTTTCTTCAATCTTATAATAAGATTTAGTAATAATACATACAAGAACCAAGCATATAGTGAAGAATCAATTATTTCTCCGTTATATTTATTACTTGGAAAAGAAAGGCCAGTTTTTTGTGTGGATCTTGAATGGTTGTCACACTGGTCACAGGAATATTCCTACATATAACCTCCTCCTCCTGGGATATTAGGAAATCTTTTCTGATTCGTGCCCAACTACCACTTTGGATTTCATTTATTATCTCTATCTATACGAGTATGAGTATGTATTTGTGTTTAATAACCATCAATCTTTTATTTTTTACTTAACTAGAGAAAAAAAGATACTGCTTCTTTAAATAGTATAAGACACCTGATCATATATTGATGTAACAGTTATGCAGCCTATCATAGATCTCAATATTTAAACTTTGAGAATATTTGCAAATTCAAATACATTTTTATATTATTTCAAATACATCTATTAAATCAATTATTCTCAAATATTTTCTTGTTTGGACCCAACATACTATTCTTCCTCCCCTAAAATTACCTTGAAATATTATTTCTGAAGGAAAAATGAGTAACAAATGTCAGCCAATTCTATTCCCATGCATGTGAATTACTCCCAGGAAAGATTAATATTTTTGTTTTTATTAGAGTTTCATGGACTTATAGCCCAGTCTTGGAATATGTGGAATTTGATAACCAAGTAAATTTTTCCTCTTTCTTCGTTAGTACAGAACATGCATCCTCTACTTCTCCCCAATGCTTTATGCCACATTTCATTTAGAAAACCTTATAGGATTTAGGCAATCTTATAGGAACAATTTCCACCAAATGATGAAAGTGATTAAACCACTTCCATCAAAATATTTTTCCAACAACCTGCATGTAACCAACATTCTCAGCGTTCTCTCATATTATAATGGAACATATACACTTCCATCCCCACCTCTTCATTGAACCTGCTTTTGTTAAGGCAACCAATAACTACCATATTGCTAAATCCAATGGTTATTTCCTTCTGTCCTCATGTTATTTGAACTTTCATAATCTTTGACATACTTTCTTCCTTTGATGTCTTTCTTTTTTTAGTTGTCCTCCTTTATTCAGTCTCTAAATAAATATTGAAGTACCCTAATGTTCCATCCTGGGCAGTCCTCTTTTTAAAAAAAATATATCCATTTTCTTAAGGAAAGCTCATATAGTTCTGTGACTTTGAAGAATTATCCATACACTGATCATTCCAAATATGTATCCCCAGCATCGATATAACTCTTGACCTCCAGACTTATATATACAACAGTCCATTTGACATCTTCACTGTGATGTCAGATGGGCAGCCTAAACCTAGCAGGTCCACAGAAGAATTTTAGATTCAGATTTTGCACCTAATCTTCCTTCCTGATAGCTGTTGATGGAAGCACATCCACCATGGTGTTCATGCAAAATCCCAATTCAATGTTCATTTCTCTCTTTCTTTCCCTGTACATACAACAGTCTAACAGGACGCCTGGTACTGCTGTCTCCAAATATTTCATGATCTTCACCTCTACTTTATATTTCCAATTATATAATCAATTACTATCCCCTGTGTTTCTGGCTTCCACCCTTTTCCACCTCCAATTCATTATTTACATAGCAATCAGAGTAAACTTTTTAAAACATGAAGCAAAGCATGTAACTGTACTACATAATGCCTTCCAGTGGCTTCCAATTGCACTTAAAAAATGAAAACCTTTTACTGTGTCCTACTTTTCTAAGCTCATTTATCCTTTCCTGTCTTATAGATAGGCCAAGCATCTTTTTTTGTTGTTGTTGTTTCTAGAAAAAGGCAAATGAATTCTAATATCAGATCACTTGGCCTGGTGAGTCTCTTTCTAATCTTTGCATGACTGATTCATCTCATCACTGAAGATTCAACTCAAAGGTCACCTCCTTTCCATAGAAAGGATGTCTATCAATATCGACTTAAAATACACTCCCCCTACATATAAACATCACTATCTATCACATAATCCTTGTTTATTTTTTTGAGTGGAATTTAGTAACAGCTGAAATTAATTTGTTAATTTATTTGTGAGAGATACACTGAGGGATATGGTGGAAGACATGGCCTATGGAAGGTGTGGGCCTCAACAAAAGGCACCACTCGCTATTTCATAAATCACAGAATTTCTCAGGTAGCCCCTAAAACCCATGAAGAACCAAAATGGCCTTCCCTGATGATTCTTTTAGCCAGTTTAAGGACACACAGACATCCTGACATTTCAGTCAATCATCTTGTCCAAGGGGGTGAAAAGCAAACAAAACTAAACAAGACTATTCTATACATGTCTGTGGTTTTCTTTTATAAATACTGTCTTTTCATTTGTTAAGAGAGAAGATCTATAACAGGATTGATCTTCCTCAGATACAAGTATCAACTCTAACTAAATGTTTCTGAGTTATTCTTTGACACCTAATTGGGGAGGTCCTACCAAAATTTGCATCCCTAAGTCTGTTCTCTAGGGCTGACCAAACCACACAGTTTGGTGGTCCTCTAATGAATCTCATATACAGTGATCAAACTCTTTGGACCTTATACACGGAATATGGGTCTTGAGCAAGTCTGATTAATTTTTTTGACACAGCCATTTTATACTTCTGTTAGAAGCAGTAACCTTGGGAATCTTAATGTGTGTCCTCTGACCATCAGGTTACTGTTATTAAGGGAATCTGGTCTTGTCTGAGACAACTTTCTGTTGTCTGTATTTGCTGACACCTGTGAAGATAGAAGGAAAGAAATGAGGTTTGGTTGGAAGATTCTCAGACAGCAGTTCAATTCTAGGAAAGCTTTATCATGCTGGAGGCCAGAGTCATCAATTAGAAGAGTCATATATCCAGTAGTAATGGACCAGCACCAATAACCCTGCTGTGCTCAGACAAGCTGGAAGCAGCCTATGGGAAGCGTGACCTCCATAAATGCTGCAGTAGATTCAAAGGAGCACCTAGATGGTAGTGAAAAATTCTCAGTCATCTGGGCTTCTACCTATGGAATTCTTTTATTGTCTGCTTCCTATATAAATAATAAAAATTAAGAGCTACATTACTTTCTTTTCCTAAAGTTAATTTTTTGACCACTTAACAGCTGTTCAAAATTCAAGTATTTCCCATCCTGACCTGGCTGATATTTCCCTGGACACCCCTGATACGGTATTTTTTGTAGACTTGCTGGGTCATAAAAGGTATATGTTTAGCTCTCAAAGATAATGTTAAATAGTTTTCTTAAGTAGTTTAACCAATTTCCACCCTCATCAGCAATGTATGAAATTTCCATTTTAACCTACATCTTTAACAACACTTGGTGCATTCTGTCTTTGAAATATAAGGTATTCTAGAAGATATGTAAAGATATTTAATTGGCCTTTTAACAATTGTCCATTTCCCTACTATTTTGGGAATTTTTAATTCAATTGTCTTTCTTTTTTTTTTTTTTAAAGATTTTTATTTATTTATTTGAGAGAGAGAGAGAGTGAGAGAGAGAGCGCAAGAGGGGGTAGGGTTAGAGGGAGAAGCAGACTCCCTGCCGAGCAGGGAGCCCAATGTGGGACTCGATCCCGGGACTCCGGGATCATGACCTGAGCCGAAGGCAGTCGCTTAACCAACTGAGCCACCCAGGCGCCCTCAATTGTCTTTCTTATTGATTTGTATGAGTTCTCTATATATATTCCAGATATGACTTCTTTGTTGTATATATGTTTTGAGAATATTCTTCATTCCTTTTTTAAAATAAAGACTTTTTTTAGAGAAGTTTTAGATTCACAGTAAAATTGAGGGGAAGGTACAAAGAGCTCCTATATACCCCCTATTCCCACACATGCACAGCCTCTCCCATTATCAGTGTTCCCCACCAGAATGGAACATTTGTTACAATTGATGTACCTACATTGACACATTGTAATTACCCAAAGTTCATAGTTTACATTACTGTTTTTTCTTCCTGCTATAAATTCTATGGGTCTGAACAAATGTATAATGACATGTTCCCATCACTAAAGTATCATGCAGAGTATTTTCACTGCTCTAAAAAGATCCTCTGTGCACCACCTATTTATCCTTCCCTCCCCCAATTCTTGGCAACCACTGATCTTTTTACTGTTTTCATAGTTTTGCCTTTTCCAGAATGTCATATAGTTGAAATCATACACTATGTAACCTTTTCAGATTGTTTCCTTTCATTTAGCGATATGCATTTCGGGTTCCTTCATGTCTTATCATGAATTGATTGTTCATTTCTTTTTAACCCTTAATAATATTCCATTGTCTGGATACCACACTTCATTTATCCATTGCCTACTGAAGGACATCTTGGTTCCCTCCAAGTTTTGGCAATTATGAGTAAAGCTGCTATAAACATCCACGTACGGATTTTTGTAAAGACCTAAATTTTCGACTCCTTTGGGTAAATATCAATTAGTATGATTGCTAGATTGTATGCTAAGAGTATATTTAATTTTATAAGAAAACTGCCACACCATCTTCCAAAGTGGCTGCACTATTTTGCATTCCTACCAGCAATGAATAAGAGTTCTTGTTGTCCCCTAACCTTACAGTCATTTGGTGTTCTGGATTTTGGCCATTCTAATGGGTATATAGTGTATCTCATTGATTTAATTTGCATTTCCCTAATGACATATGATATGGAGCATCTTTTCATATACTTTTTTGTTATCTGTATATCTTCTTTGGTGAGATTTTAAAAATTGGATTGTTTATTTTCTTTTGTTGGGTTTTAAGAATTCTTTTTGTATTTTTGATAACAGTGCTTTATTGGATGTGTTTTTGGCAAATATTTTCTCCCAGTCTGTGGCTTGTCTTATGCTCTTCACCTTATCTTTCACAGAATAGAAGTTTTTAGTTTTTTTTGGTTTTGTATTGTTTTTTAAAGATTTATTGATTTCTTTGAGAGAGCGAGAGAGAGAGAGAGAGAGCACCAGTGGGAGAGGGAGGGAGAATCTGAAGCAGACTCCACGCCGAGCATGGAGCCTGACTCAGGGCTCAATCTCATGACCCTGAGATCACAACCTGAGCCAAAACAAACAATTGGATGCTTAACTGACTGCCACACCCAGGCACCCCTAGAAGTTTTAGGTTTTAATGAAGTCCAATTTATCAAGTATTTCTTTCATGCATTTTGTTTTTGGTGTTACAGCTTAAAAGCCATCACCACCCCAAGGTCATCTAAGTTTTCTCCTGTGTTATTTTCTAGGAATTCTATAGTTTTGTGTTTTACATTAGGTCTATGATCCAATTTGAGTTAATTTTTTGAAGGGTGTCAGGTCTGTGTCTAGATTCATTTTTTTCCTTGTATCTAGTTGTTCCAGCACCATTTGTTGAAAGAGTATTCTTGCTCAATTGTAATGTTTTTTCTCCTTTGTCCTTTGTAAGAGAACAGCTGACTATCAATGTGGGTCAATTTCTGGGCTCCTGATTTTAATTAATTCATCTATTTGTGTATTTTTTGCCAATACCACGCTATCTTGATTACTGTAGCTTTATTGTTAAGCCTTGAAGTTGAACAGCATCAGTCCTCCAACTTTGTTCTTCTTCTCTAATATTGTGTTAGCTATTCTGGGTCTTTGCTTGTACATATAAACTTTTTGTCTATATCCACAAAATAATGTGCCGGATTTTGATCAGGATTGCACTGAATGTATAGACAAGTTAGGAAGAACTGACATCTTGATGACATTGAGTCTTCCTATCCATAAACATGGAGAATATCTCCATTTATTTAGATCCTATTAGATTTTGTTCATCACATTTTTGTAGTTTTCCTCATATAGATGTACATATTTTTTAAGGTTCATATCTATTTCCTTTCTAGGGGTGCTAATGTAAATGGTATTGTTTTAAATTTCAAATTCTACTTATTCATTGCCAGTATGTAGGAAGGTGTTTTGCTTTTGTATGTTAACCTTGTATTCTGTAACCTTGGTATAATCACTGATTAGTTTGAGGAGTTTTTTTGGTCCATTCTTTCAGATTTTCTACATAGATGATGATGTCATCTGTAAAAACAAAACAAAACAGTTTTATTTCTTGCTTCTCAATCTGTACAGTTTTACTTCCTATTGTTGTCTTATTGCATTAGTTAGAACTTCCAGTATGATGTTGAAAAGAAGTGGTAAAAGGGGACACCCTTGTCTTGTACCTAATCTTAGTAGAAAAGCCTTGAGTTTCTCATCATTAAGAATGTTTGGATATTAGCTAAAGGATTTTGTAGATATTCTTTGTCAAACCGGGCAAGTTCCCCTCTATTCCTAGTATACTGAGAATCTTTTTTTATTAATGAGTATTGGGATTTTGTCAAATGCTTTTCCTGCATCTATTGATATGATCATGTGGGTTTTTTTTAGCTTGTTGATGTAATGGATTATAATAATTGATTTTTAAATGTTGAAACAACTTTGAATACTTGGGATAAATTCCACTTGGTTATGGTGTACAATTCTTTTATACATCGTTGGATTCAATTTGCTAACATTTTGTTGAGGATTTTAGCATCTGTGTTCACAAGAGATTGGTCTATGGTTTTCTTTTCTTGTAATGTCTTTGTCTGGTTTTGTTATTAGGGTAGTAATGATGGCCTCATCAAATGAGTTAGGGATATTCCCTCTATTTTTACTTTTATTATTGCTTCCTAACATAATTCTATTTTTCAACTTTTGAGTGCAAAAGGATTTTGTATATTCATATATTCTTGTTCCTTTGACTTGTTAGGTTATTATTAAGAAGTGTCCCTCTTTATCTCTAATAAACAAGGTCAATATCTGACTTTAAAATTTACTTTGTTATTATAATAATTACATTTGTAGGTATGCATGTGTTACAACAGCTACATCTTTGGGTCTGTTGTGTTTTGGGGGGCATCCCTTTAATTTTAATTTTTTTTGTTTCATTATATTTAGTGTGTCTCTTGTAATAGCATGTAGGTTTTTTTTTAAAGCTCAATCTGACAACCTTAGTTTTTTACTTGGAGTGTTTACATTTAATGTAATTAGTTAAATAGTTGGGCTTAATTATATCTACTGTCTGATTATTTTTTGTTTGGCCTATATGTTCAATTTCTTTTTTTGCTTGCCTTCTTTGGAGTTAATGAAATATACGTATATTAACATTTCATTTTTTACCCTCCATTAAATTATCAGTTACATATCATCTTTCTTCTTTCTTTGTAGTTATCTATCCTAAGTTACAGCATGTGTCCTTCTTTCATGAGCATATAAAACAAATTAGTATTGGGGCGCCTGGGTGGCTCAGTCGTTAAGCGTCTGCCTTCGGCTCAGGTCATGATC
>NW_022589713.1:11199089-11421618 GCF_004348235.1 Phoca vitulina | reverse complement strand
TTGTGTTCCCTCTCTCGCTGTGTCTCTTTCTGTCAAATAAAGAAATAAAATCTTAAAAAAAAAAACAAAAAAACAAATTAGTATTTTTACTATTTCCTGATATTGCTAGAGCTTAACAACATTTTAACACATTTTCTCCTCTTCCTATCTTTTGTGTCATTGTGTTGTACATGTTTATTATATAGTTTTACAGACCAGGTCTCTATCTTCTAGTGCTACATAGTGTCAGAATTTGGGAAATATATTTAAATGGAGACTGATCCCTACAATTCCTTCCCTGAAATGTCTTTATTTTCTTCATTTTTTAAAGATTTATCTATTTATTTGAGAGAGAGCTAGTGGGGGTAGAGCAGAGGGAAAGAATCTCAATCAGACTCCCTCTGAGTGTGGAGCCAGATGTGGAGCTCAATGTGGGGCTCGATCTCACAACCCTGAGATCATGACCTGAGCCAAAATCAAGAGTCAGCCACCCAACTGACTGAACCATTCAGGCACCCCAAAATGTCTTTATTTTTTAGCGCACAAGATTGTACGCTTTTGTTGTGACTTCCCAGGCTCTTGCCCATGACCAGAAGTCAGTAAATGACTCAGAGAAAATCTGTCTTGTGCCACATTTCCAATTTATCACACCAGTGCCTTGAAATTATAAGAACTTTGCTATTTTTCCCTTTAGATTATTTTACTACATCACAATACATTCCCACTAGAAATTTAATTCTGTGATTCATTAAAAGGCCTACAGAACCAGACAACCTCTGGGTGTAGACAGCTACCCAAGAACCTATTGATAAACAAGATGACGTCAGTGCCAAACAGCTACTTAGCTTTTTCCCAAGACCTTCAGATCAAGATCCCTGTTCAGAATACTGTAGCTTTTCTTGTTCATATATTTTTCTCCCACCTCTTGATATAATCTTTCTTTTGTCATAAACAGTTTAAATGACTAACCTGGTCCCTTTTGGCCTACATTTGGGTGAATATGAAATAGTCTAATGTTTCTCAAGATGTGTGTAATTATCCTCACAATTCTTGCCTTTTTCTACCGTTTAATATCTAGATGCTTTGATGTTATTACACAGCCATTATCTCTGACAAACATCCAGCTGATACAACTTCAAAATGAAAACAGTCTCATATCACAGTTCTTCTTGGAGTTGAGGTTGAAGAAAATAGTTATAAAATAGTCTTATTGTGGGAAATGGTACAAATCTGGGCTGAATAAAGCAGAAGCATGTAGGGAAAGCAATAGCAACCATCACACTGAGAAGAGGACATTTCTTCCATCTCAGAGGCAAAACTGCAAGGTTTATTGGGAAATTCATCAATAACTATAAGTGCCTTTTCTGATAATTTAGCTTCTTTAAAGGCAAAGTGTTCTTCCCAATAGCTTTCAGTCAATCAGCATATCCAAGAGTGGAAAAGACTATGGAATATAGTTTTATAGAGTATCTGTAGATTTAGCTATTATAAACACTGTTTTTTGGTTTGGAGAGATAATCTTTATATGATTAATCTTCAGATATGAGTAAATAAATATTGGTCATGTTCTAGCTAATGTCTTGAAAATACTCCTTGAAATTTATTTAATTTTTAGCCTTTCTTTATAGAATATAAACTGAGAGAACAGGAAACAAGACTGTCTTGCTGACTGTTCTAATTCCTAATACATGATACATGCTCAGTAAATATTTGTCAAATAAATGAATGCAGATATGAATTAGCAAGCAATATAATCTCAGAAAACTCACTTAAATTTCTCTGATATGAACAATCAGAGAACTGACTTGGTATTTTGTAATTGCTTTTCCATTTATTAAAAACATGTATTTTATGAGCTACAGCCAGGAAATTTCAGTTTTTTAAAGATTTTCAAATCTAAACTTTTCAACACTCATATGAATATCTCTTTTCCCTACTGTACCTTCAGGATTTAACTTAAAAAAATTGATTTAAAGACAATTTACAGGGACTCCTAACTGGCTCAGTCAGTAGAGCATGTGACTCTTGATCTCGGGATTGTTAGATTGAGCCCCACACTGGGGGGAGAGATTACTTAAAAATAAAATCTTAGAAAAAAATAAAGACAATTTACATATAATAATATTTAATTATAAGCAATTTTTAATAACAAGCACATTACTAATGACTGACTATTATAGTTCCTGACATATAAGATATGCTAATGTGAATAAGTTACATTTTGTTGGTAAAAACTAACCACCACTTCCCCACTCCACCATGAGCCTTTGGTTACTCAAGGGCCAAAACTTACCCTTTTTCTCCAAACAGAATAATTCATGAAGTCAAATGCACAAATTTTGAATATAACAAATACCTATAAGAGTTTGCTTTTATAATTATTATAATTATTATAATATATGTTATAATAAGGAAATATATAGCACCCAGAATATATTGGCTGTTCTAACACAAAATTAGTAAAATCCATATTTATGCATCTATATAATAGAGTAGATTGATAGAATCGCTTGAATATAACTAGTTCAGGAAAGAAAATCTACTATTAGTTGGTAACTTTTTAAACATAAATGCTTGCAGTTAAAGAGTTGAAACCACTCTGTACTGGGGTAGAGCACAAATGTCAGATCTGAAAGATTTCTAGTATTCCACAATGGATATACACAACAATCAAAAGTGTAAACACAGCTTCAGTGAAGAGAACAAAAGAAACCCACACCATCTACGTTGGGCTGAGTAGAGATTATACCCATACTTCTAATTTAATGCTGATGAGAATTAGAATACAAAGTCATCGAAATAGGCTGGTATGTCTTCTGTTTTGTTTTTTTTTTTTTAATGTGTTATGAAAAAAATAGTTCTGAAACAATATAAATTCACATTAACAATTTACTTAAACTCAGCAATGCATCCCCCAATCTTATGCAGCTAAGAGATTTAGACTTCATGCAGAGGATGATCTATTAACGTAAGTCTAGGTTTATAGAACTATGTGAAAAATATTAATAGCCAACTCATTTTTTCCTATGTATTTGTAGCTATTAACCAGGAAAATATACATATGAGACCAGAATCAAATATATCTCACATTTCCTGTTTTGCATAATTTTTGTTTAATTAAGAAAATTCAGGTGAATATATTCATGATAACATTCTCAGGTTTTATTTTTATTTTATTTTATTTTTTTAAAGATTTTATTTATTTATTTGAGAGAGAGAGAATGAGAGACAGAGAGCATGAGAGGGAGGAGGGTCAGAGGGAGAAGCAGACTCCCTGCCGAGCAGGGAGCCCGATGCGGGACTCGATCCTGGGACTCCAGGATCATGACCTGAGCCGAAAGCAGTCGCTTAACCAACTGAGCCACCCAGGCGCCCTCTCAGGTTTTAAATTAATGTCCTCACAATCAACATTTATAATAACAGATTCCACATGAATGATAGTCTAACCTTTATGCAACCTTCATATTTTTTTTCTTAATAAGAGACCAGAATATCTTTATCCTTACAAAAATCTTTATCTGGCCTATGTTGGTCAAAAAATATCTCCTTCTTTTTCTCTTTGGCTCATGCTTCATCACAAAATTTTGAATTTATAGAATGAAAATCATTAATTAAATGTGGAGGTATGAAATTTTGGGGAAGACTGGCTCTATCAAATAACTATTCAGGAAATAGTTTTTATAGAATATATAGAATATTTTTTATTCTATTAATATTTTATTTATTTTATTAATATTTTTTATTCTCTATATATATATCATTTACTATGATACAGTTTGGAATATAAAGAGTATCCACTCATTTTCATCCCTGTGGAAATTCATAATACCTATGATGACAGTCCAACTAACAGAATCCTGCTTCTTTGTGCAAAGAATAGCTAAAGCCAGGGGTTTAGGTGCAGTTGATGCCATTGGGGTATTGCATGGACCATTCTGACCATTCACAGGGATTTCCACACTAATATTTACATTAACTAGCCACTTGATAATTTTTGTTGACTATGAATCTGATGTCTTTTTTTTAGGCAAGGTACTTTTTGGGCATAGAGTGTAATAACGTGCCACTCTTATGCATGAGGATACAATATGCATGAGCAAACACTAACTTTAGTACATATAATTGTGAGTGGAATCTTTGCAGAGTTCAGGCAGTGTTTAGAGTTCTCTAAAAGTGGTTTGCATATAAGAAATTGACAAACAAATGAATCCCTTGCTTGGAATTAGGTTGCTGGCTTAAATAACTGGATGAATGATGGTGCCGGTTATGCCGGTTACTGGAAGTAAGAATATAAGATGACAAGATTTGAAGAATAATATCGTGAGTACATTTTTGGACATGTAGTGTTTGTAGTGCATTTGAGACTTTCATGAGATGTCAAGGAGGGAAGTGAATACATGTGTCTGAAAAACAGGGGTGAGATGTATATTGAAGATAACACTTTGGCTACAGTATAGATCATATTTGAAGTCATGGACATGGTTAAAATTGTTCAGGGGCGCCTGGGTGGCTCAGTTGGTTAAGCAGCTGCCTTCGGCTCAGGTCATGATCCCAGGGTCCTGGGATCGAGCCCCGCATCGGGCTCCCTGCTCGCCGGGGAGCCTGCTTCTCCCTCTCCCTCCGCCTGCCTCTCTGCCTACTTGTTCTCTCTATCTCTCTGTCAAATAAATAAATAAAATCTTTAAAAAAAAAAAAAATTGTTCAGAGAATGACGATAAAGAGAAAGAGCAGAGAGAATTGAAGAATTCCATCATTTAAAGAATCATTAAAGACATGGTAGAGAAAGAGGATGTAAGGAGACAGAAAAAGCCACCATAGAGGTGTAGAGAAAACTAGGAGTATATAGAGACACAAAAAATAAGAACAGAGAGTGTTTCAAGCAGAAAGATAAGTTATTTGTGAATAATGATGCAGAGAGTTCAAACAAGATAAATAATGAACTATGTCCTTGGATATAAAATGACAGTCTTAGCTATGATTGTTTCAGTAGAATTGTAGGAGTAGAAGCAGAACTTGAGGGCATTGAGAAGTCAATGCTGAGGACACTGAAGCAATAAATATAGGGAAACTCTTAAAGTTTTTTTGCTAGGGATGTTTTTAGTTGGGCCTGGAATAGTATGAGGAGTTTAATGAGTAATTTTTGAACTTGGGATCTCAAGCAGTAAATGCAGATGAGTAGTTTCCATATGAGAGGAAGAATTTTTAGTACACTCAAGAGACAGGTTGTCAGAAGTGTATGTTTCCTTTAAAAAGCAAAAGATGATGGAATAAAGAAAAAATAGAGGAATTGCCTTTAGGACAAGAAACCTTTGTTTTTTAGTAACTAGAGAAGAAAATTTAGATCCATACAGAACAGTAGTTCTCAAGTTTTCCTGCAATGTTTTCCCTCCCAAATAATCATAAAATCCAGGTATAAAATGAACAAGTCCTAAACTAAAACATTAGTCTGGGGGCATAGAAGAGGGAATAGACTACTGAGACAGTAAGAGGTAGAATTTGATGATCAAGTAAATGAGTGTCAGAAATATTAAATAATCAGGAAGAGTTTGTTTTGGTAAACACTATATTCTGGCCTGGAAGACCTTATATCTTCAAACAGATGCTAATGTTTAAATTCAGTGGTATGGAATGCAAAGTCATTTGTAAAATGCTCCCTCTCACTTTCCCTCTTATCCTCCTTTATGCCTAGGTTCTATGCTCCAGTTAGTTGTATAGATGCTTTTGCTATCCCTTGAATACACCATGATTTACCATGGTTTATTGTCTTCTTTTAAATTACCTATGATTCCTCACCCTTATCCAACCAGAGTTAAGAGCTCTCACTTTCTAGTAGCCAATCACCTCTAGTACCTTATTTTTTAATTGTTATAATTTCTTAAAAGATGTATTTATAATTTCTTTTTTCTTCCATTCCTGCTTGTAGATATGCTCTCCTAGTTTATTTAATTTGGGCACCTATCCCCAGTACCTAACAAAAAGTAGCCACTCAGTAAAATTGTTTCTTAAGCAAGTAAATAAATAGATAAAGTCTGGATCCATAGATACTGTAAAAAGCACAATTTCATACCATTTAAAGAAAAGCAAAGTCCTTAATCTTGTCTAAGTCAAACTCCTCAATGGACAAGTGAAAAATGTAAGCCAAAGTAGATGAAATACATTCTTCAAGTCATACAGTAAATTTGTGGTAAAGCAAGAAATCAAACTCAGGTCTCCTGCTTTCTAGGTTTGTTCTCAAACTAGGATATCATACTACTCTTTATGTGCCCTCCCTCACTGTAGTTGACAACCAATTGAAATATCTTCTCTTATACTATCAGGCTCTCAGATATTCCCAGAAGAATAGTATATCTCTGAGGATGCTTTGGATCTCTGAGCCCAGTTCAAGTTCAGCAAGAAACTTTTGCCGTTTATAGGCATAAAATAATTTTCTTGGATGTAGCTGAGTTTATACTTATATCCCAAGTTCCCAGAAAACACAATCCAATTCATGATATTACTACTCTTTATTGAGCTTTTGCTATGTGCTAAGCACTAGAATTACCCCTTTAAAAAGATTTCATTCATGTATTCTCCAATAGGCTACCCATGAAAAGCAGTTAGAGGTTTATTTTGTTGCAGCTATTTTATTTTTATAATAGAACAAACCTCATGTTAGGATCAATCCCACTATTTTGGAAATATTAATTTCACCTATTTCATTTTGGTCACACAATGAAATTAATCTAGACATAGGCAAACAAAGGACTGGCTATTGACACAGGCTGATAAATGATATCCAGTATCCATCAACATAGATTTTAAACAAAAATTTATTATTGAATCAGTCAGTGTTCTTTGGTTTAAATCAACAGAATCCAACTCTAGTCACTTAAGAAAAAAAAATAATGTCATTGTAAGGTTTGTTGTTTTTCATAGAAAAAAAAGATAAGTCAAAGAAGAATGTCTCTGAAAGGTTAGCAACCATGATGACTCCGGGGGTAGGGAGGTAGGGTGGTGGCTCGTGAGTCAATTGCCACCAGAATAAATCATGTCCAGCCATTCTCTATCCTGGAATGACTTTGCTCATTATTCCTATTCCTGGAAGAAATAGGAATTCCTATTCCTGGAAGAAAGCATCATTTTGGCTTAGTTTGGGCCACATGCCCAAAGGAGGACAAAGCTCTTCAATTGATAATCTCAACAGCCCTCCTTGAAATAAGATGCCAGTAATTCCTCAGAGTAAATATTGAGGTAAATAACAGCACCTCATCACACCAAGGGATATGGATGTTGGCCAGGCATAAACAACTGTGGTGATAATGATAACGATAATGGCATTTCTTGATAAATTTTCACAATAACAAGTAACCATTCCTCCTGGTAATGGAACTCCATTTACTCAATTTATCAAGGAAAAGAATGGTTTTATTATAGAGTTCACTCATTCTATTCAAATATTTTGGGCAGTCAATTAGTATCTTCTAATAATTACTTAACCTTTAATTATAGAGATATGTTAAACTTTGGCTTCACAGGAAATTCATACATTGTGTGTGTTAGAAGGAACAGATGTTCTACGAAGATGACACCAAAGTGAGGAAATTCAAATTACCCAAAGATAAGGTTATTACATTATCTATCTACAGAATCTATAATCTGTAATTCCAGACAAGTGGAAAGTACTCTGTAAAGTAACATCATAGGCAAGTGGTAGGAAATATTCATTGCTGTGGACAAAAAATTTTTCAGAAAATAAGTAGCGGATTAACCCAATTTTTCAAGAGAAAAAATCAAATCAAATATTATCTAAATATTATCTAAATATATTATTTAGAAGTAAATAGACTAGGTTTAATTGTAGGAGCCCTAGAGTTAGACTACCTGGGCCTGAAACCCACATCTACCCAGGTCCATCATTTTGACTCCTGGCAGGTTACTGAGTCTCTCCATGTGTTTATTTATAAAACAAAACAACTTCCTTTATAAAGATTTTTGAGTATTGAAAGATAATATATGTAGAACATTTTTAGAAGAGAACTTATCCAGAAGTGCTCGATAAATGAGTTTTTAGCTATATTGTAAACATCTGACTTAAGTTTACCAAAGTCAGTACTGCCTCTGATCTTAGAGCATGGTTAGCATAATATACACACTCTACTACAGAAAGTGATTGCTGACTGACAGGACACATTTTCAGCTCTCACACCCCAGTGCCCAGTAGGTTTTCTTGAATCTTCATCTCTCTCATCTCTCTATTTCTATCTCCATCTATCTCTCTATAAAGCTGACATATAATAACTACATATCTACAACTTTATTATTAAAGTCTAGTATCCATATTGCTTTGATTTTCTGTAGGCATTTCTCTTTCCATTTTCAAGGTAGATGTATGGCCCAATAAATAGGAAATTAGAAAGATTGTAACATTAAACTTCACTTAGAAAGTCTTGTTTGCTGCACTCATTAAGTCAATATTCTGCCTCTGAACACCTTGTGCTCATGACTAACCCCTTTCAGCTTCAGCAAAACACATCTTTACATCTCTTATACTCCGTTCTTGTATCAAAAGTCCACCGAGACCAAATCTATTGATCTTTTGGTTTGGGCCATGGCCAACGTAGGAGAGAGTTGCTGTTTCAGAGTAGGGAGAGGGCTTGAATGGTGGAAATGCTTCACACAAAAAGAGACAAATTAATTACCTCATCAAATTTCCCTTTTGCGATACCATGAGAGCAATAAATTATCGGTTAAAGTATCTTTTTTGTTTTTTTCTCAGTAATGCTAAGATACTATTTTCTGGCTTCTCATGTTTTAATTCATGATCCTGAAGATAATCATCACACTTGCATAAATCTTAAAGTTATTACTTTTAAACTTCCAAATATCTACATCTTAGACATAATTGTGAAACTTGAAAACTCTATTATCAAATAGACATCAAATGTTAAATCCTTAGTTTTATTTTATTTTTTTTAAGATTTTATTTATTTATTTGAGGGAGAGAGAGAGCTCAAACGGAGGGAGGGGAGAGGAAGAGGGACAAGCAGACTTCCCACTGAGCAGGAAGCCTGATGTGGATGCGTGGCTGGATCCCAGGACCCTGAGATCATGACCTGAGCCAAAGGCAGGCGCTTAACCAACTGAGCGACCCAGGAGCCCCTAAATCCCAAGTTTTATTTTATAAACTTAAATTAATTTAAATTTTCAAAACACAAATTTCAATTTCATCTCCGCTTAAGGAATTCTGATTTAAGTTGTGATATTTACTACTTAAAATTATCTTTTGAATATCTAAGAAAAATAATTTATGACAGTGTGTTAGAAATTAATTTTATTTAAAATATATTTTGATTTCATTAATATAAGGTTATCAGCTAAAACTATTGCTGAATAATTAAAAGCATAATTTTAAATATTTTCACTACATTTCTATTTAAGACTTTAAATCCTATCTATCAATAGTATACCAATTAGGTGAAAATATTGATTACATAAACATAACTGATTCTACTAGAATGAAGGCAATAAAAATAAAGGTTATTAAAATATATATAAAAAAGTCAATATTCTGAAACTTTAAAAGGCATTTTCCAAAAAGCTCTTCTTACCTTATACCTGGAAATTCTCACTTCTGAGTATATACATTCATATATCTGTAAGGCTTTCTCCCTCTGTTCCAGCCTTCCGCATTCATCCTAGCCCCAATACTCTCTGAATAGCCCATTTCTACCTGGTCCCACAATGTTAGGCACCTTTTACTTATCTTTTAATAGACCCTATCACGTTGTTTTATAACAAGTTCTACAGACTTTTCTCCTCTGCTGGACTAAACTTCTTGGAGATTGATATCATGACATATCCACTTTCTTATCTCAGCTCCTCACATCAAGCCTGGCACATGGTAGAAACTCAACCAAGGTTTGTTACAGTAACACATAAATGAAAACTTTGGCAAAATAAGCAGCATTTCGAGACAAAAGTCCCTACTCCATTTTCAACCAGGAACTGTGGAAGTAGTGTTTATTCTTCATCCTTCTGGTCTTTCTTTGCTCCTTAAATTACATTCCTACTTTTGGAATAACACTGTACCTTTCAAAGCAATGTATCTCATTCTTCGTTAAAGGAATTGGCTCAGGTTCTGTGAAAATTTCATTGCCCTATATAAATGTTTTAGGGACTTAGAAACAAAAAGATCCAGGCCTATGAAAAGTGTAATGAGTCCCAGTATGGCCATTTGTGATGCGGATTTAACTGCTTTGTTTGTGAGCTTCAGCTAAGGAAACAGATTACCTTCATCATGTGCTAATACCCCAGAGTCGATCTAAACTCTGCTCCACTATGGAAAGGCATCCTGGGGACGCTAGCAAACACTCTAAAGCTTAATCCTGTAAACCTGTCAGCTGAGGAACAAAAAAAATTGTTGCTGGTGCCAAACTTCCACTCAACACTCTACTTCCTTATACAGGACTTAAAACTAGTCAATAAACCATCATGGATGCATGTCAAAATTGAAATCCCATTTCCATAATAAACAAATACTTGCATAGGAAATATTGCCTATCAAATGTCTGAGAATTTAGGGAATAGCTGAGATATAATTAAAGAAAATATTTTTAAAACACATACTCCTTAGATTAAATTGTTCTAGTGTTACAAATGTCAGAATATTATTTAATTAATGTTATTTTATCATGAAAACTTTCAGTGTATCTTGTGTTTCCCATAAATTCTCACTTCGCTTATTTTTGAAATCTGTCACTGTTTACTGGTGTTATTCCTCTATAACCTTTAAAAATTGTGAGAGCTCTATTTAAATGTTTGGTAAATATATTTCTCTCCTCTCTCCCACCACCAACACACAATACTAATACATTATAAAGACAGTAATTAGTGTATATTAAGAATTAAACAAAATGTATATGATTTTAATATGTAAAATATAAGCCAAATATTAACTATGAAAGAAAACATTAAAATTTTTTTTCATATTTATTCAACAAATTTCCTAAAAGATTTTCCTTGAAGCAAAACAATTTAATTTTCTTTTTCATATTAATCTCAGTGGTTATAAACCTAATTAGCTTTATATGCTTCACATTTATTTGCATTTGAAATAAATTTAATCTTAGCATAACTTTTTGAAATCAAAATAAACTAAAAAGGTGTGAGTTTGATTAGTAGAACAAGAACAATAAAATATAATCATAGTGATGAGATGTTAATTGGTATCTGGGTGGTTTTATTCATAGTAACAATGGGAAATAATATTTCTGTGTACTTTACTCTCCACCAACACTTTGCCATATAATTTATTATAATGTCAAATAAATTGCACATGTATTTTTTAAAAGCATAACTATACATGAACAGAATAAAAAGCCTGCTTTTTTTTTTAATAGAGAGGCAATGTTTATTTTGCCAAAATTTTCTCATCTTAAATTTTGAAGAAATTAGAAAGTTTTGAGGATTTTTATTTCTCAAAAATCCTGGTTAGGGTCTATTTGTATTTGGAGATTGACCAATTTTCTGAACAAGGTACACAGATAAATCCAAATGCACATAAAATTTTCTTGTCATAGAAATTGTTTAAATGATTATAGCATGGAGTGGTATTTTAGATAAGGGTGTTCAGAAGGAATCTTGATTTGTCACTTTGTGTGTCAATATGCTAGTGGAAATTTTTAGCTATATCAAATTTATCCAAGAGTAAAACAGAGTTGGCATTAGCTAGTGATTTGTATTTCTACATAGCAAATTTAGGCAATTTCAGTGTGAATGGAGAATGAAAACATTTCCAGTCAGAATTATTCGATTTAACTGCCTGTATAATTTCAATTCCCCAGGTAACACTCAATTTTAAACATTGTTTATGATTTTATAAACTCTGCCTTAAATCTATTAAGAATACATGGAGAAAATCCACTAGAAATAAATAAACTTATCTAAGAAGCTATTCAGTAAAAGATGCTGTTTATTTTGTCTAAATAGTAATTGCAGTTATAATTTGGGTCCCCATGCTCATGTATTTATTTGTAACAATAAAATAACAGGATGTTGCTAACTTTACATTTTATAGCAATATTATGGCATTGGTAATAATGTGATATAACAGCTACCATTTACTGAATATTTTTATGTTTCAGGCACTAGGATAAACACTGAAGTACATTATCACATTTTACCCTCCTCCAAAATCCAAAAAAGCAGTCATTATCCCCAGTTGACAGATGACAAATCTGAAGCTTCAAGCTAACTAACTTGTCCAAGATTTCATAGTTAATCTGTGTGGGAAGTGGGATTTCAATAAAGGCTATTGTGTTGCCAAAGCTTATATTCTTTATAAAAATAATTTAAAAAATTTTAAAGTTGAAGTTACATTCAAATTTTATGAATAAACATAAAAGTCAGAAAATATGGGCCTGAATAAAGGTAACCACTGTTAAAAATTTAGTGCTTTTCTTTACACATATGAATACATATAAACATATTTTTGCTAAAATGGATCATGTGACAGTTTTGCTTTTGTCTTATTTCTACTTAAGAATTATTTTGATTACCTTTTATTGAAAGTACTTTTAAATTACGTTGTTCTTTCTCTTGGCAACCTAATAAAGTATTGCACAGATGGATCATGATTTAACTTATACCTAGTTCATTGACACTTAGGTTCCTTTCATGTTTTCCCTTCTACAAAGAATAATTGTGTGTGTGTGGGTGTGTGTGTGTATGCCTATTTGAGTATATCTGCCATAAATTTTTATTGGCAGTAAAGCTGGATCAAAGAGTTATATATAGGGCGCCTGGGTGGCTCAGTTGGTTGAGCGACTGCCTTCGGCTCAGGTCATGATCCTGGAGTCCCTGGATCGAGTCCCGCATCGGGCTCCCTGCTCGGCAGGGAGTCTGCTTCTCCCTCTGACCCTCCCTCCTCTCATGTGCTCTCTCTCATTCTCTCTCTCTCAAAAAAAAAAAAAAAATTTTAAAAAAAAAAAAAAAAAAAAAAAGAGTTATATATACATTTAAAATCTTGATAAACACTTCGAACTTGCCCTCCAAAATGATTAAATTAATATGCTCTCCAGAAGTTTTAAAAAATTTCTAGTCTTGTGCATGCTTTCTAATATTGTCTCTCTTTAATCTTGCCAAAAGTGAAGAATAATTGTTTGAAATCTGGTATTGTAGATTACTAATAATTTCCTAGTGTAGTTATTGTTTATTTTAGTTTCTGTATTTCCTTTCTGTATTGTTTAAGCTAGGTTATTTGTATTTGTAATTTTAATTGCTTTTGGTTTGCAAATGTTATTTCTGTTTGGATATTAGTCCTTTGCTTTTCATGTGCATTGCAAACATGCAACAAATTTTCTTCTTCCTTCGTAGGTAGTATTTTTTTTCTCTATGTAGAAATTTTGGGTAGTCAAACCTGTTTATATTTTCTGTTATAGCTTCTGTAGTCTGTGATAAAACTTAGAAAGGCCTTATCTAGTCTAAGATTATAAGTAAGATTTATCCCTCTTTTCCTCTGATACTTTTATGGTTTCATTTTTTTACATTATAAACATTATTCGTCTGGATTTTAGCAAGCTGTAAGCAATGAAGTTGTTCCTCAGTTTTATTTAAAAAAAAAAAAAGGCTAGTCAGTTGCCCCATCTCTGTAGATTTGATAGTTCATCTAGTCATACTGACTTAAAATGTCACTTTCACCATTTTCAAAATCCCTGTATGAATTTTGAATTATTTTTATTTTTTATTGAGATATAATTGGCATATAACATTATATTAGTTTCAGGGGTACAGCATAATGATTCAATATTTCTTTATGTTATAAAATGATCACCACAATGACTAGTTAATATCCATCACCAGAGTTACAACTTTTCTCTCATGATGAGAACTTTTAAGATTTGCCTTATTAGCAACTTGCAAATATGCAAAAGAATATCACTAACTATAGTCATCATGCTGTACATTACATATTTTGGCTTACTTATTTTACAACTGGAAGTTTGTACTTTTTGACCCCCTTCACCTATTTTGCTCATCCTCCAGCCCCTGCCTCTGGCAATCATTCTATTCTTTATTTTAAGCTTCATTGATCTGCCTAAATATCTCTATGCAAAGACAACTTTAAAAATAGTTACATAATTAAGCAATTTGATATGGGTACTGAGTATTCTGGGCTGGGCATGAATAATTAGAAAAATACCAGCCTGCATTCCCACCAACCGTGTAGGAGGGTTCCCCTTTCTCCATACCCCTGCCAACATCTATTATTTTCCCGTGTTGTTAATTTTAACCATCCTGACACTACCCTACAATCTAGCAATTGCACTATTAGATATTTACACAAAGGATACAAAAGTATGTGCACCCTGATGTTTATAATAGGATTATCAACAATAGCCAAACTATGGAAAGAGCCCAAGTGTCCACCAACTGATGAATGGATAAAGAAGATATATATTACATCTATCTATCTATCCATTTATCTATCTATGTATCTATGTATCTATGTATCTATCTATCTATACACACACACACACACACACACACACACAGGAATTTCACTCAGCCATCAAAAAGAATGAAAGCTTCCTATTTGCAATGATGCATATGAAGCTAGAGGGTATTATACTAAGTGAAATAAGTCAGTGTATTATACTAAGTGAAATAAGACAAATACCATATGATCTTACTCATATGTGGAATTTAGGATACAAAACAGAAGAACATGTTGGAAGGGGAAAAAAAGAAAGAGAGAGGGAGGCTAACCACAAGAGACTCTTAATGATAGAGAACAAACTGAGGGTTATTGATGGAGGAAGATGGGTCAGGGATGGGCTAAATGGGTGATGGGTATTAAGGAGGGCACTTGTTATGATGAGCACTGGGTGTTATATGTAAATGATGAATCACAATTCTCCTCCTGAAACCAATATTACATTATATGTTAACTAAGTAAAATTTAAATAAAAATTTGGAAGAAATCCAATCTGATAAAAAAAATACTAGCCATCTCCAACTGCTAGAGATATATGGATGTATCCTTCTTGAATCATTTGCTTATTAATAAAACACTATGTTTGAGGATAATTTGCCTTAACACAATGTAAAATAAACTTATATCATCTGTTAAAAATATAATTTAAATATAATGATATGTGTATTGCACTAACAAATGATAGTTGTTAGTTGTGGGTGTCAGTGAGGATTGGAAAGACGCTCCTCCTTCTCATGCCCTATGCATTCTTGCCCCCATGTCCATCCCTGTTCCCCCTCCCCCCAGGAAGGAGCTCTAAGGCAACCTTGAGTGCATGCTTAGTTTTAAAAACTATATTCAAATTACAGGAGATGTTTCTTTACATCAAGATCATTTACAAATTGGCAGCATAATAGGAGTCAATGAAGGTAAGACTGTGCTCCATTATTCAGGGTTTATAGAACTGATATGCTTCTGTCAAGCAAACCATATGAACTGTCCACATTCAAATTAAAAATAACAATGTGCCTTTTACTTTTGAAAATTATCTTTGCATTGATTTTGGTACTGATTTGTGAAAAGTCCAGATTGAGGGTATGAGATTTTTATTTTTATACAAAGAAGACTTGAATTTAAAAATTTGAGAATTTCTGATTTAAAATAATATTTCTTCCTCACCAAGGAGCAGAACAACTTCTTAGCTAAAAGCTTAAAAGAAAAAAATCTGGGGGCGCCTGGGTGGCTCAGTCGTTAAGCGTCTGCCTTCGGCTCAGGTCATGATCACAGGGTCCTGGGATTGAGCCCCGCATCAGGCTCCCTGCTCCGCGGGAAGCCTGCTTCTCCCTCTCCCACTCCCCCTGCTTGTGTTCCCTCTCTCACTGTGTCTCTCTCTTTCAAATAAATAAATAAAATCTTTAAAAAAAAAAGAAAAAAAAAAAAAGAAAAAATCTGTCCTCTATTCCATCTGCTGATGGGCCTTTTGTCAGTTCTCTGAATTCTGAGTCCATTTTGTACTCTACCTTCAAAGAAGCACTGTATTTTCAAACAGGACAGGAAAAAATTAAACTGCATTTCTAAAGATGCAGCTTTAGTAAGAGTAGAAGTAACCTATCTCTAGGCAAATATCTCTTATTTCTCCTTGTGATGTGCTCTACCATGGGTTTGTCTGTCTTTGCCTTTTATAGTCAACTGTGTGATAATATTATTGTGTGAGCCTCCGGGAAAAGAGCCAAGGGTCCAGCAGCTTGCATTAGGCCCAAGATCTAGAGTGAACCCAAATGAAAGGAGCCCTTGCCGCACACCTAGTGCCTAATTCTCCAGAGCTCCACACAGGGATGTGAGGCTAAAGTCCATGTGTAGTGAAATGTAGAATTTATCTGGTATATCCTTTTGTCTATCTCCCTCCAGAACCAGCGGAAGGCAGCAAGGGCCAACTTGAGGGCTTGGAGATGTAGTAAACTCAACTGTGTATCTAATACATTGCCCCTTCTTTGATAGTGGTATCCAGTGTTTGTTTGTTTGTTTGTTTGTTTGTTTGTTTGTTTTCCTGGGGCACTGTCCCTTCCCAAGATCAACTTTTGTGCTTCGGGTGAACTGCACTTCATCTGCACTGCTTGGAAAAAAGAATCTGCCTACTATTTTGGTGGACATGAATGTACAGAATGTGGGGGAAGCATGAGTTCAGAATTACCTAAAACCATCTCATGGAGCATAGATATGAAGTCAGAGGAATAATCCAAGAAATCAAGACAAACCAGGTCCTAGTAGTTTAATTGAATTCAGGAATCAACCCATACATAAAACATCCTAGAGTTAAATTTTCTAATGAATAAATGTTTCTTTTTAAAGCCCCAGTTTGGGAATTCATGTACCTCTAAAGACTCCTAACTAATATAGGAGGTACAAGATTATTGCCAAATATATTGCCATTTCAACATGACTAGAAGGTGCATTTTCTTTCTTTTTGTTAATCTAGTATTTTCACAGATCAGGGATACTTTAGCTATTTCTCATCTCATGCTCGTTTATGATGAATTCAGTGTGTCTTGGGACTGGATCATTTATGTTAACTTTATGGAATTTTGAGGGTGCAACTATGGCTATTTAAGGCATTTCTAGACTGGATGAACATATTTATAATTTTGTGTGAATGCTGTATTAATTATTGCTCTATCAAATGTCCATTCCCTGTTCATCTGGAAATGACTGTCTCTTCTCATTAGAGCCTCCGTCTCTGTTCTTTCTCTTTTTAGTTTTTAGACATTTTCGATCTCTGTGCCTCCATGGCAGGAGAAATCTGTTGACTTTCGTAGGTTACTATCTCAACTTCATTCTAGGTAGAATGAAGTAAAAAACTCCCCTCCTTGAAATTAGAGGTCTAGATGTAAATTAAACTCTGTTCATTATCTAACCTTAGATGAGAGATGGAAGATGGAAAGAAAGTGGAGGCCACACGTTTACAGCCGTGGCAATTGGCTAGCAACATAGCGCAGATACGAGTATTTAGAAAGGAAGGCAGTGGCCCGACTGTGTTCTGCATCTACGGTTCAGTGTGATACGCAGAAGTTCAGCAGGGCCTTCAGTAGTGAGAACAGCAGCTGTTTGGTGGCCAAAATGCTATAACTCACCCTGCTTTCTGATCCTCCAGTCCCTCCAACAAATTGATAAGCACCCAGTTCTCTGTACTGAACACTTTTTGGCTGGAAATACCTACCGTGGTTTTTATTTTCTGCCTTCTTATGTGAATAATATATGGGAGTATAGATTCTGGCCTTTCAGAAGAGACTTTGGGAGATAAGAAAAGAATACATTGTAGGATAAATATAATCTGAAAAAATAAACTGCCATACTGTGGAGTTACTGACAGGTTTGTATGTCCTCAATTGACCTTCCCCAGTATTTCTGTAAACATATGCAAGCTTTCTAAGTATATAACACAAAAATGTACACAGATTATATCTATCTGGGGATGGTGTAATCATGCAATATTATAAAACAACAAACAATGATTTTATTTTCTAAGCAAAATTCTGAATTGCTTACTGAGATAGTCTTAATTATAAGTGAGTATTATTACTGGAATTCAATCAAATAAATTATCCTATTATTCTTAAATTCATTTATTCATGGAATCTTTTAACCTGGAAAATGGAGCAAGTTGAAAGTACCAATGTTTTTGGCAAGGAACAGCTTTGTGATATGGAAAACTTGCCTCCCTCAGGCTGCATTTTCTTTAATTTTCTCTGTAAAATATCACAACAGATTGCTAGAATCCATAGAATCTCCTGCAAATAATCCTCATGATACTTGGATCTTTGTACTTTGAATAACACTGAATGTTGAGGGAAGGGAGTATGTTTTATTTAACTTATATCTGCCAGTGTATAAATTGGTTTGACAATAAGCATGCTGTGGTAGGCTGAATAATAATCCTCCATGGATATCAAGTCCTTAATTCCTGGAATTTATGAATGTTACCTTATATACAAAAGAGATTTTCAGATGTGATTTAGTTAAGGATCTTGAAATAGGAAATTATCCTTGTATTAGTTTGCTAAGGCTGCTGTAACAAAGTAACACAAACTGGGTGGTTTAAACAACAGAAATTTATTGTCTCACAGTTCTGGGGGCTGGAAGTCCAAGATCGAGGTACTCTTGTTCTCCTACGAGGGCTGTGAGGGAGAATTTGTTCCATGCCTATCCTCTAGCTTATTTGCTGGCAGTCTTACGTCTTCCTTGACCAATGGAAACATCACCCTGATCGCTGCATTCATCTTCACCTGTGTTCTCCCTGTGTGCCTGGTGTCTTTCTCTACATCCACATTTCTCCTTTCTGTAAGGACATCAGTCATATCAAATTAGGGCTCACCCTAATGATCTCATCTTTATTAATTACATATGGAATTGATTTCCCAATAAAGTCACATTCTGCGGTCCTGGTGGTTAGGACTGAACCAATATTTGAATTTGGGGAGGGGGCATAATTCAATCCACAACCATCCTGCACAATCCTAACAGGCTGTAAATATCATCATAAGGGTCCTTAGAAGACAGAGGTAAGGTCAGAAGTAGGAAGTGGGTGATGCGATGATGTGAGGAGGAAGTCACCAACCAAGGAATCCTGGTGGTGTCCAGAAGCTAGAAAAGGTGAAGAAACAGACTGACTCCCTAGAGCCTCTGGAAGGAAATGCAGCTTTGTCAACACCTTGACTTTTGTCCAGTGAAACTGGTTTCAGACTTCTGGCGTCCAAAACTGTAACAGAAAAAAAAAAAAATGTATTAAGCCATTAAATTTGTGGTAATTTGTTATGGTAGCAATATGAAACTAATATGCTTAATGAATTTTTGTTTAAAAATATTTTATTGGGGCGCCTGGGTGGCTCAGTCATTAAGCGTCTGCCTTCGGCTCAGGTCAGGATCCCAGCGTCCTGGGATCGAGCCCCGCATCGGGCTCCCTGCTCGGCGGGAGGCCTGCTTCTCCCTCTCCCACTCCCCCTGCCTGTGTTCCCTCTCTCGCTGTGTCTCTCTCTGTCAAATAAATAAATAAAATCTTTAAAAAAAATGAAAAATAAAAATATTTTATTAATAATTTATACTTTAAAAATTTATCTTAATTGCTTGGATAAATGGGCATTAATGAAGCTATCTTAGGACAACTTTACTTTCTGGGTGATCTATTGGGTAAATTGTGTCCTTCTCGAAGAAAATGTTTACATTCCTGATATGATTTTTTCCTGTTTTTCCCAAGACTACAATCAGTAACTCTATTCTAATATGAATGTGCTATTTTATAGTTACTTTAAGACCTTCTATATAGCAGCACCATATGTCTTGGATTTAATACTCATCTTTGACATTGTGTATTTATTTAATAAAACCAACTGTCCTTTGATTAGAGGTTTACATTTAAGAAACATGTTGCATTATGTCTATTTCTATTGTTTACACTTGATCTTAGCCAAAAAGCCAAGAAGTGATCTCTCTTTCTGTTATTTAAAATATATATCTTTGAAAGGATTTATAATTTAGAAGTAGACCTAGATAGGATTATGGGTCCAAGTACCCTGAAAAATAGATTATTTTTATCTATTTTATATCTAAGAGATGTGAGCTTCAGAAACCTTTCTATGTCATCGATGGCATGGTTGATTATCAGTTAGCTATGGAAATTATATAAAAAGACTTCTGCTTTTTAATATGTTTTTCATAAGTACAATTTCATTTTCTTGTAACTGATAACATTATCTTTCTGTGCCTTCTCTACTATGATTTACTTTAGCAAAATATGTACTAGAACTTCTGCACTTGATCTTACCCAAAAGTCCGAGAAGCGATGTACTAGAACTTCTGCTTTTTGGTATTTTCTTTGTAAGATATCACTTTATTTGCTTATAACTAATAAAAGTCTGCCCTCTAGTCATTTCTTAAAATGTCTTATTATAGGAAAATGAAGTAGTGAAAAGATTGTGTTTGGGTTCTAAACGTAGATCAGTATTCAGTTACTTTCTTTTTTTTTTTTTTTTGGATTTTATTTATTCATTTGAGAGAGAGAATGCATGAGCCGGGGGGGGAGGGGCAGAGAGAGGGAGAAGCAGACTCTCCTTGGAGCAGGGAGCCTAACACAGGGCTCAACCCCAATTTTTATAGTTTTATCAAAATATAATTAAAATAATAAAATACACATATTTAAATTGTACAATTTGATAAATTTTGACATATGGATACATTCGTGAAACCATCAGCACAAAGATAATGAACATATTCAGCAACATCCCCTTAAAGTTTCATCATGCCCTAACCCTGTCCTTCCTCCTCACTCTTTCTTGACCCCCCATTGCTAAATAAACAATCTAAACCACTAAATAATCTGTTTCCTGTTATTAAAAATTCCTTTTCATTTTCTAGAATGTTATATGAATGGAAACATACAGTACATACTCTTTTTTGTCTTCTTTCACTTAGTGTAATTATTTTAAGATTCTTCCATGTTATTATATTATTAGTCAATTTCTTTTTGTTGTTGAACATATTCCATGTATTGATATACCAACAGTTTTTTATCTATTCATTGTTGATGGACATTTGGATTGTTTCCACTTTTTAGCTATTACAAATAAGACTGCTATGAACTTTTACGTGCAAATTTTTGAATGGGCACAAGCTTTCATTTCTGCTGAAATAACTAGAAGTGGAATAGCTGTGTCACATGGTTGATGCGTGTTTAACTTTTTAAGAAACTGCCAAACTGATTAGCGAAGTGATTGTATCACATTCCAACTAGCAGTATATGTGAGTTCCAGGTGTTGAATACCCACACCAGAATTGGGTATGATGAGTGATTGTTTTTTTTTTTTTTTTGAGAGAGAGCACGCGAGTACGCTCACATGCTCTAGAGCAGGGAGAGAAGTGGGGAAGAGAGGTAGAGGGAGAGAGAGAGAGAATCCTTTTTTTTTTTAAGATTTTATTTATTTATTTGAGAGAGAGAGCATGCGAGCACAAGCAGGGTGTGCGGCAGAGAGGGAGGGAGAAGCAGGCTCCCCACCGAGCAGGGAGCCCCGTGCGGGGCTCGATCTCGGGACCCTGGGATCATGACCTGAGCTGAGGGCTGCTGCTTAACTGATTCATCCACATAGGTGCCAGAAGAGAGAGAATCTTAAGCACGCTACACACCCAGCACGAAGCTGCTATGGGGCTCCATCTCATGACCTTGAGATCATGACCTGAACTGAAATCAAGAGTCCAATGCTTAACTGACAGAGCCACCCAGCCTCCCTGGTCAGTGATTTTAATTCTACCCATTCTAGTGATTGTGGAATAGTATCTAATTGTGGTTTTAATTTACATTTCCCTAATGATTGATAATGCCAAATACCTTCTCATATGCTTATTTTTTTTTCCTTCAACATATTATCTTTGGTGAAGTGTCTATTCATGTCTTTTGCCCTTTTTAAAATTAGATTGATTTTCTGATTTTGATTATCATTAATGCTGACTTCATATAACAAATTGGAAAGTATTACATCTTCCTTAATTTTCTAGGACAGTACGTATAATTTTGGTATTTCTTCCTTAAATACTTGGTAGAATTTACCAGTGAAACCGTGTGGGCCTATAGTTTCCTTTGCAAGAATGTTTTTTAAACTATAAATTCAAATTAATTACTGGATACAGTTTAATTCATGTTATCTGTTTCTTTAGTGAGCACTAGTACTCTGTGTTTTTCAAGGAATTTAACCATTTCATGTCAGCTGTCAAATTTGGCATACCTTTTAAAATAATTTCCACATTATATTTTCAGTATCTGTAGAATCTGCAGTGATGTTCTTTCATCTATGATATTGGTAATTTGTGTTCTCTCCCCTTTCTTCCAGTTAGTCTGACTAGAAGTTTATCAGTTTTATTGATATTCTCAAACAATCAGCTTTTAATTTTACTGGGGTGCCTGGGTGGCTCAGTCGTTGAGCGTCTGCCTTCGGCTCAGGTCATGATCTCAGGGTCCTGGGATCGAGCCCCGCATCGGGCTCCCTGCTCAGCGGGAAGCCTGCTTCTCCCTCTCCCACTCCGCCTGCTTGTGTTCCCTCTCTCGCTGTGTCTCTCTCTGTCAAATAAATAAATAAAATCTTTAAAAAAAAAAATTTTACTGAATTTTCTGTATTGATTTTTTTCTTTCCTTGTTTTGTGGCCTTATGTTAATTAATCCTTTCTATCTACTTGAGTTTCATTTCCTCATTTTTTTCCTCCTAGTTTTTAAAGGTAGATTATGAGTTCATTGATTTGAGATTTTTTCTTTTGTAGTGAAGATATTTTATCCTATACATTTTCATTTAAATACTGTTGTGTTCCTGGAATAAACCCTACTTGGTCATAATGTGTAATCCTTTTTATAATTGCTGAATTTGTTTTGTTAGTGTTTTATTAAGGATTTTTGCATCTATGTTCATAAGGGATATTGATCTATTATTTTCTTACAATATCTTTCAGTTTGGCATCAGGGTAATGCGAGCATCTTAAAATGAGTTGGGAAGTGTGCCCTCCTTTTCTATTTTCTGGAAGATTTTGTGTAGAATTAGTATTCCTTCCATAAATTGACAAAGAAGACATGAGGGCATAGACTTTTGTCTGTGGGAAGATTTTTCACTCCACACTCAGTTTCATGAACTGACATAGGGTTATTCAATTTATCTATTTCTTGAGTGAGCTTTGCCACATTCTTTCAGAGAATCTATTTGCATACAGCTGTGTGTAATATTCTCATATTATCCTTCAATGTCTGTAGGATTTTCAGCAGTCCTCCCCTGATTTTACTCCTGCAAATAGTAATTTTGTCCTCTCCTTTTTTCTTGGTTAGGGTGGCTAGAGATTTATCAATTTTATTGATCTCTTCAAAGAGCCAACTTTGAATTTCATTGAGTTTTCTCTGTTTTTCACTTGTTTACTATTTCATTGATTTCTGCTTGTATCTTTAATATTTCCTCTTTTCCTCTTGCTTTGGGCTTAATTTGCCCTTCTTTCTCTAGTGCGTGTGTATGTTTTAGGAGGAAGCTGAATTCATTGACTTACGACCTTTCTTATTTTCCAATATAAACACTATTCTCTAAATGTCCCTCTGAGCCTGCTTGAGAGAGCTCCCTGACCTCCCTCGGTGATAGCACACATGTGCTTTATATCAGTGCAGTGCGCGATTCCCACCCATTCCGTGCTCAATCAGGTTTCCTGCCCTACCTCCGGGGGCAGGTGGTTCTGCTTTACTGCTCACTCAGCCCCAGAGACCTTTGCCCGGGAATGGCGGTGAGAGGGATTGCTCTTTGTTTCTCTGTTCAGGGTGTGCGTAGATGGGTATTCTTGTTCCCCACTTAAGTGCAGGCAGCTTTTACTTCTCGGGTTCCTTTCAGTGGTGATTTCCCTCTACCCAACACAAGGGCGAGAATCTTGCCTTTCCATCCCAAGGGGGCAGACAGCTTTTTGCCTCTACCCCTCCATCAGATTTCAGTAGATCTTTTCTTGAACCTTAGTGCTGAGAGTGTTTCCTGCGTTTCCCTGTACAGCTGAAGGCTTTTGCTTCCTAAGAGAGCAGGTTCCAAGAAGTGGGCGGTGTTTTGTCTTGGCCAGGTGAGACAGATCGTGAGGTCTCCTGCGCTGCACCAAGAGCACAAGGTTTCCAGCCAGGGAGAAGTGATTTGACTAAATGCAGGGCTCCGTTTTTGTCTGTGTCTCCCATGAATTCTAAAGTGTCACACTCTTCCAGCTATTACGGATTTGTGAAATTGTTACTTTTCTTTTTACTCCTTTATGGTGGCCGCTTCTTCCTCCAGTGCTTTGCAAAAGGTAAAGCAGTTTGCATCTGTACCTCCTCAGGAATACAGACCTTTTGAAATTCAGTTCATCTGGTTGCCTTTCGACTTCAGTTCTCCGACTGGCTTAAAAAAGTTATGATTTGGGGGATATTTTGGATTTTTCTGTTTGTGTGGCATAATGTTCTCTTGAGGTTTTCTGCATCTTAAGCAGAAAGAGTTGATGTATTTGGTGCATCTATTAAGAGAAAAAAATAAAGGCTGAAAATCAATCTCTAATACATATCTCAAGAAATTAGAAGAAAAACAAATGTAATCTAAATAGACAAAATAATAAAACAATAAAAAATAACAAAATAGAAAATAAACGTACAATTGAGATAATTAACCAAGTCAAAAGTGGCATTGTTGAAATCACTAAAAAAAATATCAAACCTCTGTTCAGAGAAGGAAAAAATAAAATATACCAATATCAGAACTGAAAAAGGAAACAGTACAGTTTCTACAGGAATTTAAAAATATAATAAAACTGATATTATGAACAGATACTTGTTACTGAATTTCACAATATAAATTAAATGGGCAATTTCCTTTAAAAGCAAACATCACCAAAACCAATATAAGAAGAAATAGAAAATCTGAATAGTCTTATATCTACCAAATATATTGGATCCATAATTAAAATCTTCATATATATATGTATATATATATATACCTTCCCTTGCATAAAAAAAATAGGTCTAAATGATTTACTGTCGAACTTATGAAACTTTTGTAAAACAGATAATGTTAAAGAGAATGGTGAATAAAAAAGAAATTTTCCTACCTTGGTTTGTGCATAGTTATAATAACAAAACGGGCAGAAATTTTAAAAAATCTATAAGCCAATGACTCTCATGAATAAGGATGTGATGATTCAAAGCAAAACGTTACCAAATTCATCAAAGAGTGTATGAAAATATGAGACTTCAGGAATAAGTTGGGGTTATCCAGGAAATCTGAGGTTGGTTTAACATTTTAAAATCAGCCAGTATAATTTCCCACAGTAACAAGGGAGAAAACCTTGTAAGTTTTTCAATAGATGCAGGAATAGCATTTGGTAAAATATAACACCACTTTATGAAAAAAAATAAGTTATTTGTAAGCTAAGAGTAAGCTTCAAATTACTTTAAAGATATCTACAAAAAGTATAGTATATAGCATACTAATTGGTTATAAATATTAAAAATTTTCCCTCAGAAGAGGGGAACCCTCTTACACTGTTTTTGGGAATGCAAACTGGTCAGCCACTCTGGAAAGCATCATGGAGTTTCCTCAAAATTTAAAAATAGAACTACCTTATGACCCAGCAACTGCACTACTAGATATTTATCCAAAGGATATAAACATAGTGATCTGAAGGGGCACATGCACCCCACTGTTCTTAGCAGCAATGTCCACAATAGCCAAACTATGGAAAGAACCCAGATGTCTATCGATAGATGAATGGATAAAGAAGATGTGGTGTGTGTGTGTATAAATATATATATGGTGGAATATTACTCAACCATCAAAAAGAATGAAATCTTGCCACTTGCAATGACGTGGATGGAACTAGAGGGTATTATGCTAAGCGAAATAAGTCAGTCAGAGAAAGACAAATATCATATGATCTCACTCATATGTGGAATTTAAGAAACAAAACAGATGAACATAGGGGAAGGGAAGGAAAAATAACATAAGATGAAAACAGAGAGAGACAAATCATAACAGACTCTTAAATATAGGAAACAAACAGGGTTGCTGGAGGGGAAGCAGGGTCATGGGATGGGGTAATTGGGTGATGGGCATTAGGAGGGCACATGATGTAATGAGCACTAGGTGTTATATACAACTGACGAATCACTAAATTCTTCCTCTGAAACTAATAATATACTATGTTAATTAAATTGAATTTAAATTAAAAAAAAAAATTCCCTCAGAGACTAGCACTAAGGCAAGGACAACCACACTTACTATGTTTATTCATTATTGTCCTAGGTGTTATATCATAGCCATTACAATGAAGCCAGAAGAAAGATGTAAAGCTTAGAATAGAAGAAATAATGCTATTATTCACATACAGCATGATGGGAAGAATAGAAAAATTCTAAAAAATATATAAACGTAAACCACTAGAGTTAGGCAGTGAATTTAGCCAAGAAATAAAATCAATTAAAAACCAAACTGGGGAATCTTGCATGATACCACGGGGGAAATCAGAGGGGGAGACAAACCATGAGAGACTATGGACTCTGAGAAACAAACTGAAGGTTCTAGAAGGGAGGGGGTGGGGGGATGGGTTAGCCTGGTGATGGGTATTAAAGAGGACATGTACTGAATGGAGCATTGGGTGTTATACGCAAACAATGAATCGTGGATCACTACATCAAAAACTAATGATGTAATGTATGGTGATATAACATAATAAAATTTAAAAAACATGAATAAGTATTTGCAATCATAAAAAAAATAAAAACCAAACTGGGGTATAGAATTTTTAAAAAATGATACATTGACAATAGCATCCATCCAAACAAGCATGAGAATAAATCTAAGATAATAAAGAAGTGAAGGGCTATGTAACCTGAGTGAATTGGAAATCTCAGTAGTCATTTTTTCCCAAATTGTTTTGCAGACCTCACAGGCAGATGCAAAGTAATTATGAAGTTGGGGTGTCCATTTTATTCATGTACTTTATAATTTCATACTTTCATAAATTTATGTTACATAAGTTTATATATCAAATATTTAATATAACTAGTAAAAGATGAAGGATATAATATACATGTGTCCCATAGCAATGACAAAGAATCTTAATATTAAAAAATTTAATTTTATAAATTAAATTTGCACAAATCAAAAAATAAGTGATGAGCAGAACAATATGTCTTAAAACCTTAAAAGAAACAGGTGTCTTCCTGGAAAAATATACAAATGGATTATACACATACAAAAAAAGTTGTCAAACTGACATTTAATTGAAAAGCATACAAAATAAAAAGTTCATGCAAAAACCAATTTTCCCTTAACAGATTGGCCAAAATTTTAGATCTAGAGTTGTGTCTAGATACTCCCATAAAACAGTGGTAATCTTGTAAGGTGGTGGAACTTTCTTGAGAGTAATAGGACAGTATCTTTCATAACTTAAAAGATAAATATCCTTTGATATATAAATTTATTAGCCAGAATGTTACTAACACCTAGAAACAATGTTAAATAATTTGTGAAGTGTCTATTTTTGATAATAATTTTCAGTACAAGACGCTGGAGATACAATTCCTTTACAATTACATCTACAAAGCCAAGTCAGTATTGTGCTAAATGGTGACATAGTGGAAGATTTCCCACTAAAATTAGGAACAAGTCAAAATCTACCAATTTAACCAAATTAGGTACATGTGTATGTGTGAACATGGAATGGTCTAGGGCATGTTAGTACGTCTTAGTGTTGATACGAGTTGATATAGATTTTGTGGCAGGAAGTTAAGAAATCTCTTTGAAAATTCATGTTTTAATGGTGAACTAGGAGACAAGTCATTTGCTAATAGGATATGTTGCACTATTAGACATATGAGGAAGATATACAATGGCTTCTGCGAGGATAAGAGAGGAAGCTGAGTAGGGAAACACAGAAGAATAAATAGTATTTAAGTTTATGTTCATTCAACAAATATTTATTGATGACCTGCTGTGCCAGGCACAGGCTATACCAATGGGTGAACAAGACAAAATCCCTTTCCTCATGGAACTTCCATGGTATGAAATGATGTGTACACTCACTTGATTTCAGAGACAGGGAATTTCTTTTGTCATGTTGCTATTAAGACATGAGGTATTGTCACAAAGAAATGTTGGTTTCAAGAGAGTATAATCTGCAGAAGGATGATAGTCTATCACCCCCAAGAAGATACCACATTTGTGAATACACCAACTTTTGTGCATTGATAGTTTGGCTCTCAGTTGTTTTAGGCTCAGAATCCCAAGTTTCACAGCACTCTGTCAATGGCAGATTCATATTGACTAGTCTCTCAATACAAATGTTTAAAATCAGACTGCTGGGGTGCCTGGGAGGCTCAGTCTGTTAACTGTCTGCCTTTGGCTCAGGTCATGATCCCAGGGTCCTAGGATTGAACCCCTCATCGGGCTCCCTGCTTGTAGGGAGCCTGCTCCCTCTCCTTCCCTCTCGTGCTCTCTCTCTCTCTCAAATAAATAAATCTTAAAAAAAAAAAATCAGATTGCTAATTTAATTTAGAAGGGAGAGTAGCTTTCCTAGTGATTTGAATACTCATGCCAGCATAATCTTTGCAGTTTCTCTTTGTAGTCAGAACTTCTTGGAAAATCAAGTCAGTCAGAGGGTTGCTTACTGAATATGAAACCAGGAAAAGAGAAATTATATGGATGGATTGCTTAATGACAAGCTAAGTTACAGGATACATGTAGGTCACATGAAGTTATTCATCTCAGATATGTCTTGGAGGTTACTGGTGAAAGTCTTTGCTTTCATATTCATTTAAGGGAAAAACTTATTAGTGATTTTGGAAATCATATTTAGTGCCCAATCTCTCTCTCTCTCTCTCCTGCTGTGCTTAGATGTTGTATTAGTTATCGTAGCTGCACAAAATTACCCCCAAAACATGGCAGCTTAAAACGATGAACATTTATTATCTTGTACACTTTCTGAGGATCAAGAAATATGGGATTAGTTTTGCTAAGTGGTCCTTACTTAGAGTCTCAGGAGTCAAGCTACAGCCAGGGCTGCATTCTGTGAGGACATGAATGGAGCTAGAGGATCTATTTCTAAGTTCACTTAAATGGCTGAAGGAGGCTGCAGTTCCTCACCACCTGGTCCTCCCCGAAGAGCTGCTTATGACATGAATTCCCCAGACCCAGGGAATAGAGAGAGAGGTAGAAACCAAGACAAAAGCCTCAGTCTTTTATGGATTAATCTTGGAGATGACATATTATCCTTTCTGCCATTTTCTATCAGTCATTCTGACCACTGCTGCTACAATATGGGAGGGACCATATAAGGATTTGAGTATCAGGATGCAGGAGTTATTGGGGACTATTTTGGAGAATACCCACCACAGATGGGTACAGCTTCTGTTTTTCTCTTTGCTTCTAGATTAACCAACCTGGTGTTCACACATTCTTCCTTATGCTATACTAAAACTATCCATTAGATTATTATAAAGTCATGTATACCTTGCTTGAGAATCATCCTATCCCTTTGAGAAGATTTATTGTGTGTTAATCTTGAAGTTTACTTCTTGATGAAAATCTTACTTCTTTCCAAGTTCTTGGGGGACCAACATTTTTTGTTAGCTAATTATGAAAATGTAGCCATACATGTGCCTTAATGACTAAATCTTAAGAGAGTCTAATCAATATGTCACATTTTAGTTTGGCTATTTTCTTCACACTTGGTTTTATTCATTTATCTTGTTGTGCCTACTTAACATTAGTGATAAATGCTAATCCTCCTTTTCTCCCCATTGCTTTTTTGGGGAGAGAAGAACAAAATAGGGGGAAAAAGTAATTTTAAACTAACCTCTGAATCTTTATGTAATTATTAAAATATATGATTTCAAATTGACATTAGGATGAAAGTTATATAATCAATAAAAAATCACATGTTTAGATTTCATATATTTTATGTGGAAATATATACATATATACAGATATATGTAGTCACTGAATGGAAATCTATAGCTTGGTTAATATATATTCTGTTCACTTTACATTAAAGGGCACTACTCACAAATACTAATAGCAAAGGGATGCCTTGATAAACAACTCTGATGATCTGTTGGTAAACTTTGGTTTTAATGGAGGCCTGTGGAGCATGAAAGAGAAAACAAAACATCCCCTGAGAAAGTAAATGCACTAAATATTGACATGAACTAAAAAAAAAAAAAAAAAAAAGAACAACCCAACAAATTGATTTAAGAAATGTAACTTCTCAATTACAATATCATATATTATTCACGTAGCCACAATATGATAAAATATTTTTCTATTTTCTATAAATAATTTTATATTTCTGACTGTATTGAATATATTAGAAGAAATTATATGTGAGCATTTTATGGTATTTAATAATTCAGTTCCTCAGCAGAATTCTCTGTCTTGATTATATATATAAATGACCGCTGCTCATAGTATGGTGGAAGTATATGCAATTTCTAAAATCATGAGATAGTAAAGAGAAGCCAAAATAAAGAGATAGAAGAAAAATAGCCCTTAAGCTTGAGGAAAACTTAAGTAACAATTTGCATGGTGACAAGTTTATTAAGAAATGTCAAGGTTTTTTTTTTTTTTTAGGATTTATTTATTTATTTGAGAGAGAGAGTGCATGCTCACACAGGAGTGAGGGAGAGGAGAGAGAGAATCCCAAGCCAACTCTGCCCTGAGTCTGGAGCCCCACTTGGGGCTCTATCTCACGACCTTGAGCAGAAATCCAGAGTCGGATACTTAACCAACTGAGCCACTCAGATGCCCCAAAATATCAAGCTTTTTAACACCATCTCTTGAGAATGATAGAATCACCAAGAGAGACTCCTAGAAGTGGAGCAAATAAATGACTGAATCTTCTCTAGTTACATCATGAGTTTGCCACATAATCCTCCTATATTTAGTTTTAATTTTCTGAAAGAATGAAATTACTGTTCTTAAAGTGACTTCAATGAACACAATGATTGCTGCATCAAAATATATACAAACACTTTTAGAGAAAAGATCTTTATAATGTTCAAAATAATATGACTTATTGACAAAAACATAAATACACAGAGTAAATGTTTATTGCATAATGATATACTCTTTGCATATTTGCTTATTGATAATTTTATTTTTTAGAAGCAGGATATTTAGAGCAGTGTTCGCCTCCTTGATTACAAGCCAGTTTTCTTTTAATTCCAGGTCTATTGAGATATAATTGACATAAAACATTATGTAAGTTTAAAGTGTATATTGTGATGATCTGATACACTTATACGCTGCAAAATGAGTGCCACAGTAGTGTTAGTTAATACCTTACATAATTACCATTTCTTTTTTGTGGTAAGAACATTTAAGACCTATTCTTTTAGCATCTTTCAAGTATATAATTCAGTACTGTCAACTATAGTACATCTGTTGTACATTAGATCCCCAGAACTTATCATATAACTGGAAGTTTGGACCCTTTGATGGATGTTTCCCCATTTCCCCTGGCAACCACCATTCTACTCTTTGTTTTCATTAGTTCATCTCCTTAAGATTCCACTTATAAAAGATATCATACAGTATTTGTCTTTCTTTGTGTGACCTCTGTCACGTAGCATAATGCCCTCAAGGTCTATCCATGTTGTAAAATGGCAGGATTTCTTTCTGTCTCATGGCTGAATAATATTCCATTGTGTGGATGTATGTATATACCATATATATATATATATATATGGTATATACATACATATATATATATATATATATATATATATATATATACACAGACACACACCACATCTTCTTTATCCACTCAACTGTAGTTAGGCACTTAGGTTGTTTCCATATTGGCTATTACAAATAATGCTACAAGAATGCAGGAGTGCAGAGATCTCTTTGTTATCCTGATTTCATTTCCTTTGGATACATACCTAGAAGTGAAATTAGGAGATCATACAGCAATTCTATTTTAATTTTTCGAAGAAATCTCCACACTATTTTATGCTGGCTGTATCAATTTATATTCCTACAAACAGTGCACGAGATTTTCTTTTCTTCATGTATTTACTTTGTTATCTCTCTTTTTTTTTTTATAAAGACCATTTTAATAGGTGTGAGATTATACATTATTGTGGTTTTGATATTCATTTCCCTGGTGATTAGTGACGTTGAATATCTTTTCATGTACTTGTTGGCCATTTGTCTGTCTTCTTTGGAAAATTTCTTTAGTTTGCCCATTTTTAATCATATTTTTGCTTTTTTAACTATTCAGTAAATATTATATGAATTCTTTGTATATTTTGAATATAGCCCTTTATCAAATATATAATTTGCACACATTTTATTCAGTTCATTAGGTTGCCTTTTCATTTTGTTAATTGATTCTTTTGTTATGCAGAAGGTTTTTAGTTTGATGTAGTCCATTTATTTATTTTTTGCTTTTGTTACCTGTGCTTTTACTGTCATATCCAACAAAATTATTGCCAGGACAATGTCAAAGAGATTTCCTTATATTTTCATCTAGGAGCTTCAGGTCTTATGTTTAATTCTTTAATCCATTTTGAATTAATTTTTGTGAATGATATAAGATAGGGAGCCAGTTTCATACTTCTGTATGTGATTACCTAATTTTCTCAATACTGTTTATTGAAGAAACACTCTTTTCTCCATTGAGTATTCTTGGCTCCTTTTGTCAAATGTTAGTTGTTTGTACATGTGAGGGTCTATTTCTGGGCTCTTGAGCCTATTCCATTGATATGCCAGTATCATACTGTTTTGATTGCTATAGCTTAGTGTGTGGTTTTTTTTTTTAAGATTTTATTCATTTATTTGACAGAGAGAGACACAGTGAGAGAGGGAACACAAGCAGGGGGAGTGGGAGATGGAGAAGCAGGCTTCCCGCTGAGCAGGGAGCCCGATGCAGGGCTCGATCCCAGGACCCTGGGATCACGACCTGAGCCCATGGCAGAGCCTTAACGACTGAGCCACCCAGGCGACCCGATTGCTATAGCTTTGTAATACAATTTGAAATCAGAAAGTGTGATGCTCCCAGCTTCATTAATCATTCCTAGGATTGCTTTGGTTATCTGGAGCCCTCAGGGGTTCCATAAAAATTTCAGGATTTTTTTTTTTTCTATTTCGGTGAAAAATGCTGCTGGAATTTTGATAGGAATTGCATTGAACTTATAGATGGCCTTGAGTAGTATGGACATGTTAACAATAATTTTTCTTCTAATCCATAACATGGGATATCTTTCTATTCATTTGTCTTCATTTTTCTTTCATCAAAGTCTTCTAGTTTTTTTTTTAATTTTTTTATTGTTATGTTAATCCCCATACATTACATCATTACTTTTAGATGTAGTGTTCCATGATTCATTGTTTGTGCATAACACCCAGTGCTCCATGCAGAACGTGCCCTCCTCAATACCCATCAACAGGCTAACCCATCCTCCCACCCCCCTCCCCTCTAGAACCCTCAGTTTGTTTTTCAGAGTCCATCGTCTCTCATGGTTCTTCTCCCCCTCCGATTTCCCCCCCTTCATTCTTCCCCTCCTGCTACATTCTTCTTCTTCTTTTTTTCTTTCTTAACATATATTGCATTATTTGTTTCAGAGGTACAGATCTGAGATTCAACAGTCTTGCACAATTCACAGCGCTTACCAGAACACATACCCTCCCCAGTGTCCATCACCCAGTCACCCCATCCCTCCCACCCCACCCCCCACTCCAGCAACCCTCAGTTTGTTTCCTGAGATTAAGAATTCCTCATATCAGTGAGGTCATATAATACATGTCTTTTCTCTGTTTGACTTATTTCGTTCAGCATAATACCCTCCAGTTCCATCCACGTCGTTGCAAATGGCAAGATCTCATTCCTTTTGATGGCTGCATAATATTCCATTGTATATATGTACCACATCTTCTTTATCCATTCATCTGTTGATGGACATCTTGGCTCTTTCCACAGTTTGGCTATTGTGGACATTGCTGCTATAAACATTGGGGTGCATGTACCCTTTCGGATCCCTACTTTTGTATCTTTGGGGTAAATACCCAGTAGTGCAATTGCTGGGTCATATGGTAGCTCTATTTTCAACTTTTTGAGGAAACTCCATACTGTTTTTCAGAGTGGCTGCATCAGCTTGCATTCCCACCAACAGTGTAGGAGGGTTCCCCTTTCTCCCTGCATCCCCGCCAACATCTGTCATTTCCTGACTTGTTAATTTTAGCCATTCTGACTGGTGTGAGGGGGTATTTCATTGAGGTTTTGATTTGGATTTCCCTGATGCCGAGCGATATTGAGCACTTTTTCATGTGTCTGTTGGCCATTTGGATGTCTTCTTTGGAAAATTGTCTGTTCATGTCTTCTGCCCATTTCTTGATTGGATCATTTGTTCTTTGGGTGTTGAGTTTGATGAGTTCTTTATAGATTTTGGATACTAGCCCTTTATCTGATATGTCATTTGCAAATATCTTCTCCCATTCTGTCCGTTGTCTTTTGGTTTTGTTGACTGTTTCCTTTGCTTTGCAAAAGCTTTTTATCTTGATGAAGTCCCAATAGTTCATTTTTGCCCTTGCTTCCCTTGCCTTTGGCGATGTTTCTAGGAAGAAGTTGCTGCGGCTGAGGTCGAAGAGGTTGCTGCCTGTGTTCTCTTCAAGGATTTTGATGGACTCCTGTCTCACATTTAGGTCTTTCAACCATTTGGAGTCTATTTTTGTGTGTGGTGTCAGGAAATGGTCCAGTTTCATTCTTCTGCATGTGGCTGTCCAATTTTCCCAACACCATTTGTTGAAGAGACTGTCTTTTTTCCATTGGACATTCTTTCCTGCTTTGTCAAAGATTAGTTGACCATAGAGTTGAGGGTCCATTTCTGGGCTCTCTATTCTGTTCCATTGATCTATATGCCTGTTTTTGTGCCAGTACCATACTGTCTTGATGATGACAGCTTTGTAATAGAGCTGGAAGTCCGGAATTGTGATGCCGCCAGCTTTGCTTTTCTTTTTCAACATTCCTCTGGCTATTCGGGGTCTCTTCTGGTTCCATACAAATTTTAGGATTATTTGTTCCATTTCTTTGAAAAAAGTGGATGGTATTTTGATGGGGATTGCACTGAATGTGTAGATTGCTCTAGGTAGCATTGACATCTTCACAATATTTGTTCTTCCAATCCATGAGCATGGAACGTTTTTCCATTTCTTTGTGTCTTCCTCAATTTCTTTCATGAGTATTTTATAGTTTTCTGAGTACAGATCCTTTGCCTCTTTGGTTAGATTTATTCCTAGGTATCTTATGGTTTTGGGTGCAATTGTAAATGGGATCGACTCCTTAATTTCCCTTTCTTCTGTCTTGTTGGTGTATAGGAATGCCACTGACTTCTGTGCATTGATTTTATATCCTGCCACTTTACTGAATTCCTGGATGAGTTCTAGCAGTTTTGGGGTGGAGTCTTTTGGGTTTTCCACATAAAGTATCATATCATCTGCAAAGAGTGAGAGTTTGACTTCTTCTTTGCTGATTTGGATGCCTTTGATTTCTTTTTGTTGTCTGATTGCTGTGGCTAGGACTTCCAATACTATGTTGAATAGCAGTGGTGATAGTGGACATCCCTGCCGCATTCCTGACCTTAGGGAGAAAGCTCTCAGTTTTTCCCCATTGAGAATGATATTTGCTGTAGGTTTTTCATAGATGGCTTTTATGATATTGAGGTATGTACCCTCTATCCCTATACTCTGAAGAGTTTTGATCAAGAAAGGATGCTGTACTTTGTCAAATGCTTTTTCTGCATCTATTGAGAGGATCCTATGATTCTTGTTCTTTCTTTTGTTAATGTATTGTATCACGTTGATTAATTTGCGGATGTTGAACCAACCTTGCAGCCCAGGGATAAATCCCACTTGGTCATGGTGAATAATCCTTTCAATGTACTGTTGGATCCTATTGGCTAGTATTTTGGTGAGAATTTTTGCATCCATGTTCATCAAGGATATTGGTCTGTAATTCTCCTTTTTGATGGGGTCTTTGTCTGGTTTTGGGATCAAGGTAATGGTGGCCTCATAAAACGAGTTTGGAAGTTTTCCTTCCATTTCTATTTTTTGGAACAGTTTCAGAAGAATAGGTATTAATTCTTCTTTAAATGTTTGGTAGAATTCCCCTGGGAAGCCATCTGGCCCTGGGCTTTTGTTTTTTGGGAGATTTTTGATGACTGCTTCAGTTTCCTTAGTGGTTATAGGTCTGTTCAGGTTTTCTATTTCTTCCTGGTTCAGTTTTGGTAGTTGATACATCTCTAGGAATGCATCCATTTCTTCCAGGTTATCTAATTTGCTGGCATAGAGTTGCTCATAATATGTTCTTATAATTGTTTGTATTTCTTTGGTGTTGGTTGTGATCTCTCCTCTTTCATTCATGATTTTGTTAATTTGGGTCATTTCTCTTTTCTTTTTGATAAGTCTGGCCAGGGGCTTATCAATCTTGTTAATTCTTTCAAAGAACCAGCTCCTAGTTTCGTTGATCTGTTCTACTGTTCTTTTAGTTTCTATTTCATTGATTTCTGCTCTGATCTTTATTATTTCTCTTCTCTGCTGGGTTTAGGCTTTATTTGCTGTTCTTTCTCCAGCTCCTTTAGGTGTAGGGTTAGGTTGTGTACTTGAGACCTTTCTTGTTTCTTGAGAAAGGCTTGTATTGCTATATACATTCCTCTTAGGACTGCCTTTGCTGTATCCCAAAGATTTTGAATAGTTGTGTTTTCATTTTCATTGGATTTCCATGAATTTTTTTAATTCTTCTTTAATTTCCTGGTTGACCCATTCATTCTTCAGTAGGATGCTCTTTAGCCTCCATGTATTTGAGTTCTTTCCGACTTTCCTCTTGTGATTGAGTTCTAGTTTCAAAGCATTGTGGTCTGAAAATAGGCAGGGAATGATCTCAATCTTTTGGTACTGGTTGAGACCTGATTTATGACCTAGGATGTGATCTATTCTGGAGAATGTTCCATGGGCACTAGAGAAGAATATGTATTCCGTTGCTTTGGGATAGAATGTTCTGAATATGTCTGTGAAGTCCATTTGGTCCAGTGTGTCATTTAAAGTCTTTATTTCCTTGTTGATCTTTTGCTTAGACGATCTGTCCATTTCAGTGAGGGGGTTGTTAAAGTCCCCCACTATTATTGTATTGTTGTCGATGTGTTTCTTTGCTTTTGTTATTAATTGCCTTATATAATTGGCTGCTCCCATGTTAGGGGCATAGATATTTACAATTGTTAGATCTTCTTGTTGGATAGACCCTTTAAGTAGGATATAGTGTCCTTCCTCATCTCTTATTACAGTCTTTCGTTTAAAATCTAACTTGTCTGATATAAGGATTGCCACCCCAGCTTTCTTTTGGTGTCCATTAGCATGGTAAATGGTTTTCCATCCCCTCACTTTAAATCTGGGGGTGTCTTTGGGTCTAAAATGAGTCTCTTGCAGACAGCATATCAATGGGTCTTGTTTTTTAATCCAATCTGATAGCCTGTGTCTTTTGATTGGGGCATTTAGCCCATTTACATTCAGAGTAACTATTGAAAGATAGGAATTTAGTGCCATTGTATTGCCTGTAAGGTGACTGTTACTGTATATTGTCTGTGTTCCTTTCTGGTCTATGTTGCTTTTAGGCTGTCTCTTTGCTTAGAGGACCCCTTTCAAGATTTCTTGTAGGGCTGGTTTCGTGTTTGCAAATTCCTTTAGTTTTTGTTTGTCCTGGAAGCTTTTTATTTCTCCTTCAATTTTCAATGACAGCCTAGCTGGATATAGTATTCTTGGCTGCATATTTTTCTCATTTAGTTCTCTGAATATATCCTGCCAGTCCTTTCTGGCCTGCCAGGTCTCTGTGGATAGGTCTGTTGCCACTCTAATGTTTCTACCATTTTAGGTTACCTATCTCTTCTCCCAAGCTGCTTTCAGCATTTTCTCTTTGTCTCTGAGACTCGTAAGTTTTACTATTAGATGTCGGGGTGTTGACCTATTTTTATTGATTTTGAGAGGGGTTCTCTGTGCTTCCTGGATTTTGATGCCTGTTTCCTTCTCCAAATTAGGGAAGTTCTCTGCTATAATTTGCTCCATTATACCTTCTGCCCCTCTCTCTCTTTCTTCTTCTTCTGGGATCCCAATTATTCTAATGTTGTTTCGTCTTACGGTATCGCTTATCTCTCGAATTCTGCCCTCATGATCCAGTAGTTGTTTATCTCTCTTTTTCTCAGCTTCTTTATTTTCCATCATTTGGTCTTCTATATCACTGATTCTCTCTTCTGCCTCATTTATCCTAACAGTTAGTGCCGCCATATTTGATTGCACCTCATTAATAGCCTTTTTGATTTCTACTTGGTTAGATTTTAGTTCTTTTACTTCTCCAGAAAGGGTTTCTCTAATAACTTCCATGCTTTTTTCAAGCCCAGCTAGTATCTTTAAAGTGATGATTCTGAACTCTAGATCTGACATCGTACTAATGTCCATATTGAGTAGGTCCCTGGCAGTCGGTACTACCTCTTGTTCTTTTTGTTGAGGTGATTTTTTCTGTCTTGTCATTTTGTGCAGAGGAGAATAGATTAATAAGAGAACAAAATACTAGCAGGGTAACAACGTCCCCAGAAAATATACTCTAAACAAATCAGAAAAGACCTGAAGCAGTGGGAAAAGAAAGGGAAAGAGAGAAAAAAGAAAAAAAAAGAAAAAGAAAAAGATAAAGATAAAAACAAACAAAAACAGAACAACAACAACAACAAAAAAAACCAGAATGTGATCAAATCTGATCAGGCTGGTATATAGATCAGTGCCACACACTAGATTTTGGGTGTAATTTGGTCTGTTAGAAGAAAGTGCCTCCCAAAATTTTAAAGAAAGAAAAACTTATATATGTACAAAAATAAGGGTTGATATGATGAAGGGATGGAATATGATTGTAAAGATGGAAATTATAAAAAATTTTTAAAAGGAATTGATAAGAAGTTGTTTGAAAAAAGAAAGAAGAGGATTTAAAAAAAAAGGAAAAAAAAGGGAGAGAATGTGATCAGGCAGGGGAGTAGAAAAAAACCATACACTAGAGATTTAGGGTATATTTTGATCTGTTAGAAGAAACTATCTCAAAATTTTAAAGAGAGAACAACTTATATATATATATATATATGACAAAAATATGGGTAACTACTATGAAGGGATAGAATATGACTCTAAAAATGAAAAATAAAAATGTTTTTTAAAAAAGGGATTGATAAGATTTTGAAAAAGGGAAAAAGAAAAATTAAAAAAAAAAAGAAAAAAGTTAAAAAAAAAAATTAACTTTGAAAGACTAAAGAATCATGGTAAAAAAGCCATGAATTCTATGTGCAGTATTCCCCTAGCGCTGGAGTTCTGCTGTTCTCATTGATCAGTAAACTTGGTCTTGGCTGGCTGTTCTCGCTGATCTTCTGGGGGAGGGGCCTGTTGCCCTCGTTCCCAAATGTCTTTGCTGGAGGCGGAATTGCCCCGCCCTTGCCGGTCCGGGCTAAGTAATCTGCTCGGGTTTGCTCTCGGGAGCTTTTGTTCCCTGCAAGCTTTCCGTACGGCTTTGGAGGCAGAGAGTGAAAATGGCAGCCTCCCAATCTCCGCCCCAGAGGAGCCGAGAACTCGGGGCCCCGCTCCTCAGTGAACCCCCAGAGAAAAGCCATCAGTCATTCCCGTCTCCCCGGTCTCTGGCCGCACTCCGTGCTCACCCGGCCTGTGACCGCATATTTCTATCTCTGGCACCCAACCCCAGGTGGAGTCTCCAAACCCAGCAGATCCCTGCGGTGCGCTCCCGTGCTGCTCCTCCCGGGGGAGGAAGGGGAGTCTCCCTGGATCTGCCACTTGTTGGGTCCCTGCTGGAGGAGCAGTGGCCTGACTGTGCTGCGGATCACGGTTTATGGCAACCCTGAGCTGACAGCCTGCGCCTGGGCTCCGTCTCTGCAGCCGGCTTCCCAGCTCCGATCCCTGGGAGCTCTGCCGCACTCAGGCACCCCCGGTCTTTCTGTGACCCCGAGGGTCCTGAGACCACACTGTCCCACAAGGGTTCCACCCCCCACTTAGCCACCTGAGTAACGTCCCTCAGCGGAGCCGACTTCTAAAAGTTCCGATTTTGTGCTCCACGGCTCTATCACTTGCCAGAAGCAGCCGACGGAGGCCCCTCCCCCGCCCTCTATCCTCCCGAATATTGCCTCGGATTCACTTCTCCGCATGTCCTACCTTCCAGAAAGTGGTCGCTTTTCTGTTCAGAGAGTTGTTGCTATTCTTTTCTTCGATCTCCTGTTGAGTTTGTAGGTGTTCAGAATGGTTTGATCCCTATCCAGCTGAATTCCTGAGAGGAGACGAAATCCAGGTCTCCTACTCCTCCGCCATCTTGCTCCGCCCCCCAAAGTCTTCTAGTGTTTAGTGTACAGGTCTTTTTCCCCTCCTTGGTTAAATTTTTAACTATTTTATTGTTTTAGATGCTATTGTGAATGGGATCAACTTATTTCTTTTTCAAATATTTTGTTGTTAGTGTATAGAAATGCAACTGATTTGTGCATGTTGATTTTGTATCCTGCAATTCTACTGAATTTGTTGATTAGTTCTAACAGTTTTTTGGTGGAAAGTTTAGGATTTTTTTATATATAACATAGTACCATCTGCATTAGAGACAACTTTACTTCTTTTCAGTTTAGATGACTTTTATTTCCTTTTCTTGTCTAATTAGTGTGATTATGATTTTCATTACCATGTTGAATAGTAGTAGGAGTGGTCACCCTTGTTTTTGTCTTGATCTTGGAGAAAAAGCTTTCAACTTTTTACCATTGAGCAAGATGTTGGTTGTGGGCTTAATATATATGGCCTTTATTATGTTGAAGTATGTTTCTTCTGTATCCAATTTGTTGAGAATTTTTACCATGAAAGGATGTTGGATTTTTGTCAAATGCTTTTTCTGCATCTACTGAAATGACCATGATTTTTTATCTTTTATTCTATTAATGTGATTCTATTACTTGTATTGATTTGTATATAATGAACCATCTTTGCATCCCAGGGATGAATCCACTTGATCATGGTGTGTGATCCTTTAAAAATACTGTTGAATTTAGTTTGCTAATATTTTTATAAAACTTTTTGCATGTATATTAACCAGGGATATTGGCTTGTATTTGTTTGTTTTTTAGTGTCTTTATCTAACTTTCTTATCAGGGTAATGCTGACCTTTTGTAAAATAAGTTTGGAAGTGTTCCCTTCTCTTCAATTTTTTGGAACAGTTTGAGGAACTAGTGTTAATTCTTTAAATGTTTGATAGACTTTACCAGGGAAGCCACCTGGTCCAGGGCTTTTTTCTTTGGGGACATTATTGTTTATTGATTCAATATCAATATTGGTTTGTTCTAGTTCTTCATGATTCAGTCTTGGTAGGTTCTATGTTTCTAGATATTTGTGCATTTCTTCTAGGTTATCCAATTTGTTGGCATACAGTTGTTCAGAGTAGTCTCTTATAATCCTTTTTTTCAGCTGCAGTGTCAGTTGTAGTGTCTCCTCTTTCATTTCTGATTTTATTTCAGTCTTTTTTTTTCTTAGTCAATCAACAAAAAGTTTGTGTTTGTTAATTTTGTTTATCTTTTCAAAGAGCTAGCTCTTAATTTCCTTGATTTTTCTATTGTTTTATGGTCTCCATTTATTTCTGCTGTGATCGTTGTCATTTCCTTCCTTCTACTAAATTTGGGCTTAGTTTGATCTTCTTTTTCTAGTTCCTTGAGGTGTAAAGTGAGATTGCTTATTTGAGATCTTTCTTTTTCCTTAATGTAGACATTTATTGCTATAAGTTTCTCTGTTAGAATCGCTTTTGTTGAATTATATAAGTTTTGGTATTGTGTTTCCATTTTCATTTGTTTCAATCTATTTTTTGAGACTTCCCCTTTGATCTCTTCTTGACCCATTGGTTGTTCAGGGCTGTTTTGTTTAATTTCCACATATTTGTTAATTTTTCAGTTTTCTTCTTGTTACTGCTTTCTAGTCTCACACCGCTGTGTTAAGAAAAGATACTTGGTATGATTTCAGTCTTATTAAGCTTATAAAGACTTATTGTGTAACCCATTATATGATCTATCTCTGAGAATGTTTCTTGTACACTTGAGAATAATGTGTATGTTGCTGCTCTTGGATACAATGTTCTGTACATATCTGTTAGAACCATTTGGCCTAAAGTATAGTTCAAGTCCAATGTTTTCTTATTTACTGTCTGGATGATCCGTTGTTAGGAGTAGGGTATTATAGGCTCCTACTATTATTGTTGTCAGTTTCTCCCTTCAGATCTGTTAGTATTTGCTTAATATACTTGGGTACCCGAATGTTGGGTACATCTATATTTATGATTATTGTATCATCTTGATGAATTGACACTTTTATTGTTATGCAACAACCTTCTTTCTTTACCATTTCTGGCTTAAAGCCTATTTTTTTTCTGACATAAGTATAGCTAACCCTGCTCTCTCGGTTTTCATTTGCTGGAACATCTTTTTCCATCACTTCATTTTGAGACTATGTGTGTTCTTAAATCTGAAGTGAGTCTCTTATAGGCAGCATTTATTTGGGTCTCATTTTTATTTTTTTGTTCATCCAGCCATTCAATGACATTTGATTGGATAATTTAATTTATTTACATTTAAAGTAATTGCTTATTGATAAGGACTTACTAATGCCATTTTATTAATTATTCTGGCTGTTTTGTAGTTCCTTGTTCCATTCTTTCTCTCTAGCTGTCCTCCTTTGATAATTAATGATTTTTCATAATGGTGTCTTTAATTTTCTTCTCTTTATCTTTTGTGTATTTAGTGTAGGTTTTTGCTGTGTGGTTGCTGTGAAATTACATAAAGCATTATGTATAAAAAATGGTCTATTTTAAGCTGATAACTTCGATCACATACAAAAACTCACCTTTTAGTCCCCCTTTTATGTTTTTGATGTCATGTTTATCTCTTTCATGTTGTATATTCATTAGCAAATTAGCCACAGTTATTTTTAAATCTTTTGTCCTTTAACCTTTATACTACAGTTAAGTGGCTAATACACTACCATATTATGGTATTAGAATATTCTGAATTTGACTATGTACTTACCTCTATCAATGTGTTGTATATTTTCATGTTTTTTTTTTTTAAGATTTTATTTATTTGACAGAGACAGTGAGAGAGGGAACAAAAGCAGGGGGAGTGGGAGAGGGAGAAGCAGGCTTCCTGCGGAGCAAGGAGCCCAATGTGGGGCTTGATCCCAGGACCCTGAGATCATGACCTGAGCCGAAGGCAGATGCTTAACAACTGAGCCACCCAGGTGCCCCTATTTTCATGTTTTCATGTTAATAATTACTGTCCTTTCAGCTCAAAGAACTCCTTTCAGAAGTTCTTACAAGGTAGGTCTAGTGGTAATGAACTCTGTCAGTGTTGTTTGTATTGTATCCTCTCTTTCTCTCTTCCATTTCTGAAAGACAAGTTTTCCAGATAGAGTATTATTGGTTGACAGTTTTTTTTTCTTCCTTTCAGTACTCTGAATGTATCATATTAACTCTGTCCTGCCTATAAGATTTCCTGAGAAATCTAATAGTCTAATGGGAGTTCCATTGTAAGTTACAAACTTCTTTTCCGTTGCTGCTTTTAAGGTTTTTTCTTTGATTTTTTACAGTTTTAATATGATGTGTCTTAGGAAGAGTTCTTTAAGTTGAATTTATTTGGTGATCTATAAATTTCATGAACTTGAATGTCCAAATCTCTCCCCATATTTGGGATGTTCTCTGTCATTATTCCTTTAAATAAGCTTTCTGCCCCCTTTCCCCTCTCTTCTGCTTCTGGGACCCAAATAATCGGCAGATTGTTGCTCTTGCTATAGATCATGTAGCCTTTCTTCATTCTTTTCATTATTTCTTTGTTCTCCTTTGAATAATTTCAAAGATCTTGTCTTCTAATTCATAGAATCTTTCTTCTACTTGATCCGTTCTTCTGTTGATCTCCGTATTGTATTTTTCATTTCATTCACTGTATTCTTCAGCTTCAGAATTCTTGTTTGGTTCTTATTTATCTATTATTTCTAATTCTTGATTAAACTTCTCATTCTGTTCATGTATTGTTTTCCTGATTTTGTTGAATAGTCTTCCTGTATTTTTTCGTAGCTCATGGAACTTCCCTAAAACAGTTATTTTGAATCTTTATGGGATAAATTACAGATATTCATGTTTTTGCAGTTGCTTACTGAAAGAATGCTGTGATCCTTGGTGGTGTCATGTTTCTTTAATTTTTCATGTTCCTTGAAGTCCGTGTTGCTACTTCTGCATTTGAAGTAGCAGTCACTTCCTCCTGTCTTTACTGACTGGAGAGAAATGTCTTCTGTCAGCCCTCATAGTTATTCTGTAGTATTCTCTGACCTTCCCTGGATACACCTGATCCATGTTTCTTGCACCCTCTTGTGGTAGAATTTTAAAACTTGCATTAAAAAAAAAATCAATTCTGCAATGCACCCAGCTGGTGCTGACAGTCTCTCTCTCATTTTCCTAAGGGTAGAGCTAAAGCTCAAGTGTGTGGTGTCTTCCTGTCCTGGAGATTAGGGACCATCTTTTTGCATGTGCCCACTAGCCATCTTCCAAAGCTCATTGTTACTGTCATTGGGAATACATTGAAGGTCTCAGCCACAGGGTTGGGGTATTTGAGTTGGGCAGAGTGCTGGTGGTGCCTATGGGCCAACTGGGAAAATTTGCTAATGAAGTGTCCCTAGTGATTGTGGGGTAGGCTTTTTGATAGAGTCTGTGACACCATGTAGGATCCATGTCCCTTTAATGCCCTGTGAGAGTCTTATCTGCTGCTTTCAGCTTCTTCCTACCCCAAATTATGCAGCTCATAACTCAGTACTTTGGATGGGACAAGAGAGAAATGGGCTGCTTGGACAGTTTCCTACACAGCTGAGGAGCTGGGCACTCACTCATATGCTCTTACCCTCCCCTTTCAGGAGAAATCATTGGCCAAGAAGGTCTCTCTTGGCACTAAACTGTGCTGTCTTGGGAGAGGGGTGATGTAAAGTTGAACTGTTTCTCTTCCCCAGTGTATCCAAACTTTAAATTTTTGCTTCAGTGGTATGCTAGAACTTCTCTGCTAGAAACCTGGAATTTCACAAGGGCTCTCTCATTTGTGGGTGGTTGTCTAAGACAGTGTTCCCCAGATGCTCCCAGAATATAGCCAAGAGGGGCTGGAGCCAGGACTGAGGTTGATATACCTATTACTCAATGTAGGGGTAGGCAAGACTCCTCCTGGGTACCTTGGCATATAGCGTTGGATCTCACAAGGCACTTATGTCTGTGGATGGATGCCAAATTATTGTTGAAGGAGGATATGAACAAGGGACATCTTATTTAGCCATTTTGCTGACCTCACTCCTAAAGCCAGTTTCAGTTAGCTGAATATTTGCTGAATATTTACTTTATCTCCACCAGGTTGACATTCTGTGATGGGGTAGAGATTAAATAAGCTTAAGTGTTACACAGGCTGCAGGGTGCAAAGTCATAACAGAATTAGGGAGCATTTATTCTTAATTTCAGTACATGATAGAAATGTGGACCTCAAAATTGGTATTTGTAAATGCCTGCAATGGCAGCATTTTTTTAAAAAGATTTTATTCATTTATTTGTCTGAGAGAGAGAGAGAGCACAAGAAGGGGGAGCGGTGGGCAGAGGGAGAAGTAGGCTCCCTGCTAAGCAAGGAGCCCAATGCGGGACTCTGTCCCAGGACCCTGGAATCATGACCTGAACTGAAGGCAGACACTTAACCCACTGAGCCACTGAGGAATTCTTTGCCAGCACTTTTTTTTTATATGTACAGAATTGGTTACATATGTATTAAAATATTTGGATCACTCCAAGTAAAAAGGTATATTATCTCAGGATCCTTTCTCTTTATGCTCATTACAGGAAGGAGTAAACTGTAAAATTGGCGATATAGACAATTAATAAGAAGGCTTTTAAAAGTTAATTCTTGATATAATAAAACCATACCCATCCATACCAGCCAATTGGTATCACAAACAATGATAAAATCTATACATGTATGCACATCTTCTCGGGTTTACTATGCAAGGTTATTTCTAGTGTATATGACAATACTAGAGTGAAGGATATGAGGATCTTCAGCTTACTGGGTATTGCCAAATTGCTCTCAAAAGTTGTACCAATTTTACACTCTCACCATAAATAAAATATAAGAGTTGTCCTTTTCTTAACATCTTTGTAAATGTTTGATATTATCCTGTCTCTGAAGGATAGTATCTGAATTTTCTGATATTCACATCTGAATATCAGAATCTGAAAAATGTGAAATGGTATCTCACTGTTACAATTTGTATTTATTGGATACAAATGAAGTTTTGTTTTCTTTTGTTTTCTATTGGCAGGTTTGGGCATGTCTCATATCTCCTGATCAATTTTCTTTAAAAGTTATTACTGAGGTGTAATTGACATACCGTGTTGTATTAGTTTCAGGAGTACAACATATTGATTTGACAATTTCATACATTACTCATGCTCACTACAGTAAGTGTAGTTACCGGGGCGCCTGGGTGGCTCAGACGGTTGAGCTTCTGCCTTCAGCTCAGGTCATGATCCCAGCATCCTGGGATCGAGCCCTGCATCGGGCTCCCTGCTCAGCTGGAAGCCTGCTTCTCCCTCTCCTACTCCCCCTCCTTGTGTTCCCTCTCTCTATGTCAAATAAATTAAAAAAAAAAAAATGTGTAGTTACCATACAACGTTTTACAATATTTTTTACTATATTCTCTATGCTGTACTTTTTTCCCTGTGACTTATTTTATAACCAGAAATCTATATCTCTTACTCTCCTTCATCTATTTTGCCCATCCCCCCACCACCACCCACCCTCTGGCAACCACCAGTTTGTTCTCTGTATCTAAGAGGCTGTTTTTTGGTTTGTTTGTGTGTTTTGTTTTTAGACTCCCCATATAAGTGAAATCATATAATATTTGTTTTACTCTGACTTATTTCACTTAACCAAATACCCTCTAGGTCCATCCATGTTTTCACAAATGGCAAGATTTCATTTTTTTATGGGTGAGAAATATTCCACTGTATACATTTACCACATCTTCTTTATCCATTCACTATCAATTTGACACTTGGGTTGCTTCCGTATCTTGGCTATTGTAAATAAAGTGGCCATGACGATAGGAGTGGATATATCTTTTTGAATTAGTGTTTTCATTTTGGGGGGATAAATACCCAGTAGTGGCATTACTGGATCACATGATGTTTCTACTTTTAATTTTTTGAGGAAACTCCATACTGTTTTCCACAGTGATTGCACTAATTTACATTCCCACCAACAGAGCACAAGGATTTCCTTTTCCTCACATCTTCACCAACACTTGTTATTTCTTTCTTTTTTTTTTTTATACTAGCCATTCTGACTGGTATGAAATGATGTCTAGTTGTGGTTTTGATTTTCATTTCCTTGATGATTAATGATGGTGAGCATCTTTTCATGTATCTCTTGGCATTTATGTATCTTCTTTGGAAAAAATGTCTATTCAGGTCCTATGTCCATTTTTTATTGTTTTTTTTTTTTTTTTTTTTGATGTTGAGTTGTATAAGTTCTTTATATATTTTGGATGTTAACTCCTAATCATATGTATCATTTGCAAATATCTTCTGCCATTCAGTAGGTAGCCTTTTTATGTTCTTGATGATTTCTTTTGCTGTGCAAAAGCTTTTTATCTGGGGGTAGTCCCAATAGTTTATTTTTGCTTTTGTTTTCCTTGCCTGAGAAGACATATCCATAAATATGTTGCTAAGGCCCTTATCCAAATGATTACTGCCTTTGTTTTCTTTTAGGAGTTTTATGTTCTCAAATCTCATATTTAGATTTTTAATCCATTTTGAGTTTATTTTTGAGTATGTTGTAAGAAAGTGATCCAGTTTCATTCTTTTGGATGTAGCTGTCCAGTTTTCCCAATACCATTTATTGAAAATTCTACATTGTATATACTTGCCTCCTTTTTCATGGATTAATTGACCATATAGATGTGAGTTTATTTCTGGGCTCTCTGTCATGTTCCATTGATCTACATGTCTGTTTATGTGCCAGTACCATACTGTTTTGATTACTACAGCTTTCTAGTACATCTTGAAATCTGGGATTGTGATACCTCTGGCTTTGCTTTTCTTTCTCAAGATTGTTTTGGCTATTTGAGGTCTTTTGTGGTTCCATAAAACCTTTAGTATTATTTGTTCTAGTTCTGTGATAGATGCTATTGGTATTTTGATAGGGATTGCATTGAATATATAGATTGCTTTAGGTAGTATGGACATTTAACAATACCAATTATTCCAATACTTGAACATGGAATGTTTTCGATTTGTTTATGTTGTCTTCAATTTCTTTCATCAATGTCTTATAGTTTTTTTTAAATTTTATTTTATTATGTAATGTTTTCACCCCCTTGGTTAAATTTATTCCTAGGTATTTTGTTCTTTTTATGCAATTGTAAATGGGATTATTTTCTTAATTTCACTTTCTTTAAATTTTTATTTATTTATTTATTTATTTATTTATTTGAGAGAGAGAATGAGAGACAGAGAGCATGAGAGGGAGGAGGGTCAGAGGGAGAAGCGGACTCCCCGCCGAGCAGGGAGCCCGATGCGGGACTCGATCCCGGGACTCCAGGATCATGACCTGAGCCGAAGGCAGTCGCTTAACCAACTGAGCCACCCAGGCGCCCTCTTAATTTCACTTTCTGAAAGTTCATTATTAGTGTATAGAAACACAACAGATTTCTGTATATTAATTTTGTATCCTTCAACCTTAGTGAATTCATTTATTCTAATTGTTTTTTAGTGGGGTTTTGGGGTTTTTTTTATATATAGTGTGTCATCTATAGATAGTGACAGTTTTACTTCTTCCTTGCCAATTTGGCTGCCTTTTATTTATTTATTTTTTCATTTTCTTGTTTGATTGCTGTGGCTAGGACTTCCAGTTCTATGTTGAATAAAAGTGGTGGACATCCGTGTCTTATTCCTGACTTAGAGAAAAAACTTTCAGTTTTTCACCACTGAGTATGATGTTAGCTGTAAATTTTTCACATGTGGCCTTTTGTAAGTTGAGATGTTTCCTCTAAACCCACTTTGTTGAGAATGTTTATCATGAATGGGTGTTGTATTTTGTCAAATGTTTTTTCTGCATCTATTGAGATGCTCATATAGTTTTTATCCTTTCTCTTGTTAATGTGATGTACCACATTAATTGATTTGTAGATATTGACCTACCTTTACATCCCTGGAATAAATCACCCTTGATTATGGTGAGTGAAACTTTTAATGTATTGTTGAATTGGGTTAGCTACTATTTTGTTGAGAATTTTTGTGTTTATGTTCATCAGAGATATTGACCTGTAGTTTTCTTTTCTTTTCTTTTCTTTTCTTTTCTTTTCTTTTCTTTTCTTTTCTTTTCTTTTCTTTTCTTTTCTTTCTTTCTTTCTTTCTCTCTTTCTTTCTTTCTTTTTCTTTTCTTTCTTTCTTTTCTTTTCTCTTTCTTTCTGTCTGTCTGTGTGTCTGTCTGTCTGTCTTTGTCTTTGTCTTGTTTTGGTATCAGGGTAATGCTTGACTTCCTAGAATGAAGTTGGAAGTTTTCCCCTCTTCTATTTTTTGGAATAGTTTGAGAAAAATAGGTATTAACTCTTCTTTATTTTTTTTAAAGATTTATTTATTTACTAGAGAGAGAGAGAGAGTATGTAGGGTGGAGGGGCAGATGGAGAAGGACAGAGAATCTTAGGGAGACTCTGAGCTGAGCATGCAGCCTGACATGGGACTTGATCCCACCACCCTGAGAGCAGGACCTGAGCTGAAACTAAGAGGTGGACACTTAACTGACTGTGCCACCCAAATGCTCTTTAACCGTTCTTGAATATTTGGTGGAATTCACCTGTGATCCATCTGATCCTAGACTTTTGTTTGTTGGGAAATTTTTGATTATTAATTCAATTTCACTACTAGTAATTGGTATATTCAAATTTTTTATATTTTCCTGATCAGTTTTAGAAGATTGTTTCTAGGAATTTGTCCATTTCTTCTAAGTTTGCCAATTTGTTGGCATATAATTTTTTGTAGTAGTCTCATAATCCTTTGCATTTCTGTGGTGTAGATGGTTATTTCTCCTTCATTTTTGATTTTATTTGAGTCTCTTTTTTATAAGTCTGGTTAAAGGTTTAAAAATTTTGCTTTTCAAAGAACCAGCTCTTGATTTCATTGATTGTTTTTTTTTTAATTAGTCTCCATTTCAGTTATTTCCATCCTAATCTCTTTTTCTTTCTCCTACTAGACTTGAGCTTTGCTTGTTCTAGATTTTTCTTATTCCTCGAGATAGGCTTGTATGACTATAAACTTCCTTTTTAAGACTGCTTTTGCTGTACGTATAGATTTTGGACCATTGTATTTTTATTTTCATTGTTTCCATGTATCTTTTATTTCCTCTTTGATTTCTTTATTCACCCATGGGTTGATTTATAGCATGTTGTTTGGCCTCCATGTGTTTATACTTTTCCAGTTTTTTTTTCTTGTAATTGATTTCCAGTTTGATACAATTATGATCAGAAAAGATGTTTGATGTGATTTCAATCTTCTTCAATTTATTGACACCTGTCTTGTGACTTAAAATGTGATCTCTCCTGGAGAATGTTCTATGTGCACTTGAAAACAATGAATACTTCTGTTTTTGGATGGAAAGTTTTATATAGATCTATTAGATCCATCTGGTCTCATTTGTTGCTTAAAGTCAATGTTCCTTTTTTGATTTTCTGCCTGGATAATCTGCCCTTTGATATAAATGGGGTGTGTTAAAATCTCCTACTGTTATTGTATTTACTGTCACTTTTTGCCTTTATGTCTATTAGTATTTGCTTTATGTGTTTAGGTGTTCCTATGTTTGGCACACAGATATTTACAATGCTATATACTTTTGTTGGATTGATCCCTTTATCATTATATAATACCCTTCTTGGTCTCTTGATACAGTCTTTGTTTTAATGTCACTTTGTCTGATATAAATATTGCTACTTTTTTTTCCTAGCTTTTATTTATGTGGACTTTTTCAGTTACTTCACTTTCAGTCTGTATGTGTGTCTTTACATAGGCAGCATATAGATGGATTTAATTTTATATCCGGTTACCCTTTTGATTGGAACATTTAGTCCATTTTTATTTAAAGTAATTATTGATAGGTATGTACTTACTGCTATTTGGTAATTGTTTTCTAGTTGTTTTTGTAGTTTTTCTTTCTTTTTTCTTCCTTTGCTGTCTTCCCTATGGCTTGATGGATTTTTTTACCATTATGTTTGGATTTTTTCTCTTTATTTTTGTGTATCTATTATAGGTTTTTCATTTGCAGTTATCATTGCATTCATATCTAACATCCTATGTGGATAGCAGGCTATATTAAGTAGATGGTCACTTAAGTTTTACACATTTTAAAAGCACTTGATTTTTGTTCCCCTCTCCACATTTTATGTTTATGATGTCATATTTTACATCTTTTTATTTTGTGTCTCTCTTGTCTAATTTTTGTAGATATAATTGATTTTACTATTTTTGTGTTTTAACCTTCATATTGGCTTTGCAAATGACTAATCTATTACTTCTACTGTGTGTTAGTTTTTACCTGTGAAATTTTCCTTTTGTAATTTTTCTCTGCTGATGGCCTTTCCTTCCACTTAAATAATTCCCTTTAACATTTTTTTGTAAGGATGGTTTAGTGGTGATGAATTACTTTAATTTTTGTTTGTCTGGGGAACACTTTATCTCTCCTTCAATTCTAGAATGATAATCTTGCCAGGTAGAGTGTACTTGGTTTAGGTTTTTTCCTTTCAGCACTTTGTCTATGTCATGTCACTCTCTTCTGGCCTGCAAAATTTCTGTTGAAAAGTCAGCTGATAGCCTTCTGAGGCTTCCCTTGTATAACTGTTTTCTCTTGCTGCTTTTAAATTCTTAATCATTACTTTCTGCTATTTTAATTATTTTGTGTGCAGATGTGGACCTCTTTGGGTTCATCTTATTAGCTTTCTGTGCTTCCCGGACCTGGATGCTTGTTTCCTTTTTCAGATTAGGGAAGTTGTCAGCTATTATTCCTTCAAATAAATCTTCTGCCTCTTTTTCTCTTCCCCTTCTGGCATCTGTATAATGTGAACGTTATTACAATTGATGTCACAGAATTCCTTTAACCTATTCTCACTTTTTGTTATTCTTTTTTCTTTTTGTTGTTCAGTTTGATTGCTTCCCATAATCCTGTCTTCCAGACTGCTAATCCATTCTTCTGCATCCTGTAATCTGTTGTTGTTTCCTTCTAGTACATTCTTTATTTTAGTTATTAAATCCTTCAGCTTTGACAGGTCCTTCTTTATATTTTCTATTTTTCGTTGACATTTTCACTGAATTCATCCATTTTTCTCCTCAAGTCCAGTGAGTATTTTTTTACTATTACTTTGAACTCTTTGTCAGGCATATTGCTTATGTCCATTTCATTCAGCTCTTTTACTGTGATTTTGTCTTGTTCTTTCATTTCTGACAATTCCTTTGTCTCCTCATTTTCTCTAACTCTCTGTGTTTGTTTCTATGTATCAGGTAGGCTAGCTATATCTTCTGGTCTTTAGAGTAGTGGCCTTGTGTAGGAAGAGGTCCTGTGGTTCACTGTAGCACAATCCCCCAGAACCATGTGGGGTTCTGCATGCACCCTTCTATTATAGCTGAACCAAGATTGCCTTTAACCTAGGTAGTTGCAATCACCTACTTTGCCTGCTGTAGGTACACTGGCAAGGTTTGCTACCCACACTATTGAAAGACCCAGTTGTGTACATCATGGACTCATTGGTGGTCAGGACCAGTACTCAATCTAGCTCTCTGCAGATGGGCTGCCAAAAAACTACAGGCACACCAAAGGGCAGGGCTTGATCCTTGACAAATTATCTAAGACATCTGGCTGCAAGAATTGTTAGCACACTGGTGTTTGGTAATATCTACCCCCTCCGCAGGGCAGGTGTCACTTTGGAGTGGCATAGGTCCTGGCTGTGTGCTGGGTGTGGCAGGGTAGGAGCTGCCTTGTAGGGATGCCTGCTGAGGTGGGTCCACAAGGGAATGTTGGAGTGGGGCACACAGTGCTAGCAAGGTAGATGGAGAGAGTTAGCCCTGGCTCCTGGCTATCTGGGATGGGGAGAGGGGAAGAGAAACGGTGCCTTCCAGTACTTTTGTTCCCAGACAAATCTCCTGCAGATCCCTGCCCCTCCAGAGCATGTTCTAAGAAGAGTTAGTAAATCTTCATGTATACCCAAGGCACTTTTCAAATTGCTGCTTCTGTGCTGTGTCTCCTGCCAAGTTATTTAATATGGTGGCTCTTTAAGGGCAGAATCTTGGTTTCCTATTGCTCTCAGGCTCTTCTGGAATTAAGCCTGCTAATTAAGCCTGGAGTTAAGCCCCACTGGTTTTCAAAGCCAGACATTTTGGGGACTGGTCTTCCCAGTAAGGGTGCCCAGGGCTGGGGATGACCAGAGTGGGGGGTGTGATCTTCTTGCTTTTCCATTTTTATGGGGCCCCCCTATTTGTGGTTAGTCACTCCAGAGGTTTGGTTCCCAACACACATCTCTACCCCTCCTACCTTTCTCAATGTGATCCTCTCACTAGGACTAGCTCTGGAAGATCTATTCTGCTGGTCTTCAGGTCATTTTCAGATTTAGTCACATAGATGTATCTGTTACGCTGATGTGTCTGTGGGATAAGAAGAGCTCAGGATCCTCCTACTCTGCCATCTTCCAAGAGTCTCTCTCTTGGTCATTTTTCTATTAGGATGTTTGTCTTTTTATTATTGATTTAGTATAATTCTTTATGAATTAAATTTCTGTAAAAAATTACATCAACTGTATTATAAGACCATATGAAGATTTGGAACATCTATGGAGAAAACATTCTCCTTTTTCACCATAACAGACACTGTTGGTTGATAACCTGATATCTACTACCTCCTTGTATAGACAGTGATATATTATCTACTAGTTGTCTTCTCATTATTCATTCTATCTTTCTTTCTTACTGGCAAACCTGATTTAAATAGAGGTGCAAATGAATTCCTCTGAAAAGCTGCTTCCTTGTCTCTTTGTAGTATGGAAAATGATGAGACACAATGCTCCCCAATGGGATAGGAGTTGCTGTGTAATATTCTGGAAAAGCTCCTTTAGAGGGGTTAGACTTAACTGGAATATATGTTTGACCTTTATCCTACTTACCCATCCTGCCTGCAACATGGCCTCAATGATAGGGGATGGTAGAGAAGGCACTACTATGACCCTGAGGGTGAAAGACCTACCCTGAAGAGTGAGGAGATCAATAGTAAAGAAAATAAAGTAATAAAGGTTTTGTGGAGGGGCTGCATTTTTTCTAGACTGTCAACTTTAACAATTCTTGCTGCAGAAAATTTTTTTTTTAAATGAATTACTGTAATATATTTTATTTTTATCAAAGTGATATTTGGATGGAGTGTTTAAGTCAAATACTACTCTAAGTTTTTTTTTTTTTAACATTTTCTAATGGATTAAAAACCTATTCCATAATGTGGCTGTTACATGTAGCCTAACATAATCCCTAACTGATAAAGGGGCTATAAGAACTTTGATTTTCTTTGGGGCAACAATAAATTCCTATATCACCATAAATTGCTTCCTAAGAAAATTTTTAACATTTTCCATCATATATTCAAATCAGATTTCTTCAGAAGAGAATACGTTACAATAAAATATCTTTTTTTTTTAAAGATTTTATTTATTTATTTGACAGAGACAGCGAGAGAGGGAACACAAGCAAGGGGAGTGGGAGAGGGAGAAACAGGCTTCCCGCTGAGCAGGGAGCCTGACGGACCTGATCCCAGGACTCCAGGATCATGACCTGAGCCGAAGGCAGATGCCCAATGACTGAGCCAGCCAGGCGCCCCCTAAAATATCCTAATATCTATGCAATGTGGGACTGTGTTCTTTTTAGTAAAGGTTGCCCATTTTTTGTTGGGGGAGGGATATTTGGTATATTTGATGGGAGGGGTAAACTCAAGGACAAGTCTACATAGGGAGCCAATGGTAGATTAGATCACAAGTGACAACCCAGAGTTGTCAGAGCTGGGGATGTTGCAGAAAAGAAAACAGGTAAAATTCCTGCTTTCTTGAAACTTAGGTTGCAGTTTTGGGAGACAGACTATAAATAGACCTCTGATAAATATGTCAAATAGGGAATGGTAAATTAAATGAAGAAAAATTAGGCAGAATAAGGGGACTGTGAGTCCAGAGTGTTTGGGGGTTATCAGAGAGGTAGCTCCCTCTTAGGGAGACTTGTCAGTAAGGCTTTCCTGGTAAGAGGATGGTTGAACATCTGCATGAAGTGAGGAGAACATCTGCATGAAGTGAGGAAATAAACGACAGGACAGCTGTGTGGAAGAAGTGTTCCAGGCAGAGGGTTTACCAAGTGCAAAGATCTGTACGAACAGTGAGAAGCAAAAGAGGCATACAAGAGAATGGGAGCAGATGAGGGGAGAGAACAAGCTTGGAGACCACACCATGTTGGCCCTGTTAAAGACTTTTCATTATTTTGAAGCCTAAATATGTATATTTAAATATAAATACAAATATATAAGTCTATATATGTATATAATGTGGCCTATAATATATAAAGTGCATGGCAGATAGCTTGCCTTTTACAGGGAAAAGTAAGTGTTCAATAAAGGTTTTTATGTCTGACATACCAATATTCTTTGAGCTACATGTAGGTCAGCATTTGCAGTGTGACAGTGTATAAGTTTTAAAAAAGTGTCTCCTTTCTTTCTGTGAGTTTAAAAGAAATGTATTCTCTGTCCCATCTCCTCTGAGCAGGTACTGCATTGTGAGCTCATGACTTGGTGAGCATAGCATGGCCATATTACAGCCCCACTTTTGTCCTTGAGATTCACAATTGGCATGATTACACATGGTGGCTTTGGCAAGAACTCTGCCTTAATCATTTTATTTCTCATCCCTACTATAATTTGCAGTTCTAAAATAATGGACATAGACTGAATTTATAGATGTCTCAAGGTATTGTGTGAATCTACTTATTTGAAGACCCATCAACTATGTGTCCTCATTCTTGCTCTTACTTTTCCTGAGAGTATTTTTAAGAATGATGTGTGAACATCAGCAGAACGGTCATATAATTTTTTTCCATTCAAGTAGTTTTTTTTTTCCTCAAGAATGTGAATGAGGTTTTACACATCTTCCTGACTTCTTTGTCAGTGAAATAATAAAAGGGGGAAACCAGGTGACAAAGCATTCTTTCTTTCTCCTGTTTCTTCTCTTTAGTTCCAGGATCTCTTTCTTTTTCTTACATCAGGTAGTTATTATCAGACACTCGTAATAGTTTAGCCCCTTCTTGAAACATCATTTAAATTTTAGTGCCACTTTTGAATTATACAAGTATTTTAAACTCAAGGAAGATGTAGAGATTGTAAATTCCCATGATGTGAGGTTCTTCCTTTCACTATGATTAATACTTGTGGCAGGAAGGATGGAATAAAGAATATTGTGCATGCAGGAATTTTACAGTCACTCCATGTACCCTGGGGGGTGGAAGTTGCAAGGAAGCTCAGATTCCTGTTCTCTTTATGTATACATCAATTTTTTTTGGAAAAAAAAAAAAAGTTCAATAGGTCCAGGGAAGAGATTACTGAGTCTGCTTAGTCCTGCTGGTGTATACCTGCTGAGATGGGGTAGAGGGTCACACAGCTATCCTTGCCATGCTCCAAGGAGGAGGCCTGCTGTGGCTAAAGTATATGTTCTTATTAAATATATATCATAATGTACCTCTGTTGATATTGCTAAACTTCTACCATAAAAAAGTTGCATATAAACAACACAGCTAAATTAATGTTTCCATAGGAACCTTAGCATTAAAACTTGCTTAATATAATATTAACCTAAGAGGTAGGTTTTTGTGTTTTTTTTTCCCCAGGCACAAGTACACAGTGTATACACATGTGCAATTTTAAGTATTTGTAAAATCATGATAAACTACATTGAGAACATAGAGTTTTATGTTGTCAGTTGCATTGGCCAAACCTTGATTTCCCTATTAAGATCAGTATAACCAAAATTCTCACAGCTTTCTGCCAATTTGTAGGAATGATCTTTATTCCTGTACAACTATTCAATTTTCTTGGAAGGAGAAACAATAAGAACAACCTAACTGGTTATATGCTGCATATGTAACAAGCTCAGAATGTACATTGTGAACTCTGTTGACTCAAATCTAACTTAAGTAAGATTATCTATTTATAGTGGTTTTCGTTGAATGGTTGTTCCTAATATAGGTAAGTGAAAGCGGTAGTGTTAAATCATGGAGCACCACATCAAAACGAATGATGTACTGTACGGGGACTAACATAACATAATAAAATAAAATAATTTTTTTTTTAAAAATCTAAGATTTTTAATGAAATTACTATGTAACACAGAGTGTGACACTGACTTACTATAGCAAATATTTCTGATTCTAGATTCAAGAGTCAATATATTCTAATGTAACTGCAAAGCTGTAAGGAACTGTAATGCCAATCATTGGTATATAAAGAGGTGATATTCACCCATAAATTCATACCTAAATTTTAGTGTCTTCAGAGAAAAGTATTGAGACCATAAAAAGTCAAAATTATCAGTAGCATAATGTGAATGAATTAATATTATCTCCAGGTTCTATGACTTGTTTATAATGCTGATATTTAGGTCAGTCTTTTAAAAAGACCACCATTTAGAATGACCATCGTTAAGATTAAATTTTGCTTAGATGATGGGTTTTCCCTCCTTGGCACATTAGCCATATACTTCTAAGATGAAGCTATTTTATTCCTTGTCATCACATAGCCATAAAGATTGCAGGCAGTCAGAAGTTAGCAATGGCTGCTTTACAGACCCACAGCAATACTTAGTAACAGATTTTCAAAGCAGTTCAAAGAGTCTAGTTTCCATCTGTGTTTGGTGAAGGGTGCACAAACCTTGAGGCCATCTGAAAACTCAGCTTCATCTCTAACACTTGGAATAACAAAGGTGTTATTTTTCAAAGCTGCATTCTTCCCTCCTGGGGTGGCTGTGCAGATTCAGTTCAGGGAAGGTGGGAAACTTCAGAGCAGGTATTCTCCTTCTAGACTTTGCCTCCTTCAGGGAATTCCTTTGAGGGTGTCACAATGGTGGCCTCCTGAATATGGGTTATTGCCAATAGAGGCCAAGAGTTAATGAACCTTATAGACAAATCCCTTCTGATTTTCTGAGCAAAATATCCGTATAGAACCAGCATCTCCTTTCTTCCAGACTAGGAATGCTATTTAATCAGAAGAAAGTAGAGGGTGCTCTCTGCCCACATTACACTGAGGAATGCAGCATGAACATCAAAACTCCATTTCATTCAGCTGCATTTCTAAAACCAAGGCTGCAGATTATTGGGAAAGAGATGGTTGAAAGTCCTTGTCTTTGGTTTGCTACGAATGAGTGTAAGATTTCAATGGAATTTTTTTCCCGCTTTTGTTTAATATCTCATGTATTAATTATCTGGCACACTTTTTGACATAGTGTCTTTATAAAAGACTAACAAATTACATAAATACACAATTAACGGGACAATAATGGAAATACAGATATTTGCTATTCGATATCTCTTTGTGATACATTTCTATCATTCTCATGAAGACGGAAAAGTCAAGAAAATGTGAGCAGTTCACTCAGATGTGCTTTTTAATTTTTTTGACTTTCTGAGTTATTCTGATGTCTTAAAGTTATCCAGAATTATATTCTAGATTCAAATTTTAGATAATTGATAATTCAAATAATATCAAGTTATTTTTCCATTTACTCTAAATTCCAGTGGCTATATGGGTAGTTTTATTTGAGAATATATTATCTGAAAAATATATACCTTTCGTAAAAATCACTGATTGATATAACAAAAAACATGCTTATAAGAACCAAAATTTTTAAAGGGCCGATAAAAAAACACATTTTAATGTGAGAAAAATGAGATTTAGTGATGGAGGTAATAGAACTTATACGTCATTATATCAAGATTTTCTTATTTTTAAAAACGCTTCATAAATAAAAACCCTTAATAAATAAAATTTACTTATTTAGTAAGTGAAATTTATTTTACTTAGTAAAGTTAAATAAATAACAAAAATCCTTAGTAAGTAAAAAAAAAATGTACTTCTGATCTTACAATGAAAAAAATTATTTTGATATGACAAAGTAGTCTGTCTGAAGTTAAAAAACAGGTTTTCCGTGATCACATTTCAAGAATAATTAAGACAGATAAAAATAAATGTATTAGCACGAAACAGTGAGCCGCTTTTGGGGAGGGGAGGGTAAAAAGGATTCAGCAAGACTGTACTACTCTCAAGTTTCCAGTCACATCCCCACTCATCCAGAAGGCAGGGTAGAAGCAGCAATAGTCCTAAGCATGGAACGGCACAGAACAAGACTGTGACATGAGCAGAACCAACATGAAAGAGGATATTTGACCCATACACTGCTGCTGCTTTTACATGTAAAACTTGCTTTCCTGTCTGAGTAATTCTTCAGTATCAGTGCCTGTACAGAGAATACTAAAATGAAGTGGAAAGCAAGGCATAAGAGGAAGTCACAAACAGATTATACATAAAAAGTGGCCACAATAAAACAGTGCAGCTAAGAGCTGTTGGGATACTGAATATATAATCATCTTCAATACAGACCTGTGCCTTCCCTCATAGCACTCACAGTTTAGTGAGGAAGCAACATATATTTAAAAAATAATAGCGTTGATAAGAGTAATAGTAGAAATACTAAGGATGCCTATGGTAAGGGCACTGATCGAAAGACATCTGGAGCAACATAACTATAGAAAATGGATTGTTGTTTGAGACTCTGGTTTTTTAAGTTCAGTTTATGCTAAACCAATTGATTTGAATGTATTGTGGGTTTACCTATCTCCTAGATCTTTGTTTTCCTCCCCTATCTCTGAGTCTTGTTTTCTTAAAATTATGATCTCTGCTCATAAATCTTTCTTTAAGCAGTCATTCTGATATTAAACACCAAAAGGCGGTTAAGAACTTGCTTTATTAACCCTCTTAGATAACCAAATGCATAACATTTTACTGGATGTGACCTTGATGAGGGTACAGGTTGTTGCTTATTTTGTCTCTGTATGTGTAGCTCCTAGTAAAAAATTATGAATATATTCGTGAATGAGCCTATAAATCAATAAATATTGGAATTTTAGAGCTGGAATTTTTATTAGCCTAATTTCAAAAAGATTCAGAAAAGTGAAGTGATGCCAGGAGAATGAAGCAAAGTGACATCCAAGGTCACAGTAGGAGTTTTGGGAAGTGATTCACCTAAAACTTAAGGCTCAGAACTAACTGAGATTTAGGGTAGTAGGCATGCAGAAATTTTCTTGGAATGGTGCTTTAACCCAAGGACACTGAACATAAGAAAGATCAGTTGGGAGTTATTTTTGATCTTTGGCACCTTCTATCATGTTATGTAGGCAGCTCACAGGAAAACCCATTCAAAAATATGGCCAGTTGATTTTCTTTCATTGCTACAGTTATCTTCTAGCCATGGTTCTCAACCCTTGAACATTTAGAGATAATGAGGGCATTTTATTTATCTTAGTTACTGGAGTAGGCTGCTGGCATTTTGTGAATGGAAGGCAGAATTGCTGCCTGTCCTGAAATTCCTAGGATAGTCCAGCCCCTTGAAGAATCATCCCACCCCCAAATGCCAATAGCGTTTCTCCTAAGAAATCTTTTTTAAAAAGTCTCAGTTTTCTAGAAGAGTTTAATAATTTTTATCTTAGTTGCTATATTTTTTCCATTATAATGCATATTTCATGTCATAGTTCTATAAACATTGTCTCAACACTAAATCTGTAGTATATTTTTTGTAAAGGTCCATTTTTATGCTTATGAGTTAGGTTTTTTCCCAATTGCAAACACGCTGCAGATTCATAATAGAAGTGTATAAAGAACAAAATTAAAAGCAAAGGTAATTTTTCCTCCACAGACTCACACTATTAACATTTTTAAAAAGATTTACTTTTTTTATTTTTAGAGAGAGAGAGACAGCATGAGCAAGTGGAGGGGCAGAGGGAGAGAATCTTTCAAGCAGTCTCCCTGCTGGGCGAGGAGCCTAACACGGGGCTCGGTCCCAGGACCCATGAGATCACGACCTGAGCTAAAACCAAGAGTCAATTGCTTAACCAACTGAGCCACCCAGGAGCCCCCACACTATTGACATTTTGATATTTCTCTTTTCAGTCTTCTATGTCTGTGATTATACATATTGAAAAATGCCAAATTGCATATATTGCTTATAATATGTTTTTGCTAACTATAAAGTAAATCAGGAACATTTTTCTAAGCCACAAGATAGTTTTAATGAAATTATTTTAGATGGCTGCATAGCATTCTATTACATCAATAGACATTTTTTTCATGTTATAAATAATGTTGAGAAGTACGTCATTGTATCTAAGTCATTGAGCTTGCCCCATGTTACATTCTGAGGATAAATTCTAGAAGTAAAATTTTCTAAGCCAAGTGATATTTCACAATGAGTTAATGGCAATCGTGAATTGTTTTGCTTTGTCCTGGACTTATACTAATTCAGTTCCAGATACTTTCATTAGCACACTTGATGTCAGTAATAAACCATGACCAAAGCAAAATGATGAACAAATGACAGAAAGACAAAGAGAGGGGACAGAGACAAAAGGAGGGTAAGAGGGAAGGAAAGAGAGAGAAAGAAAGGGGGGATGAGACAGAGAGATTGAGAGACAGGGCTCTCATGATATTCAATGTTTATTTTTTCTTTTTAGGAGATCAATAGAAGCCAAAGTGTTCTGTTTTTATTTCTATTTGTGTCAATAATCTCTGATTTGTAATGTATGTACATTTATTCTAGTTAACTCAAGTAAAAAGGAAGTGGTGTTTAAATGTGTAGAAGAATATCAAGACTAAGAATTGAAAATGGGAGCTGGAGATTTCAGAGCTGAAGCCATTGGGTCAGGCTCATGGACTCCAGGTCCACTCATCTTTCCTTCTGTGGAGGAATCCAACTCAAGACAGATCGGGGAATTTGATAAAAGATCAATTACAGAAGCAGAGTTACTATTGGCTCTTTGACTCATCATCATAAGGCAAAATTCTTGGTGACCAGCTGCTGACTGGTCTTCAATTAAGACATTGAAGACACACACATATACGCACAGATAATTACTGCATAAATAAGTAAATGCATAAATAAATTGGTAAATATATTATGTAAGAGGAAGCATTTAGAGACCAGATGTGCACATCTAATACATGAATGATATTTACTGAGCTGTCAAATTTGATAACCTGCATGTAAGAGTAATTGGGTCATTCTTTGACTCCTCTTGATAGCTGTTTTAGAAAATGACCATGAATATCAACTATAGCAATAATGATAGAAAAAGGCAAATTTTTATGTATGGTGATTACAGATAGTCTTGGAAATAATTCCAACTAGTGCTAGAATCTTATGTATTTATAGTTAGAGAATGAATGACTCTTCTAAAGGGATACTGTGTGGTGAAAAAGATCACTGGATTAGAAATCTTTACCACTAAATTACTTTGTGACACAGGATTAGTTCTTCACTCTTTTTCTGGATTTAAATTTTCTCAGTACTTAAATAAGATTATAAAAAAAATCCTTCCACTTCTAAAAATCCCACAGATCTACCATTAAAAAATTATCTATCATTAGAAGTGATAACATGTGAACAAGTTGGATTCTCTACTCTTTCTCTTTAAGAAACTTATCACCTGATACTCTTCAAAAAGTGTCTCTACAGGAAGAAACTGAATCTCTGGTAACTAAAGAGCCTAGATTTCTAGTATCATCTAGCTTCCATAAGAGGCAATTAAGAGATTATTGAAATACTCTACACTGGATTCACCTCTCTATAATTGTCTCTGTTGACAGAGACAAATAACTCTCATTAAATACCATGTGCTGTTCTATATTTTCCAGCATCTGTTGCAGTTGGATGTGACCATGTGATTGTGTTCTGGCAAAAAGGAAGATAAGTGAAAGTGATGAGTTACTTCTGTATCTGTTAGAGACTATGTTTCTCCTTGATCTTTCTTTTCCCTGCCGAGGAAACATAGGAGGCCACATGTTAGGATGGCAAATTTCAGATTACCATGGGAGTTGGCCTGGATCTCTGTGTCTTCAGAGGGAGAACAATCCCTATTTACCCACAATGAACTTTGGTAGAATGACAAAAAACTAGCTGTGATAAACAACTGAGATTTAATAATATTTTTTACCACAGTGTAATTTAGCTCATCTTGACTCATATAGCCTTTATATTATGGCTTTCCTGTCATATCAATCTTTAGAAAATTGACATAAACTTATCAAGGACATACAATGTATATAGCTAGACCCATATTGAAAATGTTAGTGATTTTGTATAGTTGCTTAGTGTTACTCTATTAATCGTACATTTAGGGAAAACTGAAAGAAGTTTCTGGGACTTTTACTTGACTCCAAACAGCTAGTCTTCTGATTGCTTACTAACTGCCCTGAGCACTCAGAAAGTTACCACTGATCTATGGAATAGGACATTGGAAAATATAATGTCATTTTAAAAAAAGAGCAACTGTATTTCAGTATAAATTTTTCAGATATTTTTCTGGTTGAAATAGTATAGCAACAGTTTGTTATGAGTAACTTAGACATGTTGATTTATTGAGAGTATTTTCAATAGAAAGCATAAGTATTTAAATTCCAGCTCAATATTTTCTAATATAATATTGTATAATATTAAAAATAGCCCTATGAGATCATGCCAACTGTGTACTTGATGCATCTTTATGTGGCTATCTTAAAGTTGAAGTTTTTTGAAATCTACCCCTTCATCTTACCTCTTTCATTTCCTCCGTGTCCAAACTTGTCTTCCTTTATCAGGTAGTAAAAGTATTACTTACAGTAGAATCTACCTCACTAGAAACCTTTGAGTCTTCCTAAATTCATTTCTTTCCCTTGTTCCATAAATAAAATTGGTCCCAAAGTTCTGTTGATCCTACTCCATAATCTCTTGACTAATTACTTGAGTTAAAGCTGTTAATATTTCTTACTTGGATTGTAGAAACAGGTCATTTTGTTTCTCCTACTGGATCCATTCTGCGCAGAATATTCACATCATCACATTTTTTTCTTGCTTAAAACCCTCCCAGGTATTGCCTTTTGGGTAAGGACTCTATAGTCTTAGAATGATCAATGTCTTATGATCTATGTAGTTAGCCTTGATTCCTGCCATTCTTTCTTCTCATACTCAGGTGTCAGTCCCACCCCGCTTTGGCTTTGTGCTCATCTCCTGATAATGCATGCTTGTTCACATCTCTATGCTTTGCCCATCTCCTCTGCATAGATACTATTCACTCCTCTGTTTGGCAAAATTTATCCCCTTACTTCAAGATTCCTGCTCACTATAACTCTGCTATGTTACAACAAGTTACTTTTGACACTGTAGGTTCCTTTCTTTTCTAAACTCCCAGGGTATGTTTCCCATACTACATAATAGCACTTAAATTTTTTAAATTAACTTTTATAATCTACTTTGCTCTTTTTTATTGTAACTTCTGAAGAGGAGGTTATAAGTATCATTCATCCTTGCACCCTTTGGACCAATCAATAAGAAGTCTTCTAAAAAGAAACAAAGTAAAATGTATTCTGTTATACACATTTTTAATAAACAGTTGTTGCTGGTTGCTGCAGCAGGAGATGACAACTACGAATCTCAGTTGAGGGAGGAGAGATTTACTTTTGGGAATAGGTACTTTCATGTGATTTTGACTAGAAATTGTGGTAAGAAGGATTTTGAAATATCTGTTGGGATTTAAGGATGTAATAGTTATTGGTTGGATGTAAGTTCAAATAATTTCCAGTGATACAAAAGTCATGTGGAATTTGGGACTTAGCTCATATATTTTATGCAGAGATACATTGAGCACTGCAAAAATGAGCTTCTTGATATTAGCTTCTTGAGCAAGTACAGGAAATCCTGAAGCCATAAAATTTCCAACAACAATCAAAAGGGTATAGATGGAATGGAAAAATTCTGACTAAGAAATACTAGGGCCACCAAACAGCCATGATTTCCCATGTGAACTAATCTAAAATGGGGCATAAAATAGTGAAAGCTCCAGAAACATGTGACAGTGCTAAAGTTCACTGCAATAAGACTGATGTGGAGGGGACAATGAAATTCATATTTGAATTATGTCAACTATAGTGGTAGTTCAGCTGTGGAGGATTTGGGTATTAGATCTTCAGGGTAATTGAGGATCACTATAATCAAAACTGCCCTTGAAAATTCCTTATAAAGATGCTACCTTGGAGCTCAACATAAAATTTCTCAGTATTTCCAACCTTAGGATATATTGCTGTTTCTTTATGTGAACACTCAATGAAGAATTTGGTCTTCACTAGGGATCATTTTGTATGAAAATATGTACACTAAATCATGAGAACAACATTAGAATTAACATAGAACAAGAGAAGAGCTGAGTTATGCCTTCAATTTTACATTCATAATGGCATAAATACTTACTGAGTAAAATTGTGGGCTGAATTTCCTTCACATTTAATTGTTTTTCTTTCAGCAAAATATACATCTTATGACATCCACTATGTATAAAATTCAGTGACTTTATTATTCTGTCCATACTGTAATTTCTTTGCTGATTTGGCAAAGGTCCTGATGTCAAACCCTTGTAAAATGCATTCTGCCCCTTAATAAGAATTTGTTGTTTCAAAAATTTTTGATCATGAGGAAGCAGGGCAGGAGACATGTCCTCTAATTCAAGCCAAGAGCTGATCTGAGAACACTAGTTCAAAAACATCATGTTGGAATAGAAAAAGGATACTTTAATTATTTAAACATTTTTAATGAGTACTGTTTTGCTATCTGGAAATCACAATTTTTTTTATATCAAATTAACCAATGGCATTCAATTTTTAAAAAGAGATAAACTTGCTACTTCAAAGAAAAGCACAGCTGACATTTGATAATAATCTTATGTGTAATATGATCCATGCTTGAGGCCATTTTATTACCCACTTTTCTCCAATTTAATTTTACTTCACATTCAGGGGATTTTTACTTAATGCCACCTTTAGTAAATTATTTAATTCTTCTTATCAACACTAGGCAATTATTTTTGTTCTTTTAATAATACACTCATTAAAAGAGAAGTGGAAGAAAAATGGAGAGTCCTTATTGTTTTAATACTTCATAATTTTAAAGCATGAAGATATTCCTAATTTATGGAATTAAATATGAAAAGCTAGGTAATAACCTTGATAATATGATTGATATTAATCAAACTTTTTTTTTAAGAGGGGGAGAGAGCGGGGAGGGGCAGAGGGAGAGGGAGTGAGAGAATCTCAAGTAGACTCCCTGCTGAGTGCAGAGCCCAATGTGGAGTTCGAACTCACAACCCTGAAATCATGACCTGAGCCCAAATCAAGAGTTGGATGCTTAACTGACCGAGCCACCCAGATGCCCCAATATTAATCTAACTTTTATTTAAAGTATTAAAGTTTTGAATTTAGTGGGGTTTCTTTTGTTGACAATATGCTGATAATGACTGATGCATTTACAAAAAATTCATATAAACAAATCAATCCTCGAAAATTGATGGCACATGTGAAATCATCAGAAGGTAGGTGATTATTCTAGCCCAATCCTAATGGTTATTTCAAAGAGCTAAAGTCTAAGCTTATTTCCACTCCTGAAATAGTATGAGGTCATTTAAATTACAATGAGACAGAAGGAAATGACCATGATTTATCCTGGACAATTGTTGACAGGGCTCTCTCAGAAAATTTTGAGAAAATGATGTTAGCAGCTCTGTGAAATCAACACATTCTGAAGAAATTTAGGAGAAATTTCTAAGAAAATGGAACTTGTTTTATTTATTTGTTTTACGATTTTGTTTGTCAGAGAGATAGCGTGAGAAAGTGCACAAGCAGGGGGAGATGCAGGCAGAGGGGGAAGCAGGCTCCCCACTGAGCAAGGAGCCTGATGCAGGGCTTGATCCTAGGACCTGAGCTGAAGGCAGGCACTGAACTAACTGAGCCACCCAGGCATCCCTGGAACTTGTTTTAGATGTATTGTCTAATGCAGATATGAGGCAGTAACTACTTAATGAAAGTGTAATTGCATATATTTGCTCCTTGATGTCCTAAATCTTAAGTAGACTTTAGAGATTTCGTTTTGGATTCTTCTGTTCATTGTTACCTATCCCAGCAAGGTCTACGTCAGGTAAAGAAGGGCAAGGGGATGGGTGGGGACAGATGAGAGGGAAGGAGAAGAGGGGAAGATTCACAGTGCACTTGTTTGCCCCCATGTGATTTCAATATGATGTCCGATGTGTCTAACCAAATAATTTTACATAGTTGGCACTAACCTAGCCCCCATAGAATTCATAAATGGCTTAAAATAACTCTTGTAAAGAAGAGAACACAAATAATACAAATACAAACAACCAAGAAAATGGTGGAAGGACAGTGCTTTCATTTCCTGTACAAGTTCTTTCAGCTATAATGTATGCTGAAACAATAATGGTGATGGAAAGTGAGCAAACACAAGCTGATATTTTATCAAGACTTTTTGAAATATGGATTTATACCCACTATTATAAACACTGAATCTCATCTTCTGCATATATATTATGTTGTACATAATGTGCAATGATACATATATCATTTTCATCTATTACCACCACTAACCACCAAACATAGAAATAAACTAAATTTATAACCTGACATTGAAAGTTATTTATCCACAAATATTAAACAATGTTTTAGAAAAACTTGGAGCATATATAATTAAACAGCTTATAAGAAACTATACAATTAGAACTCATGCAATATTTATTTAAAAAAAGATTTTATGCTGTTAATTAGCAAATAAAAATAAGATAATATATTAACAATAGATAATATATTAATACATTGTAATTATTATATTAATATGTTATATAATATTAACTTATAATTAAATGAATATATAATATATCATATTAATATATACTATTATAAATGAATCCAGTAAACTGACAGGATATAAAATTAATATACAGAAATCTGTTGCATTTTCATACACTAATAATGAAGTAACAGAGAAATTAAGAAAATAAACCCATGTACAATTGCACCAAAATTAATAAAATACCTAAGAACAAACTAACCAAGGAGGTGAAGGAACTTTACTTCAAGAAATATAAAACATCTGAAAGAAATTCAAGATGACACAAACAAATGGAAAGATATCCCATGCTCATGGGTTGGAAGACCCAATATTATTAAAGTGTCCAAACTACCCAAAGCAATCTACAAATTTAATACAATCCCCATTAAACCAACAACATTTTTCATAGAACTTCAACAAATAATACTAAAATTTGTATAGAACTGCAAAAGACCCCATATAGCTAAAACAATCTTGAGAAAGAACAAAGCAGATGTATTACAATTCCAGATTTCAAGATATACTACAAAGCTGTAGTAAACAAAACAGTATGGTATTGGCACCAAAGTAGACACATAGATCAATAGAACAAAAAAGAAAGTCCAGAAATAAATCCAAACTTATATGATCAATTAATCTACAGCAAAGGAGGCAAGAATATACAATGGGGAGAAAACAGTCTCTTCAACAAATGGTTTTGGAAAAACTGGACAGCTACATGCAAAAAAGTGAAACTTTCTTTTACCATACACAAAAATACTGAAAATGGATTAAATACCCAGTGTGAAACCTGAACCATAAAATTCCTAAAAGAAAACAGGCAGTAATTTCTTTGACATCGGCCATAGACATTTTTCTGGATATGTCCCCTTAGGCAAGGGGAACAAAAGCAAAAACAAACTACATCAAAATAAAAAGCTTTAGGGGTGCCTGGGTGGCTCAGTCGTTAAGTGTCTGCCTTTGGCTCAGGTCATGATCCCAGGGTCCTGGGATCGGGTCCCGCATCGGGCTCCCTGCTCAGTGGGAAGCCTGCTTCTCTGTCTCCCACTCCCCCTGCTTGTGTTCCCTCTCTCGCTGTGTGTCTCTCTGTCAAATAAATAAACAAAATCTTAAAAAATAAATAAAATATATAAAAAAATAAGCTTTAGCACAGTGAAGGAGACTGTGAACAACATAAAAAGACAACCAAATGAATGGGAGAAGATAGTTGCAAATGATGAATCTGACAAGGGGTTACTATTCAAAGAATTTATACAACTCAACACCAAAAAAACAAAAATAATTAAATTAAAAAATAGGCATAGGGCATGAATAGACATTTTTCCAAAGAAAATATACAGATGGCCAAAAGACACATGAAAAGATGCTCGACATCACTCATCACCAGGGGAATGTAAATTAAAACCACCACAAGGTATCACATTATGCCTATCAGAGTGGCTAAAATCAAAAACACAAAAAGCAACAAGTGTTGACGAAGATGTGGATAAAAAGAAACCCTTGTGCAATTGCTGGATCGTATGGTAGCTCTATTTTCAACTTTTTGAGGAACCTCCATACTGTTTTCCACAATAGCCAAACTGTGGAAAGAGCCAAGATGTCCATCGACAGATGAATGGATAAAGAAGATGTGGTATACATATACAATGGAATATTATGCAGCCATCAAAAGGAATGAGATCTTGCCATTTGCAATGATGTGGAAGGAACTGGAGGGTGTTATGCTGAGTGAAATAAGTCAATCAGAGAAAGACATGTATCATATGACCTCGCTGATATGAGGAATTCTTAATTTCAGGAAACAAACTGAGGGTTGCTGGAGTGGGGGGTGGGGTGGGAGGGATGGGGTGGCTGGGTGATAGACATTGGGGAGGGTATGTGCTATGGTGAGCGCTGTGAATTGTGCAGGACTGTTGAATCACAGATCTGTACCTTTGAAACAAATAATGCAATATATGTTAAGAAAAAAAAAAGATAGCAGGAGGGGAAGGATGAAGGGAGAGAAATCGGAGGGGGAGACGAACCATGAGAGACGATGGACCCTGAAAAACAAACTGAGGGTTCTAGAGGGGAGGGGGGTGGGAGGATGGGTTAGCCAGGTGATGGGTATTAAAGAGGGCATGTTCTGCATGGAGCACTGGGTGTTATGCACAAACAATGAATCATGGAACACACCATCAAAAACGAATGATGTAATATATGGTGATTAACATTAACAATGAAAAAAAGAATTATCCACAAGGAAGGACTGAGTAGATCCTGATAAGGTAGCCTGAGATGTTCAACCCGCCCATGTCAAAATGATAGGGAGGAGAAGGACCCAGAAGTGCACCCCTGAGTTGCACACAGAAGACAGAGCCAGAGGCCCAGGCTGGGTGAAGAAACCTGTTGATATCAAAAGAGGACAAGAAAGAAGGGGCTTAGGTTGGGTATAAATTATAAAACTGACCATGGGTATGTAAGGTATTCTGAGGTAAAGAAGACTGTTCCATTTCCCATTGATTCTGGTCATGGAATGTAATTAATAAAAGATGTCATTGGAAATTAAAAAAAAAAAAAAAACCCTTGTGCATTGTTGGTGGGAATGCAAATTGGTGCAGCTACTGTGGAAAACAGTGTGAATGTTCTTCAGATAATTTAATAAAGAATTACCATATGATCCAGTAATTGTGCTATTGGTATTTACCCAAAAAATAACAAAAACACTAATTCGAAAAGATGTATTTACCACTATGTTTACTGCAGCATTATTTACAATAGCCAAGATACGGAAGCAGCCCAAGTGTCCATCTATAGATGAATGGAAGAAGAAGATGTGGTGTATATATATATATATATACAGTGGACTCTCAGCTATAAAGAAAGAATGAAATCTTGCCACTTGCAAGAACATGGATGGAGCTAAAGAGTATAATGCTAAGCAAAATAAGTCAGAGAAAGACAAATACCATATGATTTCACTTATATGTGGAATTTAAGAAACAAAACAAAACAAAACAAAAGACCAACAGAAAAACAGACTTAAATACAGAGAACAAACTGGTGGTTGCCAGAGGGAATGTGGTTGGAAGGATGGGTGAAATAGGTGAAGAAGATTAAATGTACATTTATTGTGATGAGTACTGAGAAATGTATAGAATTGTTGAATCATTTATATTGTACATCTGTAATTTGTACAACACTGTATATTAATTATACTTCATAAAGATATATATACTAATATATATGTTAATGACAACATATTAAGAAATATTTCATTGTCAGGTTACCTTACATTTTTGTGTTTTTGTAATATATGTAACATTTTCATGCAGTAATATGTAATTAATGAATAAAATAATAAATTATGTATATTGGGCTGGTGTTCAAAGTCTTTTATTGCTAAGGATTCAAATATATTTGGAATTCTTTTTTTAGTTTTTATTTAAATTCCAGATAGTTAAAGTACAGTGTAATATTGGTTTCAGGTGTACAATACAGTGATTCAACACTTCCATACATTCTCTGGTAGTCAGCACAAGGGCAGTCCTTAATCCCCATCACCTATTTAACTCATACCCCCACCCACCTCCCTTCTGGTAACCATCAGTTTGTTCTCTTTAGTTAAGAGTCTGTTTCTTGGTTTGCCTCTCTCTCTCTTTTCCCTTTGCTCATTTGTTTTATATATATATATATACCACAACTATATCCATTCATCAGTTGATGGACACTTGGGCTGTTTCCATAATTTGGCTATTGTAGATAATACTGCTGTACACATGTATCCCTTTGAATTCGTGTTTTTGTATCCTTTAGGTAAATACCTAGTAGTCCAATTGTTGGATCATAGGGTAGTTCTATTTTTAACTTTTTGAGGAACCTCCATACTGTATTCCACAGTGGCTGTGCCAGTTTGTATTCCCACCAACAGTGCAAGATGATTCCTCTTTCTCCACATGCTCACCAACACTTGCTCTTTCTTGTGTTGTTGATTTTAGCCATTTGGACATGTGTGTGGGGATATCTCATTGTAATTTTGATTTACATTTCCCTGATAATAAGTGATGTTGAGCATCTTTTCATGGGTCTGTTGGCCATCTGGATGTCTTCTTTAGAAAAATGTCTTTTCATATCTTCTGCCCATTTTTTGATTGTATTTGTCATTCTTTTGGTGTTGAGTTTTATAAATTCTTTTTATGTTTTTGATACTAACCCTTTTATCAGATGTCCATTTGCAATATCTTTCCCATTCCATAGGTTCTTTTTTAGTTTTGTTGATTGTCTCCTTCACTATGCAGAAGCCTTTTATTTTGATGTAGTCCAATAGTTTATTTTTGCTTTTTTCCCCCCTTGCCTCAGGAGACCTATCTAGATAGAAATTGCTATAGCCTATGTCAAAGAAATTACTGCCTGTGTTCTCTTCTCAGATTTTTATGGTTTCAAGTCTCACATTTACGTCTTTAATCCATTTTGAATTTATTTTTATGTATGGTGTAAGAAAGTGGTCTGGTTTCATTCTTTTGCCTATTGCTGTCCAGTTTTCCCAATTCCATTTGTTGAAGAGATAGTCTCGCCCTTTGGATATTGTTTCCTACTTTGTCAAAAATCAATTGAGTTGGGTTTATTTCTGGGTTTTCTATTCTGTTCTACTGATCTATGGGTCTATTTTTGTGCCAGTGTCATAGTGTTTTGATTACTATAGCTTTGTAGTATAACTTGAAGTCTGGAATTGCGATGCCTCCAGCTTTGCTTTTCTTTTTCAAGATCGCTTTGACTTTGGGGTCTTTTGTGGTTCCATACAAATTTTAGGATTGTTTGTTCTAGCTCTGCAAAAAATGTTGGTGGTATTTTGATAGGGATTGCATTAAATGTGTAGATTGCTTTGGGTAATATTGACATTTTAACAATATTCTTCCAATCCATGAGGATGGAATATCTTTCCATTGCTTTCTGTTGTCTTTAATTTCTTTCATCAGTGTTTTAAAATTTTTAGAGTACAGGTCTTTCACCACTTTGGGTAGATTTATTCCTAGGTATCTTATGGCTTTTGGTGCAATTATATATGGGGCTGATTCCTTAATTTCTCTTTCTGCTGTTTCATTCTTGATGTATAGAATGCAACATATTTCTGTACATTGAATTCGTATCCTGGACATTATTGAATTCATTTTCCAGTTCTAGTAGTTTTTAAAAATGGTGTCTTTTGGGTTTTCTATTTGTAGGATCATGTCATCTGCAAATAGTGAAGGTTTTACTTCTTCCTTGCCAATTTGGATGCCTTTTATTCTTTTTTGTTATCTGATTGCTGTGACTAGGACTTCTAGTACTATGTTGAATAAAAGTGGTGACAGTGGACATCCCTGTTTTGTTCCTGACTATAGAGGAAACACTTTCTATTTTTCCCCATTTAGGGTGATACTAGCTGTGGGTTTTTTATACATGGCCTTTGTTATATTGAGGTATGTTCCCTCTAAACCTGCTTTGTTGAGGGTTTTTATCATGAATGATTGTTGTACTTTGTTAATGCTTTCTCTGCATCTATTGAAATGATCATAGGTTCTTATCCTTCTATTAATGTGTTGTATCACATTGATTGATTTGTGAATATTGAACCACCCTTGCAACCCAGGAATAAATCCCATTTGATCATGGTGAATGATTTTTTTAAATGTATTGTTGAATTTGGTTTGCTAATATTTTGTTGAGAATTTTTTGCATCTAGGATCATGAGATATATTGGTCTACAGTTCTTTTTTATTGTGGTGTCTATCTGGATTTGGTATGAGGGTAATGCTGGCCTTATAGAACAAATTTAGAAGTTTCCCTTCCTTGTCCATTTTATTGAATATTTTGAGAATAGGTATTAACTCTTTAAATGTTTGGTAGAGTTTGTGAAGCAATTTGATCTTGAACTTCTGTTTGTTGGGAGTTTTTAAATTATTAATTTCTTTGCTGGTTAACAGTCTGTTCAAGTTTTCTGTTTTATCCTGTTTCAGTTTTAGTAATTTATATGCTTCTAGGAATTTATTTATTTCTTCGAGGTTGTCCAATTTGTTGGTATATAGTTTTTCATAATATTCTTTTATAATTGTTTGTATTTCTTTGTTTTTTATTTCTCCTTTCTCATATGTGATTTTATTTATTTGGATCCTTTCTCTTTACTTTTTGGTAAGTCTGGCCAGAGGTTTATCAATTTTATTAATTTTTTTCAAAGAACCAGCTCCTGGTTTCATTGATTTGTTCTATTGTAGTTTTTTTTTTTAATTCTATATCATTTCTTTCTGCTGCAATCTTTATTATTTCCTTCCCTTTGCTGGCTTTAGGTTTCATTTGTTGTTTTGTTTTGTTTTTCTTTAGCTCCTTTAGGTATAAGGTTAGGTTGTTTATTTGAGATTTTTCTTGCTTCTTGAGGTAGGCCTGTATTGCTATATATTTCCCTCTTAGGACTGCTTTTGCTGCATCCCAAAGGTTTTGGACCATTGTGTTTTCATTTTCATTTGTTTCCCTGAGTTTTTTTTATTTCTTCTTTGATTTCCTGGTTGGATCATTAATGTTTATAACATGTCATTTAACCTTCATGTATTTGTGTTCTTTCCAGATTTTTTCTGTGGTTGACCTCTAGTTTCATAGTGTTGTGGTCAGAAAAGGTGCATGGTATGACTTCAGTCTTCTTTTTTTTTTTTTTAAAGACTTTCTTTATTTATTTGACAGAGAGAGAGCGAGAGCAGAACACCAGCAGGGGGAGTGGGAGAGGGAGAAGCAGGCTTCCTGCTGAGCAGGGAGCCCGATGTGGGACTCGATCCCAGGACCCTGGGATCATGACCTGAGCCGAAGGCAGATGCTTAACGACTGAGCCACCCAGGTGCCCTGACTTCAGTCTTCTTATATATCTTGAGAACTGTTTTGTGGCCTAATATGTGATCTCTTCTGAAGAATGTTCCATGTGCACTTGAAAAGAATATGTATTCTGTTTTAGGATGCAATGCTCTGAATATGTCTGTTAAATCCATCTGGTCCAGTGTGCCATTCAAAGCCACTGTTTCCTTGTTGCTTTTCTGTTTAGATGATCTGTCCATTGATGTAAGTGGGGTGTTAATGTCCCCTATTGTTATTGTATTATTATTTATTAGATCCTTTAAGTTTGTTATTAATTGTTTTATGTATTTGGGTGCTCCCACGTTGGATACATAAATATTTACAATTGTTATATCTTCTTGTTGGATTGTCCCTTTTATTATTATATAGTGCCCTTCTTTGTCTCTTGTTACAGTCTTTGTTTTAAAGTATAGTTTTGTCCAATATAAGTATTGCTACTCTGGTTTTCTTTTGACAGCCATTTGCATGATAAATAGTTCTCCATCCCTTCACTTTCAATCTGCATGTGTCTAGGTCTGAAATGAGTCTCTTGCAGGCAGCATATAGATGGGTCTTGTTTTTTTAATCTATTCTGATACCCTATGTCTTTTGATTGGAGTGGTTAATCCATTTACATTCAAAGTAATTATTGATATATATGTATTGATTGCCATTTCATTACTTGTTTCATTGTTGTTTCTGGATATTTTCTCTTTCGTGTTTTGCTGATTTTCTTTAGTGATAAATTTGGCTTTCTTTCTCTTTATTCTTTGCATGTTTATTAGTGGTTTTGTATATATGGTTACCATTAGGTTTATATAAACCTCTTCTGCATATAGCAGTCTATATTACATTTGATGGTTGTTTAAATTTGAACCCATTCTTTACTCCTCTCCTCCCCATGTTTTAGGTATATATTATTATATTTTATATCCTTTTTTGTGAGTTCCTTGACTAATGTTTTACCGAAATATTCATTTTTACTGCCTTTGTGTTTCCTGCATTTATACCATCACTTTTGGTCTCTCCTTTCCACTCAGAGTCCCCTTTAATATTTCATGCAGGACTGGTTTGTGTTCATGAACTCCTCTAGTTTTTGTTTGTCCAGGAAACTATCTTTCCTTCTATTCTGAATGATAGGCTTGCAGGATAAAGTATTCTTGGCTGCAGATTTTTCCCATTCAGCACATTGAATATATCATTCCACTCCCTTCCAGCTTGCCCAGTTTCTGTGGAAAGAACTGCAGCTAGCCTTATGAGTCTTCCCTTGTAAGTTAGGGACTTCTTTTGTCTTGATGCTTTTAGGATTTTTTTCTTTGTCAGTATATTTTGCAAATTTAACTACAGTATGTCTTGGTGTGGGCCTGCTTTTGTTGAATTTGTTGGGAGTTCTCTGTGCCTCCTGGATCTAGATATCTGTTTCCTTCCCCAGATTAGGAAAGTTTTCAGCTGTAATTTCCTCAGATAAATTTTCTGCCCCCTTTTCTCTCTGTTTTTCTTCCAGGACTGATACAATATGAATGCGATTACATTTGGTGGAATCACTGAGTTTCTTAAGTCTATTCTCATGTTGAATAATTCTTCTTTCTTTCTTTTGTTCAGCTTCATTCTTTCCATTACTCTGTCTTCTAGATCATTAATTCATTCCTCTGCTTCTTCCAGCCTGCTACTCATTGCATCAAGCATGTTTCTAATCTCGTTTATTGCACTATTCATCTCTGATTGATTCTTTTTCAATTCTTTTATCTCTGTGGTAAAGGGTCTCACTGATGTCTTCCATTTTGTTCTCAAGTCCAGTGAGTATCCTTATGAGTGTTGCTTTAAATTCTCCATCAGGCATGTTACTTATATCTGTTTCGCTTTGATCTCTGATTGTGACCTTATCTTGTTCTTTCATTTGGGATATATTCCTCTGTTCTCTCATTTTGTCTAAGTCTCTGGCTGCTACTCTGTGTTAGAAAAGCCAGTTATGTCTTTTGTTCCTGAAAGTAATGGCCTTCTGAAGAAGAGGTCATGTAGTGCCCAGGGCCTGAAACTTCAGGGAGTGTCTCCAGTATGTGCTACAATTACTCTGCTGCTGTATCCTGGCTGCACCCACCCTTCAACCCAGTCATCTGCAGAGGCTCTCCTTGCCTGCTGTGGACAGTGTTTGGTCCCTGGCCTGAATGTGAGTTTTAACTAGGTGTGTTCTGGCCTGGTTGTGAAATGAGACCTGTCACCACCTCCACTGGAACTGAGGCCCTGCAAAACTTTCTATTCAGGAGACATAGTATGGGGAGGGGTTTGTGCTGGTCTTCTGGGGGAGGGGTCTGCCACAATGCCACTGATCCAAGCATGACTGTGGTCAGGTCCACTAGAGCACAATGGGGTGGAGCTTAGTGTAAGCAAGTTAGGCAGCCAGTGTCCATGTTGTGTGGCTTCCCGCAGCTGACTGTGTTTATGCTTGAGGGATGGTTGAGGGAAATGGTGCCAGCCAGTTCCTTTGTTCCTGGAGAGGTGTCTCCCTGAAGGCTGCCTCTCAGGGATGTGCTCTGAGAAGAGCAAATAATCTTCTCACTGTGTGCACCAGGATCTTTTCAGGTCACTATTTCCACACTGTATGCCCTCAAGTTTTTGGCCTGCCTTCTCTCCAAGATTAGCAGATCTTCTAGATCTATCTATTCTAGGCTCTATCCCAGCCAAGGCTGCTGACTTTTAAAACTCCAGGTTTTAAGCCCCACTGGTTACAAGAACTCACGAAATTCAGTCCCTCTCATTTTTCAAGCCAATGGCTATGGGGAAACATTTTCTTTGTGCATTCCCTTGTGTGTACCTCTCTCTCACCCTTCTCCAGGACAATGGCTCCCTCCCCTCTGCAGCAGCCAGGATCCGGTTCTCCCTCAAACCAGGTTCTGTACTGCCTGCTTTATTTGAGACTGCTTCTTCTCTCCCTTTAGTCGTAAAGTTCTGTCCGTCTTCAGGTCAATTTCTGGGGTATTTAGAATGAGTAATAGTTATCTAGTTGTATTTGTGGGATGAGGTGAGCCTAGGATCCTCCTACTCTACCACCATCTTCCTATCTCTTGCCTGGAGTCTTTTATTAAAAGATAAATATCATAATTTATGGGTCTATTAGTAGAAGGAACTAAAATGGTGGAGAAAATATGTAACAATGCCGAGATAAATAGCAAAGCCAGAGTTCAAATTCAGGTCTCTGAATTCTGAGGCTAGACCATTAGTCCTTTAACAGCAGCATCATCTAAAGTCCAAATTCTTAGGTCGCTTTCAGGACCATGCATATGCTCTTGCTAGCCTCTCCAGCCTTTCTTGTGAGGCCAGAAATTGTATTCAGTTGTCCAGCCTCATAGAACTTCAGAGTGGCACGTTTTCACTTCTGGACTTAAACATGCCATTATTTGTGCCTGAAGCTCTTGTCGTACCTCATCTTCCATCCCTTTGTATTCTGGACAATTCCTTATGCATTGTTCAGGACTCAACTTCAATGTCACTTTTTTTGTATTGCAAACCACAATAAAGTGTCACTTTATTGCAACCCGCAATAAAGTGTCACTTTATCAATGCATCCTTAAACTTGTGTCTGTCTAACACCCTTACGAAAACATACCCCCTAGTTGAGATTGAGTGCAACTTCTGTAATCTCTGGGCCTGGTTACTTTTCACATTGTATAAAAAGTACAGAACTATGTAGAGGTCATCCACTTTTTTTTTTTTTTTTTTTAGCTATACTCCCAGTTCTTTGGAATTGTATATCTTTTTCATTATGCCATTTGTGGGATATAGTATAGTGTCTGTATATACTGTACCTTCAATAAATTCATATGGAATGGGGAAAACAGGAGGCAATATGAGACTGTTCTAGTGAATTTCCACATGCCCACAAGACCTCTGTAACCATCACTGTTTCAGCTTACCTGAAGGTGTGTTAAATTATGTGGAAATAGACCAGCTCTGATGACCACTGAAAGCAAAGGCAGTGACTGACTCTAAATAACCAAAAAGTCTACTGTTACTGATATAAGATCTTGCACATAAATGAGATTTCTTCCTGGCCCAAATTAGACAGGAAACAGTGCTAGGAAATAGTGGAACTTGGAGGAAACACAAACTACTTAGAGGAAATGTAACATTTAGGCAATTTCTCTGTTGCCCTCTCTAAGCCAGGAAAAGTGGGATAAGAAATAGGGGCTGTGGAGTCTAAAAATCATGTCCTCTGTTTTCCTTGTACAGGTTTCCTCAGGTTGCATCCTAGAGGAAGTGTCAGGGCACCAGAAGCAGTTCAGTTGTATTTCTGTGTTTTCTATGAATTTGGAAGAAGTGTTAATGTCCCCTCAAATCCAGGGCAGATAGAGGTGTCTTGGAGATAAGAGCTACTCAGCAGGGCAAGGAAGCATGCAACAGACAGATGCTAAGGACAATCATTTGTATGGAATTCCTGTATCAGCTGGCTTTGGGCCTGTTCCACCTACAGATTAGAAGCTGGGCAGGGAAGAGGTAAAGAAAACACCTACAAGTGAAAGAAGTTTGAATCTTGGAAGAGAGTGACTAATGAATGAACTTTACCTTGAATCCAGAAACAACTGAATTGGACTGAGTGCTTGTTATACACCAGATTACATGTTTGAAATCAAGGTGAAATGAAGGCCTGTGAATACACACTGCATCCCTGACTCTTGGAAATTTACTTGTCAATTATAATATGAAGCTTTTGTCAATGAGACAACCCAGCTAGTTCTGACATGGAACCATAATCACCACATCATTAAAACAAAAACAAAACAAACAAACAAACAAAACAAGTCATTAGTAAAGAACTTGATGTTCAAGTCCTTGGATTTGTAAACAGCTGATAACTTAGAATTTGTCAGTGCTCATAAACACATAAATTACTTCAGCTTTTTAAGGTACAGCCATATAGTTGATAATATACTTTTTGGGAAAATTTTTGTGGCTTCAAATAATGTTGCATTTAATGTTTTTGGTGATGGAGTGGGGGATTGTTTCTTAACCTACATATAATTCTACTCATACCAAAAAATATTTGGGACAGAAAAATTCTTTAACCTTAAAGTAGGTAACCCACAGGTTAAAATAGTATAAAAATTGAAATGGTTGGTCTATTTCCATCTTCAACCAGCTGTTTCTATAGAAGGAACACGGCAATAATTAAAATGTACCTTAAAAGTATGCAATGAGCTTCATAAAGGTTTTACTTCATTTTGATTTTTCAAGCTTAGGAGTCTAATACGGATCCTTTTGAAGCCTGTAAGTGAAGGTTAAAGCACTCTAACATGCTGTCTACAGGTATGCCATAGTGAGTTATGATCCTTGCATAATCCAGAGAATGAAAAAGCTACAGTAAGTAACAAACTGTTAATCAGTGCAGTGGCACAGAAGATCAATCTTTGATTCTTATATTCACAAACCCTGTTTATTTGGTCACATTAGAGAACAGGCTGGGGTGTTGGAATGGATTCTTAGAAATGATGGATGTAATTGTCAAAACTGCCAAGGTCAATGTATAATGTTCATAAAAGAGCCAACCCAATTCAAGTACCTTCCATTTATCATTCATGCAATTTGACCCCCAGTTCTCTTTATAATAACATACAAAGGAGGAACCACTGCTGTGTTCATTCCAATGGAATCTTGTGCACTTTTCACTATCATTCAGATCACAGCCTTTCTCAGACTGGGATCATTTGTACATAACTTTCCTTTCTCTGAGGATGTTGGAACTATTAGTTGAAATATGGATTTAATAAAGAAAATGCTGATTAATGAATCTCTATGTGATGTCTGTGTTGCTAGTAGAATGTTTTGAAACTCAGAATCTTTCTGATTTATCATCCACTTATTCTTAGAATACATTCTCAACTTTGATACTGACAGTATTTTGTTGAACATTATTCCAATACCAGTATTTTACAGATGGGGTTTTCTTATGAAATTTGCAAGTGTTAAGGTGTTGGGTGTATTTAAACTGAAAAAATTATTCTAGTATATATACAGATATTGTCAATTGAGAAAAAAATGTAAGAGTTTTTCACTTATTTTGCTTGAACGGCTGGTCTATTATAATGAATGAATTCATGAATATTCTGTCATAGATGCTTTCATTTAAAATTATACTTATTATTAATTTTATGATTTCATCAAACTAGCTGTTTGAAATTCCTGACTCTTTCTTGGTCTTTAGATTTGTGTATTTGTAACACTCATAAAAGTGGCTTCATACTTGTTATTAGCACTAGGATAAAATCTCCAAGAGGATAAGGCTTATTCTCCACTACATCTGAGACTCCTGGAAGAATGAGTACATTGTAGAGGCTCAGTAATTGTTTATTGAAAAAAAAAAAAAAAGGAAAAAAGAAAAAGGGGAAAAAAGAAGAACAAAGAAAAGTGAAATGTATATTTAAAAATATTTAAATTAAAATGCATATTTATTTAAAAATATTTACATATTAAAGTGATTTGGGAGATTATCAAAATTACAAATAATTTATTATGAGAGTTTTACCAGCGAGACTACATTACTTAATATTTCTAAAAACAAAACTTTATTGCCTACATTAGAATAGATATTTATCACCAGAAAGAAGAAATAAAATAACAAGGAAAGTGCTGCTAACATGTAAAAAAGAAGCAATCACAACTAAAATGATATAACATTGAAAAATATCTTAGTGGTTCTCTTTTTCACTGAGGATAAATATATTCTTAAAATATCCTTTGAAAAAGATATTAGTAAGAAAAAGAGCTCTCCAAGCCCAAATACTAAATAAAATTATTATAAAGTGATCTAGCATGTACACTCACATGGAAACATTGCAAACATTCAACAGGTAGTCTAAATGTCAAGATGGGCCTGACACTATGAGGTACTCAGAAAAGCATAGCCCTTGTCCTTACTGAGCATATGCAGTTCTAACATGCAAGAAGAGAAATGAGAAATAATTGTGTGATAACTGGTCTCATAGGCCAATATAGGCAACATATAACTGAAGGCAAGGGCAACAAGTTCATAAATTTAGCATTAATAAACAACTGAAATGGGGAAAAAAAGGATCCATGACTTTAATGGATTTTTCTTTCTTCCCTCCTCCAGAAAAGAACAAATATCCTGCTCTATTGACCGACATGATCATAAGGAGATGTATCAGCTCTGATTTGTATTACTGACTCTCAGTGTCCTCATTTATGAAACAGAGTTTAAAATCTTTCTGAAGACCAAATGAGAATATTTGATATCTCTGTGTATACTGTCAAGTGCTACCCAAATGTTAGTCATTACTCTTACAATTATCTCTAGCATGTGCATATCCCATGGTTAATGTGAATTCTCACAATAGAAACCGAAAAAATATCCACTCAGCTCAATTTTTATTTCACAACTGGTTTTAGTCATTATTATTTATAATATGATTTTTGAGTGGCATTTACACAATAAAAAAGACTAAAAAGTAGACAATTAAATTATGAGACTACAGTTCCAATAATTTCCTTGAAGTAATTTAATTATTAAGAAGGCTAAATTATATTAATCCCAAAAGATATTCTTAGAACTTTTAAAATGCTACACTTCTATTTGAAATGGCTGTACAACTGCTTAAGTTACAATTAACTTTTTTTTTTTTTTTTTTTTAAAGATTTTATTTATTTATTTGACAGAGAGACACAGCGAGAGAGGGAACACAAGCAGGGGGAGTGGGAGAGGGAGAAGCAGGCCTCCCGCCGAGCAGGGAGCCCGATGCGGGGCTCGATCCCAGGACCCCGGGATCATGACCTGAGCCGAAGGCAGACGCTTAACGACTGAGCCACCCAGGCGCCCCACAATTAACTTTTGTTGTAAAGTCTGAAGATACAGTGATGTTTCCATACGATAAAATAGTAAAAATAGGAGTTTTAGTGCCATTTATTCTTATGAGAAAGAATCATAAATTTTTAAATTTTTTATGTGAAATCATTTTTTATCATCTCATGTTAGGGATGAGGTATTTACTTATCTATTTAGTTAGTTATTCTCATGTTCCTTTTGCTCCTCTATGATAAATCACTGACTTACATTCATAGCACAGTTATCTTTTAGTTTTATTTTGTCTGTTCCAAAAAAAAAATCAGAAAATAGTCATGTTTAGACTCGTACTTTTCACCAACCTTATCTCATATAATGATGCAGATATTACTGTTTTAGAAGTCAGACATATAAATCCAAAGAGAGTTGGAGAATAGGAAGAAGAAAGTAAGCTTTAAAGTCTATCTATTCCCTGACACCACATTAAGAACTCATTACTCATGTGAAATCAAAGAGCGATCACACTCAATTCCATGTCAGACCCTACTGCAATACGAGACTTTAAGAAAAGAAAGTTAAGATAACCACTTCAAGCAAATAAAAATGTTTCAATATAATTAACATTTGCAATGACTTTGACTGCTAAGAAATATAAACAAAATTCACGTTTCATATATACAAATAAAAATATTTGTGTTTATATTAATAACAACATCTAAAAACAAAGAAACAAAAAGTACCATAAAATGAAATACAAGAATTTTTCAGTCTCAAGAAATACTACCATTGAGATTATTAATTTTATGAAAACCATAAATAATTCTTTATGTAACTCTATTATGTGGTAATTTTTAATATTTTACATTTGTCATGATTCACAAACTGAAGGTCATCCTTAAACATTGATTTTGCCAATAGTGTCATTCACTTGAAATCTCTTTAGATTACATTTTTTTAGACTACTTATTTTCAATAAAACTTTAGAAATATATTTCATGAATGAATTTGTGCTATGGATACTTCAGTATCCATAATGATACCTAGTTTAGCATTCTCCTCACAATATAGAACCGCTACACCACAAGTGTTATCCTTTTCCTTACCATAAACATTATGATGTAATTTGCTACATACATATACTATGTGTCTCCAAACAGCAAAGTTCAAATAGATGGGGGAAGAGGATGTTTGACAAAATTCTCGGGAAAGGAATGGTACATTAGAAGAATGATTTCTTACTTTTCTAATGCTAGGCATATAGATTTGGATGCATTTAAATATATATACATTGTGGCAGACCATAAATTTGCAATTGTGTATATGTCTTTATATAGTGTTACCCAAATTATATATATTATCTTTTTATTCACAATTTTACATTTATGGAATCTGATGAGGGGCTGTCTTATCTGTGCTCAACTTGATATAAACCAAACAAAATCTCTGTCAATTTTCCTTTTAATTACTCCAATAATATTAACTGCTGATGGCTTTATTCTCTCCATCTCCGTTGGCAACCTGAAAGGCAATTCTCACTCTAACTCAGCTCCCGGGGTGCCATCCACAAGAGACTGTCACCTTGCTGTGGATTGTGACCTCTGACCCCACCACTTTCTTCCTGTTTAACAGTACTACCTTTGCACATTTAATGAACTTGGTACACAGTTAAAAAGATGTTAGCACAGAGAAATGTTGGGTCCTGTGAAAAATTCTATTGTTTCTATACATCTAATTGACCTTTCACATTATAGAAGATAAGAAAAAAAAAATAATGTTATTTAGTAGCCAGTCCAGTGCAATCTTTATTATTAATATGCTAAACATATTGCTTTCAAGGCATTAACACCTAAACACTGCAAGAAGTATCAAAATTACTTCTCATTAATAACCATTATATTAATCACTGTTGCCCAGAACTAGAATCTGACTGCGAAATCCCCTGGTGGAAATTGCTATAATCGTTCAAACTACAGGAATGAATATTTTTCAGCATAATTACTGCTGTCGTCTTATTGAAAAATATCCCATTAGATGGCAGCTTTTAGTTACGTAAATCGTGTTGATTAATTTTTAATTTCCATCATTTATATGACATTGCACAAGTAAAGATCTTTGATAATTTAAATGGTTAGCTGAGCAATTATTAAAATAACTTACAGCAATTCAAACATTCATTTACTTACTACAAGTGCCATACATCATTAACTCCTGATTAAAATAAAGTTTGGGAAATTGCAAGTGCTGAATTGATCACTAAGATATGTATTTCAGGGTGTTTTATAAAAATATTCATGCCATGTAGCATGCCTCAGCTGTAATGATAAAGCTCTAGCATAAATGTTTTAAAGCAAGGAAATTTGAATTACACTGGCAATATGGCATCCCAGTCGTGTGCTCAAATACATATTTATGCCTCTAGGCAGACAATTTAAATGGTCTTTAACATTACAATTTTTAGTCACCCCAGTACCTCTTTTATTTAAAACAAACAAAAAGTTTCAGTACTTATAAGTGAAGAATGAGTCCTCAGTCTTAGTTGTGCATTTTGTTTTTTATTGACTTGTTTGAATCTTAGTATTAACTATAAATTCTTAGATAACTTCTAGCTTCTTTAGCTGTAAATTGGGAAAGTAACTGTACTTAGCTTGTAAAGCTGTGCTATGGGTAACATGACTCAAGGAATGTAGTGTGCCTTGATAGTATATGGGATATATTAAGCAATAAGTAATGATTCTCATAATATTTCATAGTGTAATCCTTCAAATATATGGCCAGTATACAAAGATAAATGTTTCTATATACAAAAATAAATATCCTTTTGATCCTTAATCTCTCTCTATGTTAGTCTTCATAAATTAAAAACAAAGACAAAAACACCCATGTTCTTGGATTTCAGCTGAGTTGCCTGCCAATTCTTATATTTAGATACAATAAATAAAGAATAAAGATAGAAAAGTAGACGAGTAGATAGAAGAAACCCCATGTTCTCACAATTAGTGATTACACCCAAGTCTCATTGGAACTACAGGAAACCTGAAGGAAAAATTAAGTCTAATATATTGCAATATTACAAAATCTAAAATTTACACTTTGAGGTAATTGAACAGTTGAACAGTTTAGGGGGAATTGGCAGGGAACACAATTTTTACCACATTTTATTTTCCAAAAATCAGGATAAATTAGTTAAAAAATAAAATTTTATATACAAATATTTATATATGATTATTCAAAACACTTCTGTAACATAAACTCTGACAAAGGTCAAGAAGTTGTTTTCATAGTTTTTCATCTCAAAATATTCATAGTTCAGTTGGAGAATACAATTTAGACTAGTAATTACAATGTACAATGACAATGTTAAAATATATCCAAAGTTCATATCTTAAGTGGATAGGAAGTAAATTCTTAACTGGATTTAGAGGGGTTTTAGAAACCTTCTTAAAGTAGGGATAGTTGACTGCGTCTTGAAGGTTAAGAATTTGCTAGAACAGTGTTTGGGAGAAAAGCGTTCCAGGAAAAAGAAACATGGTGTATAAATGAGTAGAGTACTAGGAGTACATATGATCCCATGTGACTAGTCCTTGGAAGATTCTAGGTGTTTGATAAGAATTTGTTGAATGCATCAGTGAATGAACATATCAAAGAATGAAAGAAAGTGGTAGAAAGGTCCTGGAAGAGATCTTTTTTAAAGTATTCTAAAAAGAGAAGGTAAAGATCTTTGTCTTTATGATTTTGCCTGTCTTTCTCTACATTTTTGTGCTCCTCCCCCCCCCATTTCTCAAGCCCTGTTTTACTCTTTTGATTCTTTCACAAATGTTCTGCTTAAGTGCTTCCTGAGTTCATTCTTCGTTTAATCCCCTGATGTTAAATTCATTTTTGATATTTCTTTGTGTGTGGTCCTGGACCTATGTGCCCAGATGTAGCCCTCAACTCTCTCTGGCCATGCTCTGTATTTCAGAGCTGTGAGATGTGGTTCCTAGGCTCCCATATAAATTGCTTCCTGGTAGAGTTCAGCCAAGGGGTGACACTGGGGCAGATTAGAGGGCAAGAAGATGAGAGAAGCCAGAGTGTGCCTCCACTCTGTTTTTTGCAGGGGTTATGCCTCCATGTGGTTCCATATCCTGCCAGATAAGTTCACCATGCTTCTATCTTCCATGTGTTGACCCTAACCCAGGCTCCAATAATACCATTTCCTCCAGTTGTCTCCTTTGAAGGATTCGAGATTATTTTTAGAGATTTAAATATAAAATACTTTTTATTGCATTCAATTACTCTGTATAAGATGAAACTGAAGATAAGAAATATTAAATTACTTCCCCAAAGTATTATATATGAATAGATATTAAAACAGAGTAAAAAGAACTCTTTGATTTCTCATGCGGTATTCTTTCCACAATACTACAGTGTCACTTCATTGAATATATTTGACAAAGAAATTACACATTACAATTAATGTGAGCAGATTAAAAAACAAAGCCGGGGAAGAAGGAATAAAAGAAACATTGTGTCAGAAAGAAATACTTTTGACTTCACATAACAGAAAACTAACCATAGATTAAACAAACAGGGATTTCTTTTCTTTTTTTTTAATTTAAAGATTATTTATTTATTTGACAGAGAGAGACACAGCAAGAGAGGGAACACAAGCAGGTGGGGGGGCAGAGAGGGAGAAGCAGGCTTCCCGCTGAGCAGGGAGCCCAATGTGGGGTTTGATCCCAGGACCCTGGGACCATGACCTGAGCCAAAGGCAGACGCTTAATGACTGAGCCACTCAGGCAACCTGAGGATTTCTTTTTTCTTAAATATGAACCAATCAGAGGTAGGCAGTTACTGCCTTTGGCTCAGTTGGTCCACTATATGGTGGTAACATCTCAGTGCTTCTTGCTGTTTTCTCCATGCAATTCAAGGTATTATGTCCATAATGCTTAATGAAGAAAGAAAATAAGGGCTTGCCAAGCCACGTATATCCCTTTTTATGAAAGCAAGTTTTCCTAGTTTTCTGAGGGGGCTTCATTTAGATCTTATTAGCCAGACATGTGACACAGGACCACAGTTAGAGTGGAAGGAAGTAAATATTTAGATTTTTTAGTCTTCTTAATAGAGGTTGCAACTGAAAAGAAAGCTGAGAGTGAGTTATGAGTTGGCCAGGCAACAGAGGAAAGAAAAAGGGAGCTGTTTTAACCACAGATAAATTTGAGAGAAGTAAATTGTGTAGTTGGAAAAACTTTATATTAAGAAATAACTTCGCTAATGTCCTGGTTTGGAACAAATGAAGTTGAAAATGTTGGATAAAACACAGATTAGCAGAGATATTTTCATTTGTGGAAACTGAGGTTCAGAGAAGGTCATGAATTGTCCCAAGTTAATACACCTGGTACCTGATAATGCCAATTTTCAGGACTAATTTTGTTTTAACTCCAGTGCCTTCAAACTTTCTACTATCCTCGTAGTCATGATGTGTTTTGTTAGCTGCTACCAAAGAATTCTATAAGTTTATTGTGTATACAACCAATTCATACACTTTTTATTATTCACCCCACCCCCACAGGCTCACAATGACTTCTATACTTTGAAGCTGCTTTCTACCTTAAAAAATAAATAAAGATTTCTTTTCTATGAAATGTTTATAGAAAACAAAATAATAATAGTTTAGATTTCCCTAAGACCCAGATCTTTTAGGAACAATATTGAGTTGTGCACAACACAGAAAATAGATTTTAATAATAGGACAAATCTCAAGATAATTTAATAGTAACAGAGTCTGTGTTCACACTTTGATTCATTTTTGCCCTCAAGAGATATTTTTGGATGAAATTGGTATAGTTTATGTCTTCTAAGTGTACTATATATAATTAATTCTGTTGATTCCTAATAAGATCTGCAATGAAACATCACAGTAGATGTAACTAATATTTTACTCATTCTGCCTAGTTGCATGTTACATAAATATCCCCTTTTTATTCAACTTTATGTTCCCTACAGCATTCAGTCCGGTATCTAACACGGAAGAGAGGCTCACTTACCATTCTTTAATGGATTCTTTATTAATTAATTCTTTATTAATTCTTTATTGATATTTTGCCTGTTCACTACATTATTATGGAAAGTTGACTTTCCCATTCTTGCTTAAATGCCTGAAGTGAGACTGCATTGGCTTCTCTGTAGGTTTTTAGTTTTGGACACTTCCATATGGAAACCTCTTCACTCAACTTCCTTCTGTTGGAGTTGGTTCTGTACTTGGCTAGACTTTCTTCTATAAGACACTGTGGCTTAAAGACAAGTGAGTCTCTTTATTCATATGTTTAATATTAAATGAAGACATTGGGCTATATGTTCTCTGAGGCTAATGCAATTTTAGTATTTAGTATTTACATGATTTTTTTGTTGATCATTAGCTATCTCTTTTAACTATTTCCTATATGATTAGTTTCCAGATTCTTTCTTTTGGTCATCCTTCAACAAAGCCTACTTCAGTTTAGAGAAGTGTCTTAAAGTAGGGTACTCCAAATGAAGAGCTACAATGATAATAAACCATGCAAATAACAATAGCTAATATTTACTAATGTCTCACGTGCCAGAGTTTTGTATGCATCCTTTTGTTTATCTTTACAATGACTTTTTGGAGTAACTATTCTTATTGTCCTCATTTTATGATGAGAAACTGACTCTTGGAGATCTTGAAGTTACCATAAGCTGCCCAAAGCAAAGGATCAATGGATCCTCTTCTATATGGGTTGACTTTTATTATCTTTCCTATATAGTTTTATTTAAAAAGTTTTTAACACAAACTTACTCCCTCTGTGTTAATGGCTTCATTCTTCTGTAATGACTAAACATTTAAACAAGATTTTAAAACTTTGCATTTTAAAACTTCACATTTTTAAAACATTGCATTTTAAAAACTTACCTGTTAACATTATTTCAATGAAATTTTATCATTTTACTGACTCATAATCTAATTTCTGAAAATAAAATATATGTAATAGTACCATCTAATAACCTTAAGAGAGATTTTTTTTACAGATAACAATCTATATGTTAATAGACCATAATAACATAATAGGGCTATATTAGCACACTTTTTCCTAAACATTGAGCATCTTTATAGGATTTAATATTGGATTTTCAATGTCTATCCAATAATTCAATATTCTCATATTTTTCTCATATTCCCAGGATTAAATGAAGCAAATGAACATTCCTGTATCTGTGAAAGGAAATGTTTATTCAGTCCACTTCCAGTGCTCAAAACATTTGTTACAGTACTTAGATGAGAAAGCAAGAGACACGTTTTTGCACAGTTGATTTATTTGAAAAGTTACGCATATTGCATAAATCACCTGATCTAGTTTTAGAGTAAGCAAGATGATAAAACACATGAGATTTCTCCCAAAGGTAGATGGCTGAGATTGAATTGGCAATTTTGTTAGAATTATAATGTCACTTTTTAAGTTAACTTTAGGTTATTTGCTCTTGGTTTAAAATGAAGTTACTTTTCAGGCAGCCTTATAATCAGTATTTCAAAATTCTGAACTCATAGTGACACAGGGAAGGGGGTATTCCAGAGTCACTCACATTAACACTAATTTTTCTGAAGTATTAATATTATTAAGAGAGAAAATATTCCTATCAGAAACAAAATAAGTGATATATTTGACTCCTGTCATCTTTCAGAACAGTCACGTGTTCACCTAGATTTCCAGTATTGTGACCAATTCCCCATTTTCCATTTGAGTAGCCTTCCCACAAAGCATCTCATATTCCCTCTTATGAATCAGTCATTAGTCAGTGTTAAATTTCTAAAATCCACCATCCACTCTGCCTAATCTTTATGTTCTTCATAGCTACAATTTAACAATAAACAACCAGGACAAATTATGGAACTGTGTATATTTATACAAAAATAAATTTTTGAGATATATCTTTTAAAAATTATTTTACCTGTGATATCTTGTCAATGCCAAGATGGTGAACTAGCCAGGGCTGGTGGCTTTCTGCCTCCAAAATCAACCTGCAATAATTATAGATTTGAAAGGCGGATAAGGATTCCAGGAATTAACAACCACCACCACAAAATAGGCCCTTGGGAAAACCCCTAGAAAGAATAAAGGGTGCCTTTATCTGGACATGTGGTTATAACCAGAGGAACAGAATTGCTGGGAAAATCCTTTTGAACTCTGTCCCCCACACACACCAGATGCTGATGTCCTTCGGTTAATAATAAGGTCCTGAATAGGTAAATAATGTATACAAAGAAGTGTGGACTGATAAAATTCTACATTCACCCCTCCAAATCCTCTAGGCAGATAGATTTTAACTAGGCACAAGTCTCACCACCCATGTTGTTTCACCATAAAGAGTTAAAAGGTACAACCCTGATATTAGCTGGTGGAGTAGTTTCAAAGGGGAAATCAACATTGAGTTCTGTTCTGGACCCTTCCCCCATACTGCAGAGAGAGTAGCGGAGCCCAAGAGAAAATGAACACATACTTGAAAATAACTAAACCCTTATGGAGAAAACCTCTTCAAAAGAAAGATATCAAACTGAAAAATTTATGTTACCTGCCACAGAATTATTGGAACAGATTGGACAAGGATTTCAATTAAGCCTTATATCTTCAGGCATTAAGGGATGATAATAGTAATATAAACAAGATTATTTTCACCATTCACCCAGTGCAGATTGATTTCTATTGCTTTGAGTTTGCACAAACCAAAGAAACAGCAAAATATTTGCCACTAAAGCTGGAGGAAGTCTATTGTAATCAGCAAAACAGAAAATGAAATTTTGTGTCCTTGTTTGTTCATTTGATTTAAACCCTTGTTTTTTGACCATGTGGTACAGCCACTAAGTAAACCAGAGCGATGTTTCTTCCCAGGGAACAGGTAAAGTGACAGTAAGACAGGGTCAAGCACCAAACAGGCAACTCCATAGGTTGTCCTGTGTGATATAAACATGAACTAACTTACATATATTTTTTCCAAGTAATAGACACACGTAATTTAAAAAGAAAATTCTATAGGAGGATTAAAGTTTAATGCAGCTGTTTCCTACATGGCTTTTCCTTTCTCCCTGTTCTCTTCCTATAGAAATGACCTATAAATATTCAGCAGTTACTTTTGATTCTTCTAAAATATAGGTTCCACGAGGGCAGAGCTTCTCTGAGTCTTGATCTAGCAGGTTGGAAGTTTTCTTCAAATGTCTGGCTATCTTGTTTGTTTTTCATATGTAAGAATGATGTAATAAAACACTGAAATCTTGCATGGGACAGGGCTTAATAAAGACTAGAATTTTGGGGGCACCTGGCTGGCTCAGTCAGTTAAGCGGCTGTCTTAGGCTCAGGCCATGATCCTAGCATCCTGGAATCGAGCCCCGCATCGAGCCCGGCATCTAGCCCCACAACAGGCTCCCTGCTCAGCAGGGAGTCTGCTTCTCCCTCTCCCTGCTCTTGTGCTCTTGCTTGCTTGCTCTCTCTCTCTACCTCTCAAAAAAAAAAAAAAAAAAAGACTAGAATTTTAACCCCCAGTGTTTGAGAGTCAAATCACGTGTTTTAATTTTGTCCAGTTTTATTGAGATACAATTGACATATAATGTATTAGTTTAAGGTGTACAATATAATTTTATATATGTATATTTAGCGAAATGATTGTCATAGTTAACATCTACCACCTCACATAATTATAATTTTTTTCCTCATGATAACTTTTAAGATTTATTCACTTAATAACTTTCAAATATGCACTATAGTATTGTTAACTATAGTCACCATGCTGAACGTTGTAGCATCAGAACTTATAAGTGTGTACCTTTTGACCACCTTCACTTATTTCTCTCAACTCCTACCCCCCACTTCTGGCAACCACCAATCTGTTTTGTGTTTCTAGGAGTTGTTTTGTTTTTTTAAAGATTCCACATATAGGTAAGATCATATGGTATTGGGGTGCCTAGGGGGCACAGTTGGTTAAGCATCTGACTCCTGGTTTCAGCTCAGGTTGTGATCTCAGGGCTGTGAGATTGAGCCCTGTGTCAGGCTCTGCACTCAGTGCAGAGTCTGCTTGAGATTCTCTTTCCCTGGGCCCCTCCCGCTCATGCTCTCTCTCTCTAATAAATAAATAAATTTTTAAAAAAGATCATATGGTATTTATCTTTCTCTGTCTGACTTATTTCACATAATGGCCTCAGGGTCCATCCGTGTTGTCACAAATTGCAAGATTTTATTCTTTTTTTTTGTGGCTGAATAATATTCAATTTTATATATATGTATAAACCATATCATAGCTATTGTAAATAATACTGTAATGAACATGTGGGTGCAGATGTCTCTTTTAGATAGTGATTTCATTTCCTTTAGATATATATCCAGAAGTGGGATTGCTGAGAATGTAAATTGGTGCAGCCACTATGGAAAACAGTGTGGAGGTTCCTCAAAAACTTAAGAATGGAACTATCATAGATCAAATCAACTTGTAAGCTGAAATTCTCCTAAATGAAAGAGGTATAGGATTTATCTTTCAGAAGGGGGTGGAGGTACATACATGTGCAAGGCATTTAATTGAAGAGAATAGAACCATTCTATCATTTGCTTTGGTGGAAGGTAAGAAAGATACATGCTTGACTGCAGATGTTCTCTTAGAGTACAGGAAAAGGTGGATGGCTCAATCATGTCCTGTAGCCTTACTCCTCATTCCTGTTCTCAGGCAAATCTATTTCCCAGTCTGGAGGCTTTTGGGGATTCTGCAGGTTTTAGCTTCCTCCTTGGCTGGATTCCCTTCAGACGTTTTCTAGGCCGTGGTTTAGGCTCTCCTGTCGGTGGCTTTCATCATTTGTTTTATGACACCTAGTTGTTTGTCGTTAGGAGTGTATGTGTCTTCTTAGCACTGTCAACTATCCTTTATGGTATTAATGTAGGTCTCAGAAAAGAAAGTGGAAAGAAAAACATGGGGTGGGTCTGTCATTTTCACATGTAGTTTTCATGAAAATTTTCTAGTGTGGATCAGTGTTCCAGTTTTTACATCTCTGAGAGCTGCCATTTTAAGAGACCATACTCTCAGAACCATCAGTTTAGGTTACTTCAATCCCTAATCAGCAAGGAGGGGAATTAACGGTACTATCTCAAACAGTGTAAAATAAAGTGTTGTCAACAATTAGCAGTTGTGTTTGCTAGGGCTTAAAGTGCAAGGCAGAGAAGCTGGAAAGGAGCAGAATCATGAAGGATTATGTCCAGCTCAAGGATCTGATGCTTTATGTGTCGGCCTCTGGGCATCACTGAAGATTTGAACATAGAGCTGACCATTTGAGCACAGTCCCATTTTACCATTCTACTACATGGACAAACCAAAACAAAAAAACAATGAAAAATAAAATGGGTATGTTAAAATGAGGTGTCCGATGACAGAGATGTAATAGATTATACAATGTATTTCTTTTCATTTCCTGGCTGATTGAAAAAGAAAAAGGACTTGAGCTGCTTCAAAAAAAAAAAAAAAAAAAGGTGATACATAATAACGCTACAGAGAGAGAAAGCAAAGGCCATGGAATGGAGCAAAGAAATATGCAATTAACTGTGGTCATTTTTGAGTAGAGAGTCAGTGGAGCTCTGAGCAGTTGGTAAACAAAAGAAGGCACGGTCTTTTGTAGCCTTTGCAGTGGGCAAGAAAGGAGTTTGTTATACCAGGACTAACAGAATGCTAGCTACTTAAGGAATCTATAGTTTTCATTTTTTCTGAACCTTAATTTTAAATTTCTCTGATGTTAGCAAATTTCACATCTGTAAATCAATAATTCTGAATGAAATACAGTAGGGTTTGGGGAAAGAAAACAGATTTGGGAATGAGATAAACTTGGTCTTGGCACTGTCCCACGTTAACTCTACTGTCGTAAGGAAACTCTCAAAATCCTAATTTTTCATCTTTACCTTGAAGGGGTTATTTAATTGTATGTTGTGCATCTGAGGCACAGAATTCAGCAAAGCGGGGCTAAGTTTTCAAAAACTGAAATACACCACCACCATCACTTCCCTACCAACCTCCACAACCACACACACACACACACACACACAAACACGTAGTCTTTCTGTTTTGATCAAAATATGTATTCTTTTTCCTTAAGTTTGATTATAGAAGACCATTATTTAGATTGGTGGGTTAAAGATATACGGAAGGATTCTTTGAGTCTTCTTGCTGAGAAGTTAGGTAGCCCTGATTTTTGTGTTCACAAATATTAGCGATGCAGCATACCATTTCTATTTGTCATATTTAACAATCTTGTTACAAATTATAACAATTGGAAAATAGGAAGAAAAACAAATGTCAGTAGAAACCACTCACTTTTATGAGTACAGGTGATCTGAACACATAGGCTTGATTTATATGCGCAGGTATTGCTTCTACAGAATACAGAAAGGACTAACGACTGTTTCAAGGCACCCTTAAGATAATTATTCCCATGTCCTCTTTCTGCCCTTTTTCTCCTTGGTGGTCCTCAGACATTCTTTCTCTTTAATAGCACCAGAAGTAGTAGGGGGTAAGAAGAAGGGGTAGACAAGGCAATTTTGTGTACAGTTATAGATATGGCCTTTTGTAGTTTAATTTTTGAAACTGCAGCCTTTAGTTCTTTGAATCTATTTACACAGATGTTGGGGAAGACGGCTTGTAACCATCTACCACTGGCCTTGTGGTCACCTTTGCCTTAAAGCAATCTCTGGGAGGTACATTAAAAATGATTGTATTAGACACCCATTTCTAAGATACCATGTTTTTATTCCACGTTGTCCTTTTGGAATGTAATCTAACCCATATTCTTTAGACGAGGCATGTTTACTTAGTATTATATGATTAGTTCATTTGGAGACCTATGGTTTTCTCCTGCTAATATGAGTAGTCCATACAATATATATGGGGCAAGCTAACACATATCTCTTATGCTACGAATATCTCAAAAATGTTGGAATTGAATTTTGACATAAAATGTCAGTAGTTAACACTAAAGAGACAATAAATCTTAACTGATTTTTAGTTTTCAAACTTTGATATTGAAAATATTTTCAGAAGGTCATGTTGAACAAAACACTAACTGAAATATAAAAATATATGAAAACATATCATAGCTCAGCAATATTATTAAAATTAGCAAGAGATTTTGTTCTACCTTTTTCAACATTTTGCTGTATTAGCTACCATAAGGGACATTATAAGGATGCAATGAAACACACTTTAATCTTGTTTTTTAAATCTTGCTTTCTGATTTGTTGTTTTTGTTGTTAATTAGACATTAAATGAGTAGTAGGTCCTTCCTGGTTCTTCCTTTTAAGGATGATTTCTGTTCTTTCAGATTTTGCAGGTGCACATGTCCTGCTGCTATGCCAAATGCCTTATCCCAGTGGGAGTTTTTACCTGGCCAGGTGTCATGGCTACCAAGCTGAGAGAAGAACACTAAGTTGAACAGTCAGGGAGATGTGTGCAGCGTGGTTTCCACCCGCCAAGTCAGAGATGGTACATATATGATGGTACCGAAGAGCCTGCAATAATGACTAGGCAGTTTCTCTACTTAGCAAACTCTGATCTCGCTCACTAACTGGTCATATGGGCCTCCTGCTGCTAAGCCTAATAACTGCAGCTCAGATGCCTACATCTTTTCTCACCTTTTTACCAGGAAGGAAGCATTGTCTTTGATTGTCCATCAGGACTAATCCTTTCTCAGCATGATACTTGTTAGCATAATTGCAGAGAAAGAACCAAAAAAGTGCATTAGGAGTTGTTCCTTTTTAAAAGATATATGTAATTTGGATGAAAAAGGCACTGTATACATTTCACTAATTCTAATAGTTAAGGTTTCTTTCATTATCATATTTTTCAACCTTTATATTTTCATTATTTGTATGTAATTAGAAACCCTACTCAACTCAGAAAACTTTGCAATGCCCATTAACATTATTGTAATCCAGAGAAGTTTCTGGCTAATATTTTTAAAGACTCTTAGCTCCAGGAGAACATGAATTATGAAAAATTCCAGTTACTTTTGGATCACTTTTGGTCATACAATGAGTTGTTCATGACTTGTGGAAAAATAGAATGAAAGAAATTAGTTTTGAGATCTCTTTCCAAAAGTTATGAAATCACTAAAATCCTTTTTCTTCGATCTTCAGAGAATAAACTGAGGAAGCACACCTGTCCATTAAGGGAATGTGCTGCCAGCACAGAGAATAAGATAAAATGAATAGCAAATATATGCATGAATGAGTATAAATTCTATTTACTAGAATAATTATATACTTGAATTTTTATTTTTATTGTAAAAAAATGTTTAAAGTTTATTTACTTAAGTAATCTCTACACCCAATGTAGGACTCAAATTCATGGCCCTGAGATCTTCGACTGAGCCAGCAGGCACCGCAATACTTGAAATTTTAAAAAACAGAAAAGACTTCAAAATTTATTACTAATAAATATGGTATCCCTGCTTCAAGAAAATGTAACTTAAAAAGCTTAATGTCAGTGTTCAAGGTATTAAACAAATACTGATGAAGAAGATTGTAGGAATGGAGAATCAAAATATATTATACGTTTGTCCATGTATTTTATGATTTCTTTTGTCAACCTATAATGCCATTTAGTTTTTATATTTCTGCCCAAGGCTCAGAAACAGTCACAATGTCAGGAAAATGATTGAAGTTATCTGGGGCTTTGGGTGACCCAACTTGTAAGTAAAGAAAAAAAAATAAGATTAAAAAAGAAAGATTTTAAAGGCTGAAATTAGGGGCGAGGACACATCTTGACAAATATGGAAAATATAATGAAGATTCCCAGAACGTTAATGAAGTGAGAAGTTTCTACTTCCTTTTCACATTCTAGTAAAAATGTGGTAATATATTTAGGTAATGTTATTCCTGCCAGTTTTGTTGCTGTTATTTTTTAATGGTATTGCTTGGCTCTTGATGTTTGAAGATACTATTATGGTAATAGTTTAAAACAACTCTTGTTCTGAAGAGGAGAAATCTTGATGCATACATTATTTTGTTAGTTTTGCAGAGTGTTTTTCGTTTAACATGGTGGCCATGACACCAGGCAGAGTAAAAATTCCAAGCAGATTCTCATTCAATCATATTATTTTAACCTTAAAAAACAAAACAAAACAAAAAAAACCTCACATTTATCCCAAGTTAAGTAAGCTTTATTGAAATTGAAATATACAATTTCAGGTTAGATTTCATAGTTTTCATTTCCATTAATGATAGAAAACAATTAGAAATTGAATAGTTTTTATTTATCTTATTTCAAACATGTTTTATGGTGTAACATTGATTTGGGATATCGGGGGATTTACCCAAAAGCCCAGATTGAATTGCTGTTTGCAGACTCACTTTCCTGCTCAGTGTACTGTAGTCTGTGATATCCTTTTGCTTAATTTTATGAATTAACCAGTTCCATTTCCCCATATACTTTTAGGGATCTCTGATAGACTTATCTGTGCCTTCACTGGGGAATCTGGTGCTGGACCACTGCCCACTTGTCCGCATTTCTTTCTTTCTTTTTTTTTTTTTTTAAGATTTTATTTATTTATTTGACAGAGAGAGACACAGCGAGAGAGGGAACACATGCAGGGGGAGAGGGAGAGGGAGAAGCAGACTTCCCACTGAGCAGGGAGCCTGATGCGGGGCTCGATCCCAGGACTCTGGGATCATGACCTGAGCTGAAGGCAGCCGCTTAACGACTGAGCCACCCAGGCGCCCCTGTCCGCATTTATTTCTATGCTAGACCAGCTCTGCCCAGGTAGCTACTACTCCCCACCTAAGTACACAAGACCAGGATCTAACATTTAAGACAATTAAATGAGATCTTTGAGATAGTATAAAGGGTTGACAGGATGTATAACAACTGATCAGGCATTGGAGAATGAGTCCTTCTTTGTTTAGGTCTTCCTTGTAACTATTTTGTAGTTTGCCTTATCATAACTGAGAGACCCAGGGAGAAGAAAGTGTCCCTTTGATTCTAGACGAAACCATCTTACAAGACCCAAGTTCCTATCTCATTACTGACCTTGTATGAGTTCTCCATGTTTGACCTTCCATAAACAAATGTTGCAGAACTCGTGCATGCTTACAGTCACAAAAATCAATAATAATTTTTAGAGATAAATCCACACTCAAAAGTGAAACATTTCAGGGGCAACTGGGTGGCTCAGTTGGTTAAGCGTTTGACTCTTGATTTTGGCTCAGGTGATGATCTCAGGGTTGTGAGATTGAACCCGGTGTCAAGCTCTGTGCTCAGCGGGAAGTCTGCTTGAGATTCTCTCTCTCCCTCTCCTTCTGCCACTGCCCCCCTAATGCTCTCTCTCTCTAAAATAAGTAAATAAATCTTTTTAAAAAATGAAACAATTCAAAACAGGAACCAATTTATCAAAATGCTGCATAGTCTTAATTCAGACAAAATTTGGTGTTATTATGCCAAGTACTTTTCCCTGAGGTCCATTGTCCTGGATATCTGCAGTCTAGATTTTTTTTTTAACCATCTTATAACCAAATATACCACTAGGCTAGATTTTCCAGGATATAATGTTTTACCAAAGAGACAACAATTCTTGTAAAAGAGAACCCCTCCTTAGGCTTTGAAATTAGTTTGACTAAGGTTAAATATCCCAAGGCCAATCATTAGGGTTCAAGTTCAAATTCTGGTGCTATCTTCTCCAGAACAGTGGCTCTATTTAGGCAGACTTTTTCAAGTTTGTGATCTATTGGTATAGAAATCGGTCCTAAAGTATGAGCAGTAGATGTGTTTCTCCTTTCTATGACAATCATAGTACTGAGTTAGGGGGTCCTGACCTTGTCTTTACTGTGAGAATAAATGCTTCTTCCTCTTTACATATATATATATATATATATATATATATATATATATATCCAGATGAAATAAGACTAAATATATAAAGGATATTTTAATACACACTAGATTTTACAAAATTTCCTTCTCTGCTGTAATAGTTAATTTTATATGTCAACTTGGCTAAGTCACAGTGTTCAGATATTTGGTTGAACATTATTCTAGATGTTTCTGTGAAAGCACATTTTAAATAAGGTTAACATTTAAATTATGAAATTTTGAGTTAAGCAGACTACCTTCCATTATGTTGAGTGGGCCTTATCCAATCAGTTGAAGGTCTTAACAGAAAAGGCTGATCTCCTCAGGAGAAGAGGGAATTCTGCCAGCAGACTACTTTTGGACTCAAACTGCAGCATGTCCCTGGGTTTCCAGCCTACTGGCCTAGCCTGCAGATTTTGGACTTGGCAAACCTCCACAACTGTGTGAGCCAGTTTCTTAAAATCTCTCTTTCTACGTATATATACACAGATACATAAGTATATAAATATATGTATACATATATACACACATTCTATTGGTTCTGATTCTCTAGGGAACCCTAATTAATACAACTGCCAAAGCTTTTATTATTATTTATTATTTTTCTTAAAGATCCCTTGATATTCTCCCTCACCCCCAGCTTTATTGAGATATAATTGACATAAAATATTGTGTAAGTTTAAAGTGTACAATATGATGATTTGATACATGCATATACTGTAAAATGATTACCAAAATAAGGTTAGTTAACATATCAATCACCTCATAACTACTGTCTATTTTGGGGGGGTGGAGTGAGAACATTTAAGATCTACTGTCTCAGCAACTTTCAAGTAAGTAATACAATATTGTTAACTATAGTCACTATCCTGTACATTAGATCCTCAGAAATTATTCATCTTAAAACTGGAAGTTTATAGCCTTTGTTCCAATCTCCCCATTTTCCCCCACCCCAGCCTCCGAAAATCCCCATTCTACTCTGTTTCTATGAGTTCAACTATTTTTTTTTTTTTAGATTCCACATGTAAGTGAGAAAAAATAGCATTTGTCTTTCTCTGTCTGACTTATTTCACTTAGCAAAATATTCTTACGATCCATCCGTATTGTCACAAATGTCAGGATTTCCTTATTTTTATGGCTGAATAGTATTCCAGTGTGTGTGTGTATCCGTGTGCGTGCACATGTGTTGCGTGAGTATGCGTGGGTGTACCTACCACATTTTCTTTATCAGGAAATTACCTTTGATAGACATTTGGGTTGTCTACTTGCTGCCATTGGACACTTACATTGTTTCCATCTCTCGGCTATTGTAAAGAATGCTGCAATGAACATTGGGGTGCAAATATCTCTTTGAGATAGTGATTTCGTTTCCTTTAGATATATACCAGAAATAGAATTCTGGATCATAATAGTTTTAATTTTTTGAGGAACATCCATACTCTTTTTCCATTGTGGCTGCATAATTTACATTCCCATATCATTTCTACTCTTCATCAGAGATCTTAGTCTCCTGTGGAAAATCTTTGTAACTCTTCCAATAAGCAAACTCTGTTCCATGTTCCAATCCTACCTTTTTACATCTATATTAAGATAGAGGAGAGAAAAAGAGGAGAAAGGAAGGATAAATTTAATTGTAATTGACAAGAACCTAAGCTTAGTGTTTGTAAAATTCTCAGTTGTTTTAAGGTAGATCCATGCAAAAACCCTTATTTCCTCTTTCTAATGAATTAAGTCTTATTTTCTCTAAAGTGTCAAAAAATGTATCAGTATGGCATAATTAGCTCTTTAACTTGTCTCGTAAATTTTTAAAGAAAAAATGAAATGATTCTATGTGTTATTTGTACTAAGAAATCAATATTTTCAGCTTACCTTTTTTCATTCTATTTTAATGCTTAACAGTCTATTTTAGTTCAACTTAAATGGACAAATATTTAGAACTTGAAAATAAAAAGAAGAATACTTTTAAAAAGTTAAAGTTTAGCCAGTATCTGTCTTTGACAACAAAGCTGACCATTTTAACTACATAAATTTAATTACAAAGAAAGTATATGCATATAAAAATCATGTTGCTCACATTGTACATCCAAACTCCAGTGATATTCTAGGGATGTTAGTAAAAATAGATCATCCATTGAATGATAGCTACAACCTTAATGCAAATAGTACACTGGAGAATTTTTGGAACAGAGTACACGTACACATTGAATGGTCTTCCCATTATACCGTTTCTTTTGCGCGTGTGTATGTGCATGTGATTTTTAGATATTTATAGAGATTAGGTAAGGGCCAAGCAATTGAAGGTAAGCAGAATTTCTTTGAAATGAAAAAGAAAAGATTTTTTAAATGAATTTTCAGTTAAACAGGAAAACTAAAGATTTCCCCTATTTCAGCGAAAAGATGTAGAACACTTTTCAGGCAGAAAGTGCTCTTTCCTGAATGACCCAGTGTTGGCCTTTACTGCAGGAATAGATTTGTTTTGGTAGACTGCTGTAGCCAGCTACCTGCAGAGAGAAGGGAATCCTAGTAGAGAGAATTCTTAATGCAATAGTTAAATATTCTTTCATTTGGGTGAAGCTTTCCCAAATGGTATTCTTTTATTTTCAGCATAACTTATAGACTTTTAATTTTAAAACACTTTATTTCACAATAAATAAAAGTAATTTTGAAATCAACAAGAGAATTGTATATCCTTCGTGAAAAAGTTTTAACCTATTCAAATCTAACAAGTCCACTACGGAATGGCTGAGAACAAGACATAAAATGAATGAGAAAAGAAAATAGAGCAGAGTGTACCAGATGTTTTTCATGTGTTGGCTGTACATATATCTTTCTTTTTAGCTTTTAGTTGCAGATTGAGTGCAATGTACATCATTTTCTTCACAATAGATGGCTATGTATCATCTATTCACATATGGATATCATCTCTCTCAAGATTTATTGAAATAGAAAGATAGGAAAACACAACATGGTATATATGCTGAATTCTGTATAAGCAAATGCGAATTATGTAGTTAGATGGTCTCTTCAAGGGATTTCTTATCACTCTCTCACTGGATAGTGTAAGGATTAATTAGTTAAAGTTTGAAGGCTCTTTGAAGCTAGAAAACACTATGCAAGTGCTAAGCATTATTGTGGAAACTCGAGAGTGAGGCACAGTGATTTGCAACCTCATCAGCTCTTTGAGATGCGTGTCAAGCCTGATTCACAGTTTTCTCTTACAGTGTTTTATGGATTGGAAAGTTCTTATCAGATTTTGAAGATGAAACATGTACTATTGAAATTATACTAATCTGCACAATCTTTTTTTCTGTGTATTTAGTAAAGTTATGTTTCTCAAAAGGAAACTTGAGATGATTCTGAAGATAGTTTTATAAAGCATGATTTTGACATCCATTACAACTCATGTATTATTAGATTGACTAAGCTGTAGTTCTCTTTTTTTTTTTTTTAATTTTTTTTTTTTTTTTTAAGATTTTATTTATTTGCGAGGGAGAGAATGAGAGACAGAGAGCATGAGAGGGAGGAGGGTCAGAGGGAGAAGCAGACTCCCTGCTGAGCAGGGAGCCCGACGTGGGACTCGATCCCGGGACTCCAGGATCATGACCTGAGCTGAAGGCAGTCGCTTAACCAACTGAGCCACCCAGGCGCCCTAAGCTGTAGTTCTCTTAATTAGTGCAACCAAAGTCTAGTTCATTTGCATGAAGGTAGCTATTCCCATCTATTATGGGAAAGACTTCAAAGAGTCAGGCAACTATTCACTGTTTCCAAAATGCTTATATAGATTTTATTGGCATATTTCAATCATTTCTCACTGTGATAATGCCAATTCTGAAGTGTTATTTATGTTTCTTAAGAAGACGCTTTAGTTAAACACAGTAATTATTTCCTTTATTCATAAGTCAAATTCTGCATACATCTTTCTCTCTCCTTCTATGTGATTGTATATGGTAATGTGTCAAGAACAGTGATATGCTGATTATACATTTTATTTCATATTTCATATTTATAAAAAGTTTTTCTTTGATAAAGTACCACATTTTCCAATTTTCCTTTTTTGAACCCCTTGGAAATGGCAGTGAGTGTATGGGATTTTTTTTTAAGTAAAGTAGATATATAACAAGCTGATTCCTAGTTAAACTGGACATTGCTCTTTATGACATTATTTTGTTTTTTGAGTGAAATTTTAAAACATAAAATACAAATAGTATAATAAATAACTCTACCTAAAAATAGCTGTTAATTCATACCTTGTTCCTTTTGTATTACATTTAGTTATCGTGCTAGTATTATCTTCTTAGATCTGTTACCTTTTCGCCTGTCCAGTGGTGCCATTATTATGAACCTGAGGTTTAACTTTACCTTCATGCTTTCATAGTTTCATTGGAATATATAGGTTTATGAATAATACTTATTAGTGTTTTATGAGTTTTTAATGTTTATGTGAAAAAATTATTTTAAGGCATGTATCATTGCATTATTTTTTTCCACGTAATATTCTTGTTGAGAGCTATGCATATTGATACCATAGATCACAGTCTGCTATATTTTGTGTTGTTCCATAATGTGTTTATCCAAATGCTGCAATAAAAAAGCTTCTTCATGCTTCCAGGTATACATGTATAAGAATTTCTGATGAATATGTAGAAAAGGAATTGCTAGATTGCAGGGTGTACACAATTTCAATTTGGGGGAGATCAAACATCCTCATTTGCTCCGAGGAGTGCTATTTAACTACTCTTGTCCACACATCCTGATTGGCTTAGCATCTGTCCTGAATTTTTCTTTTTCAAATGAAGTATTTTCACAAATTACATTGATAAAAACTAGTGTTGTTTTTGTTAAATGTCCATGTTGTGTAATTCTTGCAGCTTTTGTCACGGCTCTATTAGAATACTAGTCAAAGAAAGTGTTAACAGAGTTCTAAGCTTAACTGGGGGTTAAATGTGAAAATTGGCTCTATTTTTCTGAACTATTTCAACTAAAACATGGCTAATGCCTCATTTTCAAGGACAACATGCAGAATGCTGGATGATAAAACAATGTATACTGGGTCAGTGGTCACTAGGGACAACTAACTCCTTCCAATCTTGCATGATGGTGGTGGAAATATTGGACAGAGTTTTTCATGCCATCTACTTAACTGAAATTAGCAGGCATCCATATGGTGGGGGTTAGAGAAAATAAAGGAATTTGAGGGTTGGGTATATGTGAATAAGGTACGAGGAATGGAAGCCGAACACACAGAGAGTGGTTAATTGATCTTACTGCCGTGGTTTTGTCATCCTTCAAACACCTACAACTATTTGTTTATTGGGTTTCTTGGTAATGATTACTTATTTTGAAATAATGTTTCACTAGTGAGTTAAAACAATGAAAGTGCATGATTCGTTGAAAATTGAGTACTGAATTTCCCTTTCAAGAAAGTGTATGGCAACCATAAACCCTGTACAATGTATCTATTGGTCTTTTCTAGCCATTCTTGGGGCCTGGGGCTGTAAAGTTGAGTGGTCTCATGAAATTCAGAAGATAAATATCTAAGGAAAAAAATAACTTGTTATTTCAAAGTTAATAGTTACATTAAGAAAACTGCCTGAAGATGCTGTTTTCACAGGCTTAATATGTGAACCCGGAGAAAGTATCTCTCCCTCTGAGAAGCATGGCTTTTCATTTAGATCAAATTGCTGTTTTCTGAAACAAATCGTGTTCATTTTTTATTCCAAATCTTTTCTTCACTTATGAAATATGCAGCAATGGCTGTTAGTATGTTATCTCCATTAGCAGTAGAGGAGATTTACAAACAGTTGAATATTGCCATTTCGGTATTTCACACAGAAAATCAGATATGAAATTGCTTCAATTGAACATCCAATTTGTAGAACCAAAATAAAGCTTTAGAAGTTTATTCTGCTAGAAATGAAACATTTGACAGTATTCTGAATGCTTTTTAAAATTGGTTCCAAAAAAAGTAAACATGGGTGATAAATCTTGTTGGTGAGAACATGACTCATCTTTGGAGAAGATTGTGGATAATTTTATAAAAAATCAATAATAAACTGCATTAAAAGGAATACAATTTTCCAGAAAAGAACCAAGGATAATTATAGCTAACAAACCACTTTAAGCGTACAAATATGTTCCAGAACAATTATTCTACTTGCTATTTTTAATGTTTAAATAAAGAAGTTATTTTTGTTTTGCTCAAGATATATGATTATGGTTTCAAATTTTTGAAAAATTTTATTTTCAAAAACAATTTTGAAGAGTTACTTATAAGTCCAATAATGTAATAAAAACAATTTGTCAATAAATATAAAAACAAATATTAAATATCACATAATTTTATATATCTTAATATACTGTTTTATCCTAAAATCTCAGTTCGACAATACATTTTTATAGTCACCCTAGCTTCACTGGACATCATTGAATTACTCTGGATTGATGCAACAAATTTATTCCTTATTAACAGTTGGTATTACTCTAAAAGTTGCCAGAATAATGAAAGAAATGTAGAACTTAGTGTGGTTTTGAGTTGTATCTTCCTAATTCTTAATGAGCTTGAACATCTTGTCATTTTTTATTGGTCATTAGAATTTTCTCTATTTGTCTATCTCCTTTTTTCTATTAGGTTAAATTGTCTTATTTTCCTGTTGATTTTTAAGAGTTATTTTGATATTTGGGAGATACTATTATTTTTTCCATATCTATTTTTAATAATGCTTATCTGGAGTTTCAGGGGCACCCAAGGTAAATTTTGGAATACATGATCTGAAGGCTTCCAAAAAGCCAACTCAGAAGTTATTCTGGGGCTATAATGGTAACTTCAAATGAATTAAAGTATTTTGCCATTTCAGCAAAATGTATTTAAAGATATTCATTAAAAAGCTATAAAGCACTTAATGCTATCATAAAAAATGCTGCATTTAAATAGCTGTTTCAACTAAATTCCTTGCCTTTATAGAAAGAACCTACTTATTAAATGTTGATTATCTAGCTCCTGGATGATCTACTAAATATTTTACAATTGTCTTTTGGTAATAAATAACCATTTAGTGTATTTGTTAAAAATGCAGGTTTTCCGAGTCCTATTTCACATCACTGAGTCAGAATTTCCAAAGAAAATTCCTCAAACTCTGGATTTTTGAAAAGACTCAAGTCATTTTTATCTTTGGGAAAGTTTGGGAAACTCTACTCTGACAGAAATAGCAAAAACAATGGAAAGCAAGTTAGAGTTAGAAAGAAATGCCTTATCCTCTTGCCACCCTGCTCCTTCCCTAATCATCTGCCTTCATTTTCTTTCTCAATCTCGGTAAATAATGCTCCAGGCATCCAGCATTTCACAAGAGTCAGAAATCTGTTGGTTTGCAATTTAGCAAAGAAACCTATTTCTGAGCATTTTCCTTGAGAAATAAAATTTCTGGCTACACACTCATGTGTCAGTTAATGCTTATTTCTTGCTATAAAATAGCAGTATTTAACAAAAATGTTTTGCCACTGTGGCCAAATAACCTCTGTAAATATTCCACTGCAACTAAGGTTATATTGAAAATTTAGAGAATGACGTTTTGAATTCCAGATATTCATGGGCTGTAAAAAAGCAGCTTGATATAACAGAAGCTATAATGAGAAGGGTTCTTATTCTTATTAACTTCTAAATTGTTTTGTGTTGAAGTAGATATGCAGGTATTGGATGAACAGGTAGGTCACCGAAGGATAACTGTAGTTAGAGTTGTGAAAGCTCTGGGGAGATTGCATATGGTAAGATCTCCACAGGAAATTTAGACCTTGGTTCAGCTGGGAGATTTTGAAGACAAAGATATTTCTGATTCTTCATTGATTCTCGAGTAGGCTCTTAAGGGGAGATAGCACAATATTGTGGAAAAAGGCCAATTCTGTAGTCAGATAACAGACTTTGAGAAGTTAGCTAACTGTTTTAAGTCTCAAATTTCAGGTTTGGGAAATGGGTTAAAAATATCTACTACCAGAGAGGGTGGTTATAAAAATTATATAATAAAATAATGGCAATTGATTATATTTGCCCTGGACTTGTCCTTAAAATGAAGACCCCATTTAACTTAGTTACTCTGTGTAGCTTCGTGTGGGTATCTTTAAGAAACACCTTCCTGGTGATGAAGAAAAAAATAGTTATTCTGGCAAAATAGGGTACTTAGTCCAATATTGACTTTTCAGGGCTCCAGCTGTTCTGTAAGAAAATTGACATGACTTGAAAAAAAAGTGGATAATTGTGGGTTATTTAGGAGACGGTCATTATTTACTATGCCTATACAATTCTCAGAGAGGACATACAGCTTGCGTTGAAGAGTGAGATGAGAAGGAGAAAGAGTCGTTGGGAAACCCTTGCCTCGAGGATGAATCCTCTAAATTTCTAGTTTGAAGTACTGGGTGTCTTAACTTCCGAGCTAGAGGAGTACCATAGGAGGACCCATGCTTTTGGACAAGGTAAAAAGACTTGTTTTGATATGTAGACATGCAAAGTAGAAAGTTGTACATGTCCCATCCGACAATCAGAACAAAGATCCGGCCTGGAATGTAACTTTGTTAGTGGTCAGCATAGAGACAGTATTTAAAGCCCCAAGAATGCATACACCTAGGAAGGAAAGCAAAGACGATCCATCATTAAGACGTAGCAATTCCAACATCTAGAGATTTGATAGAGGAGCCGAGAAAATACAAATAAAGTTCATGTTAAAATTAATGAGAAAAGATATTACTTAATAAGAGGTATTGAGACAGCTAGCTATTAGCTAGCAAATTGAGGGCAATATAGATTGTCTTTGATCAGGTATCCAAATGTAAGACAACAAAACCCCTTACATGCTAGAAGTAAATATATAAAATGACATTATTTTTAATGTCAATATTTTATAAGCCAAAATTAAATAATTATCATAAATTCTATTATTCCCTTCCTTTACTTCTTTATTTGTATGTCCTATAAACTCACCACACAGGGACTTCTCTTAACCCAATTAAAGTTTTATTTAATACTCCCTTTCTGCTTTTAATATCTGCAACATCACATTCCTCAGCAGAGAAGAAATGCAGAATTTGAGATGTTAAATTTGAAACACCTTTGCTTTTTAGGGTTGGATTTCTGAAATGTGGTTTATTTAGGGATTCTCATCAGACCTTGATTTTTCAGGTTTCTGTGATTGCTTCTCCAAAATAATCAGTGTCTGAAGGTGATGACTACAATAAAATTAAAATTATGCAGGCTTTTAAGAAAATTATGTGTAAGAGAATTCCAAGCTTTTAAATTTGAGTCCTTAATAGCATTGCTTTCATCTAAGTGAATTCTCCACTCACTTTCTCCAGAATTTCAATCTTTTTCTCACCCTCAGACCAGATAATACAACTAAGAACATTGTTAAGCTTGAGATTCTTATCTAGGGGCGCCTGGGTGGCTCAGTCGTTAAGCATCTGCCTTCTGCTCAGGTCATGATCCCAGGCTTCTGGGATCAAGCCCTGCATCAGGCTCCCTGCTCCGCGGGAAGCCTGCTTCTCCCTCTCCCACTACCCTGCTTGTGTTCCTGCTCTCGCTAACTCTCTCTCTCTCTGTCAAATAAATAAATAATCTTTAAAAAAAAGAGAGAGATTCTTATCTATAAAATTAAAGACTGCAGAAAAACTTTTAAAAATTCAAATCATTCTGTGAATTCTCTACATGGAATTTTGTCAGAACAAAAATGTGAAGTGAATAAATTTAACCTGAGTGCCCTTGCCCCCTCTCCTCGTGTACCTTTTCCTTTCCCTGGGCACCTAGTGCCTGAGTGTGGTCCACCATCAATGTATAGATTAACATAGGGAGAGATGTTGTTTCTAGTATATAAAGATTTCTTAGTCATTACATGGTATTTCTCTCCATATTTATTTAGGCTGTCTTTTATTTCTTTTAATAAAGTCTCATGATTTTCCTTGAAAGACATGTATAATTTTTCCTCGGTTTATTCCAATGTATCTGATAATTTTGTTCTTGTTAATAGTATCAATTAAAATTTACACTCTCTATTTCTTGGTGTAAACAATTACAATTCGTATTTATCTATTAGTCTTGTTCAACTTTACTGAACTCTTATTCATGCTAGTAACTTCACTTCCTTTTGTTTTTTCTGTGTAAATAATCATATCTTCTGCAAATAATTTGTTTCTTCCTTTCCTTTCATATAACTTTTTACAAAATCTTTTTTTATGTTTTTTTATGTTATATTTATTAGGAATTCCAAAGCAGTGTTGAATAGAAATGCTGATACTAGGAATCTTTGTTTTGTTTTGCTTTTTAAAATAAAAAGTTCTTAAAGCTTCATCATTAAGGTGTGGTGTTTTATGTGAGATCGTAGTAGGAATATCATATGGTAAGGAAATTCTCATGTAGTTCTAACTTGTTAAGTTTATTTATTTGATTTGATTTTAACACAAAGTGGTGTTGAATTTTATCAAAGGCTTTTTTCCTGCATCAACTGAAATGGCAACATAACTTTTTTTCTATTTAATGTAGTAAAAGTACATGATTAAATTTTGTAAAGTTTGCTTATCTTAAAACTATTCCTCCATTGGCTGTGGAGAGAGGCACCTTAAAGAAGAACTATGCATATTTTGTTTATTGCTGCATTTAGTTTGGCACTGATATGTTTTAGATACCGATTCCAATTCTTTAATGGTTCTAAGTTTGATTTTCCCATTTCTTATGGAGTTACTTTTGACAAGTAATATTTTTAATTGTTCATTTAAACGTTTACAATTTATCAGTCTTGATTGTTCATAGCATATTTTTTAAGATATATAAAAAATGTTTCATGATTATCTCTCTTGTAATTCATTCCTAAATTTGCTTTTGTCTTTTATTTTTATTTTTCTTCTATACATTTGCTTGAGAAGCATCTCTTTTATTAGCCTTTTCAAAGAAGCAGCTCTGATTCTCTTGATTCTTTCTATTCTCTGTTTTCCATTTTTGTAATTTTAATTCCTCTATGTGTTATTTCCTTCCTTCTGCTTTCTTTGGGATTACTCTGTTATTATTTTTATACATTTTTGAATGGGGAGATAGATAGTTCATGAATTTTCAGTCCATGTTTTTCCTTCTAATATATTCCCTTAAAGCCTCAAAATGGACTCTATTCTGGCTCATCCATATTGTGTAAGCTGAGCTAAAGAGTGTTTTTTTGTCCTTTGTCTCTAAATATTTTCCAGTGTTCTTGTTAGTTCTACGTTTAGTTTGTCATTCTGTTTAGGCACAGTTTGGTTTTAGTTTGGTGTTAACTTAATCTGCTTATCCCTTATTGTGCTTTTGAAACTGAGTATTAATATCTTTTATCTATTCTCATTTCTCAGTGATTGCTTCCTTGAGCATCGCCTCTCACCTCTTTTCTCTATTTACCTCTCCTGGAATTCCCATTTAACTGATGTTAGACTTGTCGTTCTCTCCTACATGGCCCCCTAGTTTCCTGTTTTTGTTTTCTGTCTCTGCACACTCTGTGGCATTTTAAGAATTTTCCCTGGCTTATTGTCTAGTTTTTTACTGCTGTTTTCATCTTTGTCTAATTTTATCTTTAACCTGGTGTTCATCCAATTGTTTTTGATGTTATTTAGGTGATTTTTAAATCTGTCTGTTCTTTGTTTAATGTCTTATTCTTTTCCTACTCTACCAATTAGTTAAAAAATCATTTTAATCCTAATTTCTTATTGTCTTTCAGTTTATCATCCTATCATCCAAATACTTGCTATTGTAGTAGGCAGTCCACCATTTGTTTGACTTTCCTCATTATGGATTTGCGTGTATCATGAAACCTAAACTATCATCAATCATAAGATGCAATCTTTCTCTTTATATTCTTAAGAAAAATAAAACCAGCTACTGATTATAATTTTATATAATTTTAATACCCCATTGTTTCCAGATATCCAAAAATGTGAAAAATGCCTCTAAATATGAGCAAATGTGACATAGACACGTCCTTTGTGTTTTGTACATCCTAAATAGTGAATTCGCGAGAACTTGTGTGCATGTGTGCGTGTGTGCATGACAGTCATTTGTGACTACTTAGTGACAGCATCTTTCCAGAGTGGTTTTCATGTTCTTATACCAAAAATCTCTTGGAACAGTGCTGACTAGAGACTAATTTTTACATGAATTTCTATACTTGAAATTTCCTGGATCACATAGGTGATATAAATTTGATCCTAAAATCACGGCCAAGACCTACTACTTGTAATTCTCAGGTACTATATTTTCTTTTTCTCCTGAGAACCAAATGCAGAGATAAACAAAACCACATGCAATCTCACTTCCTGAAGATCCCAAGGTCTTCTCTCCTGTCTCATGTGGACCTTGAAATTCGTGCCCGTTAATTCTCCAAGACAACAAACTTCCCCAGTGCGCAGAGCAGACCTCAGCTCAGTTCTTCATTCTTAGCTCTACTCATAGGTTCCTCTTTAAGTCCAGGTTCTGAAGACTTTCTTTTAGTATCAGTGAGTTCATTACTCTTTTAAATATTGTCCTTTAACCTATCATTTGTAATTGATTGCAATATAAATTTGTAGATTGCCTAGTATGCAATGCCAGCTAAGTGGCTTGTTTATTTTATATTTATTTTATAATGGATACCAACCAGGACACACACACACACACATATATATGTACATATCTAACTGCTATGTATATATGTATTTTAAAGTAGGCTGTACACCCACCACAGAGCCCAACACAGGGTTTGAACTCACAACCCTAAGATCATGACCTGAGCCCAAACCAAGAATCCGATGCTCAACCAACTGAGCTACACAGGCACCCCTAAATTTTCTCAACAGCTATTGGTGTATTTTAATGCCTTTAATATTATTCAAAAATTCACAATGATTTTCTTTTTCCATTTGGATCCATTTTCATCTGTTTCCATTTCCATTTCTTTTCTGAATTTTGTTTTTAGTTTTTGTTTCCCATCTTCTTTCCTTTGAGCCGTTGCTACTCATCTTTCACTTTTGTTTCAGAGAGGTCATACTTTCTTTTGTTTTGGATTTTAATGTGAAATATTTGCTCTTTTTTATCTGCTTCATGATATAATTCTTCTTTTGTGCATTTTTCTTGTTGTTTGTTTATATTATTGATATTCTTCCCTTTTCCCTTCTCATATCCTTACAGAGCTCCTTTGTTGGTTACTCTCTGTTAAGTACTAATCTTGCATGGGTTCATTCTTCCAGTGTGATCTATGCTATGGTAAATGGTGTAGGGAAGTGTCCTGGAGAATGAGCTGGGAGAGAACACTTCCCCTTCTATACTCAAAACTTGGAGTTTGTTTCTTCCTTAGGTTGTAAGAATGTCTGTAGGGACTATCAGTGAAGTCCCAGGTATTAAGTCTTGCTGTAGACTAGGTTCTCTCCAGGTGTTTTACATCAGTAATTGTATGGCTTACTTCTCCCCAGTATTTCTTAATTTTCCTAAAAAATGACAACTGGTTCCTGCAAACATGGTAGCACTGCACTATTCCTCATGCAGTCCCACATCCTGTGCTACTCTGCTAAATCCCACAAGACTTAAAAATGTCATGCATTCCACCTGGCATACCAACACCTGGATGTTCTGGGGAAGGAGATGTTCTCTATATAACTAAAAGAATGCTGCGTTCTTGAGAAGTAATTTGCACTCCATTTGATGTCTGCTAGTGTATAACTGAGCACTGCTCTGAATGTGTCTTTTTTTGCCACCCCTAGTAGCCTTACCTCATAGCCTATGGTACAGGATCAGTGCAGGGGCAAACAGTGGCTTACCTAGTACTCCTCACCTAATAACACATACAAGCTAAGTAATAGGGGCTGACTATGCAAATGCAGCTGTATGACATGCTCCTTAGCATCTTATGTATGTCCATTCAAATTTAGCCCTTCAGATTTCTTAGTGGCACTGTTAAGACGTTTTTTACTTCTGTTGAAAAATGATTTTACTTTCTTTTGGTGGTTCTTATTCTGTATATGTTTATTTTTTCTAGATAAAAGAACAAGATTGAAATATTTTTACAAATCCTTACAGGGAAGTAAGTCTCTAAATCACTTAAAAATATCTATGTAAGGTCATATGTTGGTTCCTTTTTATTATAAGCACAACTTGTTTTATTGCATTTTGGTTTTTTATACTTTGCAGATATTGCATTTTTATAAATTGAAAAACAACTTGTGGTATCCCGCATCAAAAAAATCTATTGACGCATTTTTCCAATGACATTTGCTCACTTTGTGTACATTTTGGTAATTCTCACAGTATTTCAGTTTTTTTCATTACTATTATATTTGTTATGATGATCTGTGATCGGTGATCTTTGATGTTACTATTGTAACTGTTTGGGGGTATCACTAACTGTGCCCATGTAAGATGGTGGACTTAATCCATAAATGTTGTGTGTGTTCCGACTGCTCCACCAACTGGCCTTCCCCCCACCTCTCACCCTCTCCTTGGGCCTCCCTATTCCCTGAGACACAACAATATTCCATTTAGGCCAATTAATTAATAATCCTACAATGGCCTCTAAATGTTCATGTGAAAGGAAGAGTTGCACATTTCTCATTTTAAATCAGAAGCTAGAAATGATTAATCTTAGTGAGGAAGGCATGTTTAAAGCTGAGATAGGCTGAAAGCTAGGCCTTTTATGCCAAACAGCTAAGTTGTGAATACAAAGGAAAAATTCTTGAAAGAAATTAAAAGTGCTATTCCAGTGAACACACGAAGGATAAAAACAAAACAAAAAAACAGAACAAAACAGCCTTATTGCTGAAATGGAAAAAGTTTTTGTGACCTGGACAGATGTACAAACCAGGCACAACAATCCCTTACACCAAAGCCTACTCCAGAAAACGGTCCTAACTCTCTTCAATTCTGTGAAGGCTGAGAGAGGTGAGGAAGCAGCAGAAGAAAAGTATGAAGCTAGCAGATGTTAGTTCATGAGGTTAAGGAAAGCAGCCATCCCCATAATAAAAAGTGCAATGTGAAGCCGTAAGCGCTGATTTAGAAGATGCAGCAAGTTATCCAGAAGATCTAGCTAAGGCGATTAATAAAGGTAGCTACACTAAGCAATATATTTTCAATGTACAAGAAACAGCCTTCTCGTGGAAGATGCGGCTATCTAGGACTTTCATAGCTAGAGAGGAGAAGTCATTGCCTGGCTGGCAAAGGACAGCAGTCAAAGGACTGACTCTCTTGTTAGGGGCTAAGGAAGTTGGTGACTTTAAGTTGAAGCCAGTGGTCATTGACCATTCAGAAAATTCTAGGGCCCTTAAGAATTATGCCAAATCTACTCTTGCCTGTGCTCTAGAATGGAACAACAAAGCCTGGATGACAGCATATTTGTTTACATAATGGTTTACTCAATATTTTAAGCCACTACTGAGATTTACTGCTCAGAAAAAAAGATTCATTTCAAAGTGTTACTGGTCATGGACAATGCACCTAGTCACCCAAGAACTCTGCTGAAGATGTACAATGAGATTAATGGTGTTTTTACACCTGCTAACACAACATCCATTCTTCAGCCCTTGTGTCAAGGAGTAATCTTCAGTTTAAGTCTTATTATTTAAGAAATACGTTTCATAGTTGTCATAGATAGTGATTCCACTTGGGGATCTGGACAAAGGAAATTGAAAACTGTCTGGAAAGGATTCACCATTCTAGATTCCATTAAGGACATTTGTGACTCATGGGAAGAGGTAAAAATAGTAACATGAGCAGGAGTTTGGAAAAGGTTGGTTTCAACCCTCATGGAGGACTTTGAGGGGTTCAAGGCTTCACTGGAAATAGCAAGAGAACTACAATTAGAAGTGGAGCCTGAAGATGGGACAGAGTTGTTGCCATCTTACGATAAAACATTAAGCGGGGAGAAGTTCCTTCTTATGAATGAGCAAAGAAAATTATTTCTTGAGATGGGATCTACTCCTGGTGAAGATGCTGTGAAAATTGTTAAAATGACAACAAAGGATTTAAAATTTTATATAAATTTAGTTGATAAAGCAGTGGCAAGGTTTGAGAAGATTGTCTCCAATTTTGAAAGAAATGCTACTGTAGGTAAAATGCTATCAAAGAGCATCGCATTCTATAGAGAAGTCATTCACGAGAGGAAGAGTCAATTGATGTGGTAAGCTTCGCTGTTGTCTTATTTTAAGAAAGTGCCATAGCCACCCCAGCCCTCAACAGCCAGCACAATGATCAGCCAACCCAGCGAGACCCTCAACAAGCAAAAATATTACAACTCTTTGAAAACTCAGATGATGATTAGCATTTTTTGTCAATAAAGTATTTTTAAATTAAGGCATGTACATTATTTTTATACATGATGCTATTGTGTATTTAATAGATTACAGTTTAGTGTAAACATAACATTTATATGCACTTGGAAACCAAAAAATTCATTTGATTCACTTTATTGTGATATTTGCTTTACTGCAGTGGTCTGGAACCAAACCTACCGTACCTTTGAGGTATGTCTTGCCTGTATTTTGCTATTAAATTAATAGATAGCACCTGTGTTCTTTCACATTTCATGTGCAGCCATGGAGAGTGATGCTAAAAATTAAAACAAATTAGTTTCTTTAGAAAACTATGCATGTATTGACAAGTAGTTTTATTTTTGTGTGTGTGTGAAACTAAAGATAGTTTCAGAATACCTTTAAACCAACGTTACCTCCTTTTTAATTCAGTTAAGCAGTGGTTCCTTGTTTGATGTTCTTTAATCCTGCACTCTGTCATTTTCTCAGAGAAAATTAGTAATAGAATATCAGCTTTAGCAACTCAGAATTTTTAATGTGCTACCTCTGCTTGATCTCATAGTCTTAGCTCATTTTATTGGTAGATTTTACTGTCTTTGTTTCAGCTAAAATCTTCAACATTTCAAAACAGAGTGGTTAGCTTCTGGTTTCCATTCCAGCACGTAAGGAGCCTAGAAGTTGCTACCCCAATCTAACAATAAGTAAAAAGCTGTACAAACTGAAAAATCAACAACTCTTCTTAGACCCATCAGCGAAATGAGGTCACAGGGTAAGCCACAGTCCTAGTCCTAAACATTGGAGCGGCAGATGGGTACAGACAGAGAAGCACAATTTACCAGAGCAGCAACCCATGAGCCGAAACTTCAGTAGCAACTGGTGCCTGGACAGGAAAAGCTGACGTGGTAATTGCCAAATTGCTGAATGCTCAGTGTGAACAAGTCTGAGAGGTAAAAACTCCAGTAGGATGCAGTCAAGGGGGAATCCTCATGCTTTTGTGAGTTTTAACTCTCAGGGATTGGCCAGGTCCTCAGAGCGAAGATCAGAGAAAAATCCCCTCATGCTTCCAGCAGAGAGAGGGAAAAAGGAAACATTTTAAAATACACTAGAGCATCCTGTTCTTTTTAAGAAGGCCTGCCCAAAAGGGGAAACCATTTTACTAGACCTAACCTGTTGCTGGGGTTTTATCACCACCTAATCTGCCTAGGGGAAGGGAAACACCTAATTCCAGCTGTCTCTCCCCTTCCTGTCCCACCTTGGGGTTGGGGGGGCCTGAGAAGTACTGGTGAACTTTTGGTCCAGGAGTATAGGCTCACCAAAAAACTGAGACCGAACTAGGATTACAGAATGCTTTCCCTCCCTGACACCTTACCACTGCATTACTAAAAGTCTATTTACTGCAGTTACTTTTACCCTGTACAACATGTCTACCTTCCAACAAAAAATTATAGTGTAGACTGAGAAGACAAAAAACAAAAGCAAAAACAGTTTGATGGGACTAAACAAGGAGGACTGGAATCAGATATGGCAGGAATGTTGGAATAATCAGACCAGGAATTAAATAAAACAAACAAAACGGAACTATCATTACTATGCTAAGGGCCTTAATGGAAATAGTGGACAACATGCAAGAACAGATAGATAATATAAGCAGAGAGATGGAAATTCTAAAAAAGAATTAAAAAGGAATGCTAGAAGATCAGCAGTGTTACAGAAATAAAGAATGCTTTTGATGGGCTCAGCAGTAGATTGAGCTTAGCTGAGGGCACAATCACTGAGCTTGATGATATGACAATAGAAACTTACAAAACTGGAAAGCAAAGTAAAAAAAAAAAAAAAAGCCAGAATATCCAAGAACTGGGGGGCAATTGCAAAAGGTGTAACATACATGTAAGGGGAATATCAGAAAGAAAGGAAAAAGTGAAAGACACAGAAACAATATTTGAAGCAATAATGATGGAGACTTTCCCCCAAATTAATGTCAGACAGCAGCCCACAGGTCCAGGAAGCTCAGAAAACACCAAGCAGGATAAATGCAAAAACAAACAAACAAAAACCCGACCAACCAAACAAAAAACCACAGTAGGAAAATCATATTCAAACTTTAGAAAATCAAAGATAAAAAAATAAAATAAAATGGAGTACCTGGGCGGCTCAGTTGGTTAAGCATCCGACTCTTGGTTTTGACTCAGGTCATGATCTCAGGGTCATGAGATCTGGTCTCAAGTCTGGCTTGTGCTCAGCACGGAGTCTGCTTGAGATTCTCTCTCTCTCCCTCTCTCTTTGCCCCTCCCCCTGTTCATGTGCTCTCTCTCTCTCAAATAAATAAATGGATCTTAAAAACAAACAAACAAAATATCAGAAAACTGAAAAATCCAGGAGGAATAAAGCACCTTATCTATAGAGGAGCAAAGATAAGAATTACATCTCAATTGTCCTCAGCAGCCTTGAAAACAAGAAGAATATGGAGTGAAATGTTTAAAGTGTTGAGAATCTTGTATGCTGCAGAATTATCCTTCAAGTGAAAGAAAAATACTTTCTCAAACAAAAGCTGAGGGAATTTGTTGCCCATAGACAGTGCCTTGTAAGAAGTGTTAAAAGAAGTTCTTTAGAAGGAATAAAAATAATGTAAGTTGGAAACTGGGATCTACATAAAGAAAGGAAGGCCATTAGAGAAGGAACAAGTGAAGAAGAAATGAAAATTTTTATTTTTCTTGCTCTTAATTGACTTAGTAAATAATCCTTTGTTGGAAATAATAATGGCAATGATGTATTTAATTATATGTATAATATATATGTTACATATATATTATTTATAACCAAAAACATTTGTGTATGTGTACACACCCCCCCACACACAAATGTATAAATGAAATGAATGACAGCAGTAATAGAAAGAATGGGTTCTTTGATATTTACCCAAATGAATTTAGAACTTATGTCCACACAAAAATAGCAGCTCTATTCATAATTGCTAGAACTTGGAAGCAACCAAGATATCCCTGCAAGGGAATGCATAAACTATGATACATCCAGATGATGGACTATTACTCAGCAGTAAAGAGAAATGAGCTATCAAGCCATGAAAAGACATGAAGGAAACTTAAATGCATATTACTAAGTAAAAGAAGCCAATCTGCAAGGGTTATATACTATATAATTTCAACTATATGACATTCCTGTAAAGTCAAAATTTATGGAGACAGTAAAAGGATCTGTGATTTCCAGGAATTAGGACAAGAGAGGGATGAATAGGTAGAGCACAGAGGATTTTTTTTTAGTTTGTTTTTGCTTTTGTTTTTGTTTTTTTTTATTATGTTAATCACCATACATTACATCATTAGTTTTTGATGTAGTGTTCCATGATTCATCGTTTGCGTATAACACCCAGTGCTCCATTCAGTACGTGCCCTCCTTAATACCCATCACCAGGCTAACCCATCCCCCACCCCCTCCCCTCTAGAACCCTCAGTTTGTTTCTCAGAGTCCATAGTATCTCATGGTTCGTCTCCCCCTCCGATTTCCCCCCCTTCATTTTTCCCTTCCTGCTATCTTCTTCCTCTCCTTCTTTTTTTTTTTTTTTTAAACATACAATGTATTATTTGTTTCAGAGGTACAGGTCTGTGACTCAACAGTCTTACAAAATTCACAGCGCTTACCATAGCACATACTCTCCCCAGTGTCTATCACCCAGCCACCCCATCCCTCCCACCCCACCCCACCACTCCAGCAACACTCAGCTTGTTTCCTGAGATTAAGAATTCCTCATATCAGTGAGGTCATATGATATACGTCTTTCTCTGATTGACTTATTTTGCTCAGCATAATAACCTCCAGTTCCATCCACGTCATTGCAAATGGCAAGATTTCATTCCTTTTGATGGCTGCATAATATTCCATTGTATATATGTACCACATCTTCTTTATCCATTCATCTGTCAATGGACATCTTGGCTCTTTCCACAGTTTGGCTATTGTGGACATTGCTGCTATAAACATTGGGGTGCATGTACCCCTTCGGATCACTACATTTGTATCTTTGGGGTAAATACCCAGTAGTGCAATTGCTGGATCATATGGTAGCTCTATTTTCAACTTTTTGAGGAACCTCCATACTGTTTTCCAGAGTGGCTGCACCAGCTTGCATTCCCACCAACAGTGTAGGAGGGCTCCCCTTTCTCCGCATCCCCGCCAACATCTGTCGTTTCCTGACTTGTTAATTTTAGCCATTCTGACTGGTGTGAGGTGGTATCTCATTGAGGTTTTGATTTGGATTTCCCTGATGCCGAGTGATGTTGAGCACTCTTTCATGTGTCTGTTGGCCATTTGGATGTCTTCTTTGGAAAAATGTCTGTTCATATCTTCTGCCCATTTCTTGATTGGATCATTTGTTCTTTGGGTGTTGAATTTAAGAAGTTCTTTATAGATTTTGGATACTAGCTCTTTATCTGATATGTCATTTGTAAATATCTTCTCCCATTCTGTTGGTTGTCTTTTGGTTTTGTTGACTCTCTTGTTGGAGCACAGAGGATTTTAAGGGCAATGAAACTATTCTGCATGATACTATAGATTTGTGTCATACATTTCTTAATACCCATAGAGTACAACACCAAGAGTGAACCATAATGGAAACTATGGACTTGGGGTGATAATGATGTGTCATTGTAGGTTCATAAATTGTAACAAGTGTACCACTGTGGTAACGGATGTTGATAGTGGAGGAGGTTGTGTGGGTATGGGGACAGGGGGTATATGGAAGCTCTCTATACTTTCTTCTCACTTTTGCTGTGAACCTAAAACTTCTCTAAAAAACAAAGTCTATTAATAAAAGACCAAAGTGATTTAACATGCTAATTATCATTTGGGTCTTCAGCAGAACTACTCCCACTCGGGGTGCTGTAGATGATCTCATTTCAATGCTTTAAGTTTCAAATCAAGGAGAAATTTAAACTATACTGAATCCATAAATGCTTCCTATTGACCACTTGACACATGGCCCAATCAGGAACATTTAAAGCCCTTACTTTGTGTCAGAATAAGCACAAGGCATAGTACAATTGGGCTGCTATTTTAAACCAAAAAGAAGAGCCAAGGGCCTACAAAAATCTAAGATAACTGAAAGCTTGCCATAAACATGCACTCTGTTCCTCTATTACTCCATTAAACTGGAAAGCTAAACCTTGTGCCAGGAAGGAAGCATAAAATAGAGGTGGACCTCTGTTATCCAAGCACTGTCCAGTTTCTGACTTCAGTGGACACACCTAGACCCAGTGGACCCATTCCAGACAGTCTGGAATAATTGACCATGTTCCTGAAGCTTCTGAAATATGGTTCACTTTTCTGTTTATGGCTTTATTTCTTCAGTGCCTTGTAGAGAGTCTTATAATTCACTCTCAGCCTTTTAATTTACTATTTTTAGAATCCATTCTTTTTTCTGAAACTCTGTGTTAGGAGAGACCACTGTGGCTGGCATCTCTGTTTGTTTTTGTTTGGCACCAGGGTTGATGTTGGACCATCAATCTTCTGTCTTTATAATCAGACGTAACCTATGATTTGAACCCAGTTATTCATGAAAAACTTGCAAACAATCCCATATATTTTCATTCACCTCTTCTTCCCACTCTATTAGTTGACATCCTCATCCTCTGTTTTTCTAATTGGACCTTGCCAGCCATCTCCCCACTCCTGATGGGAAGCTTCTCCTTCAACAATGTATGTGAGACTTTTTATTTAACTGCAGTGATAGATCTAATCAGAACTTCCTAAAGCTTTAGTAAATACAAATCAATGCAGTACTTAGGTACCTCTAAAACAACTTCAGTTGTTGCCAGAATAAATCCTAGGAAGATGTAAGAAGAGGAGTGCTGTTCTAAAGGCACCATTACCTTGCTTCATTTTTAGAAAAGTTTTGTTTAGTTTAGTTTTTTTTTAGGGGTGGGGTATAGTGGAAGGAAATACCTAGGTCTTCGGTTACAGTTGGAATAAAACAAATGAATGCCATTTCAACCTATAGTTATAAGAAGTGTTGAAGACCATGTACACTGACTTTAAACCACTGTGTCTATTATACCACTCTTCACTTAGATAACTTAGTCTTTTAACCCACAGAACACTCCTCTGTGAGATGGGTCCCTGTACTCTGTGAGTGGCTTTAGAAAGATTGGTGGTTTTACATCAGCAGTTACAGTAACTAGAGAAGAATTATTGCTTCCTTAACTTTGTGGCTCTGTCTGTCGACAGAAAAAATAGCTAAAAAAAATCAAAGCCAGATGGCTCTGGAGGAAATGCCTCTAATGCTTCGGCTGTTGTTAAGACACCCTGGGAGGAGCTCTTTTATGGCTGGTCACCATGGTCCTGCTTTACTGGCCCATCTGTTCCCTAGATCTTGTGTAAGAGCCCTTGTGCCCTCGGTTAAGTTTAACTGAGTAGCAAAGTACCTTGTTCTGACTCCACAGTGCCTAATAAAAAAGTAACCGTTGGGACATAAATGAGGGAAGAACAGACAAGCAATATGTTGAATATGCTCATAGACTAAAAAGACCTTAGCTAAAACAGAAGGGAAACATTTAAGACAAATTGATACATCATTTTTATTTTTATTTTTTTAAAGATTTTATTTATTTATTTGACAGAGAGATAGACAGAAGAGCACAAGCAGAGGGAGTGGCAGAGGGAGAGGGAGAAGCAGGTCTGCACTGAGCAGGGAGCCCGATGCGGGACTCGATCCCAGGACCCTGAGATCATGACCTGAGCCGAAGGCAGATGCTTAACCATCTGAGCCACCCAGGCGCCCAATATATCATTTTTAAATCAGCAGAACTTTCTCCAATTTCTTTGCAAGAAGTGACCTTGTGGCAATTGGGAAACCTAGAAAAGCTGTGAAAATTCATTTTCTTCCCTGGTAATCTGCAGGAAGTCATCCTTCATAATTTTACTCAACCTTTTGCATGAGGGTGACAATCTGTATATGATCCACAAATTACTTAGTTTTGATAAGGAATTATTGAAATAAATAGCACTACTCAGAAGGGATCACATCTGGTAAACCCAGTGGCACTTTAGTAAACCAGCTTTCTACAGTGGGGAAAAACCCTGATTTGTGGGCTCTGTAGAGTTTCATGATGTGACCTGTAGCCTGTGTAAACTACCAATGATTTAAAAATCGGCTTGTAAAATTCTTGAGTATTTAAAATTCAGCTCTCCAAGCCTCAATTTAGCAAGCTCCAGCTCACCTCTGGACATGTTGCAACTAACCAGCAAAGTCATGGTTTATAGCAGGTGTATTTTGAGATGGAATGAGTTTCTTGCAAAGTCATGATGCCAAGGAACCCTAATACAAACAAGAAGTATGGCATTCCTTGGAATGGTCTTGTGCGCGCGCGCACACACACACACAAAGGAGTTTGGTTCAAAGGCTTTTTATTGCTTTTTACAAACTAGTAAGAACATTGTTGGATTATGTTGCGTAGGAATTTTCCTTTACAATTTCAGTGTTTAGGAGAGTTTAAAAGACTTGTGGTAAAATTGGAGCATGGGGGTGGTGGTCAGTTTCAGTCAACAACATAAGGTAAAAATGCACTGAGTATTCCTAATATGTAGTGATAACGATTATACTAGAAAACTTAGGTAAACTCACCATTTAAATAGTTCTATGTTTCTCTTAATTCAGCTGATGATCTTACTGGCAATGTTTCTACTTGGAATGAAATTTAAGAATAATGAGTAGATACCTATGCACATTTGGGTGGTTGACATCTGAATGCCAAAAAGAATGTAAGAATTGACAAAAGAAGCAATTTATAAAGTATGTGAAAGATTTCAGATTCTTTAGAATGAAGCAGGGATCTGATTACAGAGGTTACTGGTAAATTAAATTGGTAAATTAAAAAAAAAAACAGTATTTTTAATATTACTGTCCTGTTGTCTTGACCAATCCAGTACCTGTTGTCCAAGAATGTAAGCTTTATATTAAAAATGACTAAAAAAGATGTTTGTTGTTTTCATAATTAGTAGGTAGATTTGAATTGTCATTTGTCATCTTTTTGTGTTTTAAGAAGAAGAGTTTATTATTTGAAGGGATAGTATTTAATCAGAAACATTCCAGAAAAATATAACTGGAGTAGTTTGAGGATTTTGATTTGAAGTCAGTGTAAAGCCACAGAACTACATTTTGGCATAAATCAGCTTGAGAAATTTTTGAAGTGAGTTTTTATAAATTGAATATTGAAATATTTTGCATTTTGATAAACGTGTATATATGTATATATATTATTTTTTCTTTTCATTAACTCGGTGAAATTACTCTTCTTCTAAAATAGTGAGTGGTTTGATTAGGAATATTATACTCTGGTACCAGATTGCCTCGGTTGAAATCCCAGTTCCTCAGACAGTTTTGTTTTGTTTTATTTTTTAACTTATTTGTATTTCATTTACCACATCTGCAAACACAAGATAAATACTATTAGAATAATAGCACCTACTCCATATGGTTGTTATGAAGATTAAATGAGTTGATGTACATATTTTAACAAAAATAATATCATGCTAAAAATCCTCTTCTAAAATTTGCTCTTCTGACTTAGTAATATAGTTCATTCATTTTACCTGTCAGCCTGAATCTTTGTAAAAACTTCTCAGTAATATGTCCTTGACATAATTTTTTTTTCAAACACTGTCTGTTAAAACAATGCTGAAATGATTACTCTAACTTAGTTTAAATATTTTGTACTTCAAGTTCTGATAGTTACTTATATAGCTAAAACTAAGTCAATTTATACACTTTTTGAAACTATCAAAAAAGAGGGCATTTACTTAATTGTTAATAGTATAAGTGCATTTTAATTAGAAACATAAGGTTTAAAATATATTTTTTATTACCAAGAAGTGGATAACTACTATTTCAACAGTATTTATTTGGCTGTGTTTGGGAGAGTTAGATACACAATGTTTGGAATGCAGTATGTTGTCAGGTTTTCCCTGTTTCGTGGAAAGATGATCTATACCATTTAATCTACGCCATTTGTCCAATGGGTATATAAATGGAATAAGTAAAACTGGTATCCATCTCGAATAGGCTTTACCCTTACTCAGGGTAATGCCAAGGGGGTAGTACCCCTTTCCCCCACAATCTTACAGATTTACTTTGTTCCTAACAAACTATGCCAGACCTTTAGAACTATTATGACTCTTGGAAGGACCTCTAATTTAGGATTCTTGGAGCCCTGGTTTTTGTCTTTCCTATGAATTACTGAGTCAATTATCTGGTGAGAAGGCCTCTATTTAGTGGCAATATGTGCTGAATGGTTCTATAAAGTAAAACTAATAAACCTTCTAGGATAAAAAGTATTAGGAAAAAGAAGATTGGCAAAAGGGTCCATTTTTAACAAGGGTAAGAGAAACTAACATGTGCATATGTTGAAGGCATACATACAGAACCTCTTTGTGGTTTCACAGGAAAAGGTGGCAACCCAACCTCAGCATGATAGCAATTATGTATAAAGAATAATGCATTCTCAACTTCAGTGTGATAGTGTTTATATTTTTAGGTACAGTGTGATTTTTAACTTTGTTGGGTTGGTAATTAAAATTAAGATAGGAGCATGAATAATTCATGATGAATGAAAATGGCTTATATAAAAAATAATAATACTAGTCAGGTATTTAGGAATTAAAAAAATGTTCTTTCCTTTCAGAAATTCATTACCTCCAATGAAAAATGTCAAAGAGTACACTTTTTTAAGCAAAAGTAAATCTGTCTCCTGAATCATTTCAGTGTGGTTGAAATTTATTAATGCATTTATTCCTAGGGTCTCTTAATGGGGAAATCATTATTGAGGCACAGATCAAAATGAAATCCTAAAATAATTTTATTCATGTCAACATTAAAAAGAATTTTGGAAAAGTTTGTCATTATTTCTATGCCCATTAATCAATTTTAACTTAGGATAACTTTATATTTCTTTGTAAGGTTAAAGAATCTTTCAGTTAAATTTTAAATCTTGAATAACAGTAAGTTTAACCATTTAGAGTAAGAACAACTAAATTTAAGGTACTATATTTTAGTTGAAAAATCAGATTTAAAGCAGAAGCTATGCTGTCTGGCCTCATCATTTTATAGTTAACCATCTGAAAGATCATAAACATTACAGGCAAATTCAGGATTCATTCTTCCCTTGTGTTCTAATTCTACTTGTCAGGTTTTCCTTCAAAACCTCAGTGCCTCACTGAAATTCACATTTGAATGGGGCACATTTCTCACTACAAGAAACAAGAGCCTACCTGCAGCCACAAGAAAACATTAATCACAAAATTTTATTCAGTGTCCTTGTACCACATTATGCTACTAATCCTGCTAAGCATAGTTTAGTGTCTGAAATCCTCTTGAATGAGGCCTTTGTTAATAATTTTCCATGGTAACTTACTTGATCTCGGATCTGGGAAATATATTCCTCTCATTTGGGATATTTAATTCTTTAACTCTATGATGTGTTGATTAATTCCTGGCTCTTTAGCTACAATGAGATATATATAACATCTAAACAAAATTAGTAAAGGCTCAAGAAGGTTCTCTTGCCTGCATATCATGTATCATTATTTAAAGGACACTAAGCCTACTTATAAAAATGAGACTATAATAATAACACCATTAAATATATAAATTTTATTTAATTTTCTGGGCCATTATTAAAAGGAGTTCTAAAAAGGCACTAGATAGATTAGATTGCCATGTGTATCTTATTAAAAGGGGAAGAATTTTAGAATCAGAAGACAAATTAATGTCAAAGTTTGTCATATGGTATTAGTATGATATTATAGATTGATTCTTTTGACAACTGTTTTTGGTCATTAAAAGATAAAATTCTCCATAAGTAGATAATAAATTAATTTTACAATAAGAAGAAAATCTTAAGTTAACAGATCAAATTACCTTGCCTTTAACCAAAAAACCTTGCTACTTATGCTGATCAACTTCTCCAGTATTTTACAGTTTATTTGAATTATAATACTAGATAACAAATTAGCCCTAGATAATATTTATTTAAATAAATTATATATCATATCTAATGTATATTCTCACATGTGAAAGAGGTTGTGTTACAAAATTATTTGCAAATTAGTTGTTTGGAAACAATACTACATTTTCCCGTAAAAATAATGTCACAAGTAGTACTAATATACATAGCAGTCTTTATAATTACATACTTGCAAAACACAAGACTAATAAACCTTTACAGCCAAAGTATGATTCACTTTGACCCTAAAATAAGTAAGGAGAGAGTGCTGGAGAGCAGTCATTGGAATGAGACCTGGCAATTGAATACCTCTAAAGTCAGAACCAAGGAAAAGCTCTCAGGGTGTGGATTCCTGGTGGAAATGAAATGTGTGCAAGTCACTTACAATCTGAGTGTTCCCCAAATAAAGGCTGCTTGACCATAGGAACATGAAATTAGTGATATTTCTATTGTTTAGCAAATACTCACCATTTCCATGGCAGAACTATGTTTCCCAGCTCCTTGACTCTGGTCAGGATCGAATGGGATATTAGCACATCGGGCACAGACAGGGACTAGAAATAGACTTGGCAATTAGACATGCCCTCTTGCCTTCTTGTCTTCCTTCAGAGAAAAAAACTTGGTTAGCTGTTGGCTTAAAGATGATACAATGGAGCAGACTGAGAGAAAACCAAGTCCAGTTTAGAGGAACCAAACCATAGCTGATCTACAGATGCAAGAGCAGGAAATACATAATGCATATTTGCGTATAATTTGGGCCTTACATTTCCCACTCAGAGCAGTTTAGCCAACTCTTTATTATGGTTGAACTGCTCCCACTGTAGACATGGGAGTAAATCCGGTCTTTGTATGAAAAGATTGGTTTCCTGGATGAAATAGAAGTGACAACAGACAGATCTTGTCATCGATGCTTTATCACTCTGCCTTTGTGACTTTCTTATCAATGTTTATTACTTTGGTTGGGTAGTCCTTAACTCTCGAACAGGCAAAGGACCTTGGGGAATATATTGCTTCATCCTTTCACTAGCATATAATGTGATTTGCTTAAGTATTATAGGAAGATAGAAGTTTCATCTATTCACTACTGAGAGGAAAGGAGAGACAGGGAAAGAGGGTTAGAGGGAGATACAAAGAGAAGAAACAGACCCAGGAAAATAAATGATTAGAGTTAAGGAATCTTCAAAAACAAGGGATTGTTTCTGCATCTTAAAGCCATTAAAATGTAATGATGTGGAGGAGAGACAAGTTTAGTCACATCCTAAGCAAAGGAAAGAGAATGCTGAGAGCTATGGAATCCTGGCGCCCACTGGAGAATAGAGGACAAGGTGGTAAGAATAGGAAATATACCAGAGCATGTGTGGACTAAGCCAGGGGTGGAGGGCTGTGGAGGCAAGGAGTGGAGGGAGATACTGGTGGTGGAATTTTAATGTAGAAACACAGATGAGGCATTTGAAATTAGGCACTTATTCGAGCCATGTGCAGTTTTTAGAGAGGGAAGTGAAATTTGATTTTATCTCTTTTTAGAAACAAACTGACATTAATGTGGAAAAGAGCGGTGGAGAGAACCTACAGGCAGGCCAGTTAGGGAGAGAAGAGATTATTATACTATTTCAGGTGACACACGGCACTTTTGAACCCTAGTAGAGGTTTTGAGGATGGGGGAGAGGGATGAATTTGAGACACCCCAGAAAGCAACGCAAATGTCACCTGATTGTCCAGCTCCCTTTCTGTGCTCTTCACTCCAGTACTGATATCCAGGATCAGATTCCTGCCCTGTCTTTGTGATCCGTTACTTCATGGAATGGAAAGGAAAAATGTGGTCATCAAACCTGAGCAAAACTAGAGTTAATTTTTTATTTTACAATCAAATGTAGTCCTGATTCCACTAGACCTTTTTAAACTTACAAACTATTTTTAAGACTGTTAGCACTTTAATTATTGATGAACAAATAAATGGCAGTTACCCATGAATTGTATCTATATATTGGTTAAGTTCAGAAAGATGTCTTACTTGAAAATGCTATTAGTTAATTCACTATGAATATATTTGAGAGAAAACCAAATTGCCTCTTTAAAAAATGTAAAATTGACTTAATGCACACCATTTTCTATTTTCATCCAGACTGCTTTTTAAACTAATTTTTCAATATTGAAGCTAATTTAATGTACAAAGTTATTATCATTCGCCAATAAATAGGTGTGGAAGATATATCTCAGAAGAAGGAAAAGGCTACATCCCCCCAAGTAGAGTTCTGAAAGTGTTTTATTTTTTGCATTGTTAATCATATGCAAATATGTATTAGAACTGTTGATACATTCATCTTCATAATGTCTTTTCAGCTTGTTAAAATGAAGTTTAAGAAGCTCCTGGAGGAGTAATAGGCTGCATATAATGGACTAGGGAGTGAAAAGTTTGGTTCTATATGCTTAATTAATTTCTAATGTCTCTGTAATCTCATCATGAGTCTCTAACAGAAAATAATATTGACCATACATATGGTACAAGTGGGTGCTGGCATTTTAGATCATTCTCAAGGAGGCTCACTAAATTATTTACTAAGCCTAATGTATTACTGATTGAAATTAAATTTCACCTCCAGTGTAATTTTAAATTTGATGAGCAAATAGTACCCTATGAACATCATAGGCTTTTATAAGAAGGAAGTGAAATAAGGTGCCCAGCATAATGTGTGTGAAGAAATAAGCTGATACTTTGCCCTGTTTCATTTAAAGAATAAGGGTTCATGTCTTATTCTATATCAGGGAAAGAGAAAAAAAAAAACTACTTTTCACCCTTAGGTAAATAAAAACAAAGCAAGTAAACAATGACAACAACAACAAAAAGAATCATTCTTTCTAGCTCTAGTCCTCAAATTAAACCAAATCTTGAGCTTTCTTGTAAGATACTGACACCCTACCAAAAATAATTTTATCCTGACCTTTGCAAAGTGATGCTGCAAATCTTCATCTTTACTCATATGATAATCTTGTCAGAAAGTTACTGACTTCACTCAAAAAAAAAAAAAATTACTAATTTTCTACTGTGAACACTCATTACAAATTTAATAAATGCCTAGTCTATTTTTTAAACATTTTAACTAGTTTTGCTAAACTTTTCTAAATACTTTGGTCTCTAAGTCTGTCTTTGACATCTGTTTTCCAGTAAGGGCTTAGTAAATCGTTGTTATTATGTTGTTACTATTATGGTTGACCTTTTCATAGACATAAATAGATCCACATATGCACCCTCTATGACAAACTTTTACACTGCAAGTGTGCTGGTGGCCTTGGCAAAACTAGGAGACATTCAATTACCCTTGTTATGTGAAGCAGCAATGTATGTTTCCCTAACATTTCACTGAACATGGTATTCTAATGGGGATACTGTGATCATATAAAACCATACCCAGCTGACAATTTGGGGAAATATTCCTGAGAGTTCTGTATATCCGGCTATCATGTAATACATTTTTACTCCACCAAGTACTATATATAAATAAAATGTACAGTTTATGTCTACCGGTCTTAAGGGATTGCCCCTATAGGGGACTGTGTAGACCACTCCCAATAGAAAGACCGTCTGGCCTGAGCACATTGTTCCTGTACAGTGACCACTTTAAACGTTTTGAAGATTCTAGACAGATTTGGTCAGATGACCCATACTGACTTTTCCAAATAAAACACAATGACTGACACATATAAGTGACCCTAGAAACTGACAGTTCTAAAAAATGAACTGATCTGGACATGAAGACTATGTCCCTAACAACCCAGGGGAGCCTGGCTTGCCCCACACCCTTGCAGGGTAAATGTGACCAAGTTGAGATATCAGAAAATCTCTAGGGCCATCTTCCATCTTCTATGTACATAAAATGCTTATGTATGTTTTCTCAAAGTTCAACTGGCCACGGTGTCACATCATCAGTCCCAATGAACACTCAAACATCTTGTGATCTGGTGAAAACTCTTCCAATGTATCAGTGTCTCTGGCTAAGGAAGGATAGGTAATACTTGTTTTTAAAATTGTAATGTATTTCTTAGAACTCAATCTTTTTTTTTAAAAGATTTTTATTTATTTGAGAGAGAGAGCAAAAGCCAGCATGAGCAGGGGGAGGGGCAGAGGGAGAAGAAGAAGGAGAGAGAGACTCTCCAGCAGACTCCCCTCTGAGTGTGGAGCCTGAGGCAGGCTCAATCTCATGACCCTGAGACTATGACCTGAGCTGAAATCAAGAGTCAGACAGTTAACCAACTTAGCCACACCCCATTAGTGATCTTAATCTTTTAAAAATTCAATCAGCAAATTTTTATAATGTCTAATATTAAGGTGTCTCCTCTTCAGAACTTCATATAGAGCAAACTGTGTGTAAGAAGTGCATTTGTTTCTAAGTGTCTCACAGAGACAAGCTCGGATGGCATCTATTTATACTTTTTATAACTTGTATTTAGTAACAAAGAATATATGCTACCCTGTTAATAATTTTATTAGTGAACTAATTATTGTTGTCTGAGATGAATGAAATTGTGTTCGCAATGAATTTGAATAAATAAAATTCATTACTCTTTTAACATTAACAATTAAGATTTGTGAGAATGATGTATGTTACACTGAATACTGCTAATTTACTAAATATTACAGTTAGTCTTATTCATTTATTATTCTGTTGAAGAATAGTTTGTTGAACATGTACTGCACATTTGGAATGTGAAGATCAATCTGTCAATGCAAAATACATGTAAATTGTCATCTCTGACATGGAATATATAATCCATTTTGAAAACTAAGCCACACCGAAGTGTGAAATAGGTGATATACATTACAACAATACTGTATTACAATGATATGTACTATATCAAAGTGTACTTTTAATGGTTCTTTAAAGTCTAAACTCATCCTAAACTGTAATTCAATTATCTTAGTAATTGAGCAATCACATAATTTTTTATCCTATGTTCTATTATTTTCCACATTACTTTACAACAAAGTGTTTTATTTCACAACCTACTCAATATTTTATACTCCTCCACGTGATTTTATTCATGGCTGATGAAGTAAAGTTATATAAGGAAAAGATGGAGAAGATCACAGAGGAAACGGGACATGAACTGCATCCTGAAAGGAGACTAGAACTCTCACCAATTGCAGAAGGGTCTTGACTGTTGGGCAAAGGAGCTTAAAATTGATTTGATGGACACCTCCGAGCCTCTGTATTTTCTCTTTCAATCTTTTTTTTTTTTTTTTTTTCCTGTGAGAGCTCTTGCTCTGTTTTCAGGGCTCAGGACCTTGGTTATCTTGTTACTTTGGTTCAGAGACCATCCTGAAATTGAAAAAGAGGCTTAGTCCAGCAGTTAGTAGAAGGAATATGAATAAGAAAACAACAAGAGCTGTTTCTTATTGTCCACTTCCATGAAACTAACACTTTCATTTAAGAAATTCTCTTCTTTCCTTAGGCCAAAATTAAGCTTTAAGGTTTAGAGGTAAGCAGGAAAAACCAAGCATCACTTCTCCTCTTGCTACAAACAAAAGAAAACAAACTTTGTAGCCAGGACAGCAGGAACCTGGCTTTGTAAAATTGCAATCAAAGCTGGTCTGTTGATCAGCCAGCAATAGATCTCAAGTGGTAATCTGGGAGCATGCCACCACCATGATGCTTTCAATTCTAGTTAGCAAATACCCCCTTCTAAGATGAAATCTGTCTCCTATGAGTAGCCATCAGGGCCATAAGGTCGATAAACCGGAACGAAAGTGTATTTTCTTGCCCAAATCCTGTTATAAATTAGGCACATTTTAGAAATGAATATTGTTTAATTTGACTTATTTTTTGACCAAATACAAAAAGTTATAGGTTCATGACCATATGCATTCTGGGATATAGGTACCAATATAAAATGTATCATATGCTATTCATTTTTTCAAAGAGAAAATGAATATGCAGTTACAAAACCATACCATTAAATCTTCAGAGGTATACAGATACACAGAGACATACAACTAAACCTGGCAAGGATATACGCAAATACACAAATGACAAAAAATGTGAAGAAAAATCACAGACTGTAGCAGTATAATAAGGTTCACGTTCTTTTATCCTTGTAAAAAAAAATCAGCTAGTTACTAACGAGTATCTGAAACTGTGATACTAATTCCCTCAATACATGATATTTTAAATTTTCTCCTCAGGTTTTCATAGAAACTTAGTTTAGCTAGAATTAAACTTAGCTGAGGCAAACTTTGTTTTAGGTGAAAATTTATTTAGCAAATACTACTTTGGGATTTTAGGGAAAGATTTTTTAAAATTATAATCTGTTTATTCAGATTAAAAAATTAGTGAAAATTTTGAGTAATGACTTAATTCCTGTGAAAAAAGCAAACATCTCAGCACATATCATGTCTAAAATATCTTTCTCTTCCTTCTCAAAGAAATAAAATGAGATCATGACAATCAAAGAATTTTAAAATGTACTCTTGAGAAGTGTATAAAATGTGGGGAAAATAACTAGGATTCTATATGAAGAGAAAGTTACTAGTTTTATAATCTATATTATATATTGGGGACTCAGTGAAAAAGTGGTCTTTAGGATTTTTACCTTTCCTTTTATGTGATAGAGTTTAAAAAGATGAAAGGCAAGCTTTTGTGTTTACATCTGGAGTATAAAAGCAGCTCAGTATGAGAAAAGGACATTCCATGAAATACTATGTCAGAAACGTTCTTAGTCAGAATTCCAGAAATAGCAAGATGTTAAATAGATAATTAAAATGTCTTCAAGGTTTAAACCATAGGGACTTAGGGTTTTAATCATGTAGTGTATATTCATCAGAAGTTTTTTGCTTTTATCTTGATCAGATTTTGATGCTGTCTTTGGAGGGAGAAAGACCAAGCTCTGTGCTTCTGAAATTCTTTGGTTTGATCGGATCTGATATTAGCATGCTTACCTCAAAATAGCTATCATTTTATTAGATGGCTGGCAGCCATCAGCAATGCTGTCTTGCAGAAACATAATGGGCTTTTCCATTTCTGATGAAATTGGAAAGCTGTGGGAACTTCTGTGTCATGGCATAGGAATTGTGTTACCCACAGTGTAAGATTTTTATTTTCAGGGAAGGAAGCGAACAGAATGTTGGAACTAATCATAGCTTAAATGTAAATAGGTTTTATTCCAAATAATTTTTTAAAAATGTTATGCAAATATAAGAGCATTGGGTTTGGCGGCAAGATGCTTATTGTATAAAAAAGCAAATATCTAAGTATGTCTTAGAACATTTATATCCTCAAAGATATACAGCTTAGAAATTTACCCACTCCTGTCTCTCGGTGTGTAACATTATTTTTTTTTTTTTCTATTTCACTCTCTGCATCTGAAAAAGGCACCATAAGTATACTTGATAACTGTGGGCATAAAAATTCATATACAAGAAAGTTTATACATTGACATCTATTAATTTCACGTTAAAATATGTCTCCATAAAATAATATTTAAGACCTAATATGAAATACAGTAGTGTGTACCATTGATAGTTAAAAAGATCACAAGCTCATTAAATATTTTTCCATACCAATTCTCACATCAGTCCTTTTATCACATTAAACAAAAGACAGAGATGTGAGTTGATTATTCTATCTCTTAATATCTTAGATTAAAAACAAAGCAGAAATATCTTCAGTTGTAGTGAATGAACACATTGTAAATAATATTTATTTATTTATTTTTGGTAAATAATAGAATAGTCCTTTGCATTCTTGTTAATGAAAAAGAGATTAAAATTATTATAAAATGAAGTGTTTTAAGTAATTGAAACTTTGAAAACTCTGTATTTTACATAGAATAAAGAAATTAACTTGTCTCACTTGTTTGTTGCATTGGCTGAGAAAATGATAGGGGTAGATTTAGAAATCGTATCAGTGGAAATGTTCTTATTCACAAATGAGTTTTAAGTAGTAAAACTGCAGATGCTGTTTATACTTTAGTTTAATTGCTTGAAAACACATGCAGGTGGAGAAAATGCTAACTTGTACATATTAGACAGGGTGATTGTTTGGTGGTGAATCAAAATGCCCTTCCCTTGTAAAGAGAATTTGTAGAGTAATATCAATTAAGTGAAGAAAATATAGTTGGTACCTTTAAAACATCATTCACAAACAGAAATTGATTTCTAAATTTTAATAATAGGGGGTCAAATATAAAACTTTCTAGAAGTGATATTTTATAGTGTAGAAATGTATTTATGTATATATTATATAAATTTTGCTATAGAAATATATAGTATATAAAATATAGTTTAGATCGAATGGTACTTTTGATGAGAATTAGTTTAAATTTTTTTCAAAAGTCTTAAAATACACTAAGCAACTGAGTTTTCTATTGGCAATATTATCTTTGAGGTTTTGTTTTTAATCTTGTAAATAACATAGCTGAGCCGGAGTGAACTTTAGATTTTCTTTACAGATATTATTAAAACTGAGATTTTCAGTGGTCACACCAAAAACATTAGGCTAGAAAGAAGGATTTAAATGGTGTTATAATTATTAAATGTGTAAAACAAGAATAAAATCCAGTGTAGAGAAATGAAAAATTAGAAAAAGCCATCAGACAAAAAGAATATTTTTTTTCAGTATTTACTAGCTTGATATTTCCAGGATTAAATGTATAATTTCATTGTTGGGATATGTCAAGGTCATGATGTTTTCTTCAGGTTTTTTATTTCGTAGCACCTCTACCTAAACGAGATATTGTAATGCTATGGTTCCCAGCACACACACACAGGCACCTTGCCTTTATTCTGTAAGGATCAAGTCTTTGAATTTCATCTAATATCAGAAAATGCCCGTCAGTTTATCTATTCCCATTCAAAATTTCTAGAATTGTTTTAAGTGCCTTAGAAAATTTGTCTCAGTGCTGTCAGCCTGAATTTTTCTAAAAAATTTTTTAGACTTAATTTGGATTTTATCTGAAAGAAATGTTGGAATTAAATATTCTAATGCAAAATCAGTTAAAATAAATATGTTATTGTGTTTCAATTCCATTGAATTATTGGTCTCAGATGTTCAAGAGTACCAAAACATATTTAAAGCCTGAGGCTGTTTTTATACACACACACACACACACACACACACACGCACGCACTTCTAAAACATTCAGTTGAATAAAATAACATTGGCAATATTTTTTAAATTATAAGCCAGATATTTATCTGAATTTGCCTTTTATTTAAAATAATTACTGAACTAAACTTTTTGTATTTTAGCAAAGTGTCATTCATATGTAAATAAACCATACAATATGTTTTTGTGAAGTTTTATTCTAATAATATCACAGGTAGCAATTTACCTGTAATATTAAACATATTATATTTTAGTTAATGTTAATGAAAAAGGAAATTGGTTTATTATCCATCAACTCTTCTACCCCAAATTGGGAATTTTAAATAACTAAGCTTGAATATTTAAAGCACAAACTCATTCATATCAATCAGACATAATTTTTATTTTGCTTTTTTGAGAAATGATCTAAATACTCAATCATTTAGGAATGAAGATTATAATTAAAACAGTATGCGATTTGATGTTAATCAGAAATTATATGATATACAGTAGCAGCTAAAAAGATTCAAATGACTTCCAAATAACAGAAGTAAAGCTGAGAACAGTCTTTTAATAAAGGCCATTTTGCCTGGTAGGAAAAGATTGTTAGTTGTAAAAAGAAACCTTTTAAACTAATATGATGAGGTGCATGTAAAAATTAATATTATGTTCTAATGTTCTCTCTAGTGAGTAGCCTAGGTTGATTTATTCATTTAGGTAATTATGTTCAGCAATATTAGTAATTCACTGTTAAATTGAATTTGAAGAACGCACAATAAATTGAAACTGTAGTCATATTTCTTTCTCACTGTGTAACAAACAGAGATGTATTGATGTAAGTTCTGAGTGTACTACATAAGTTAAATTCCCTAGACTGCAATTTGATCAAAAAGCTTTAGACATTTACTTGAGCTATATTAGGCAGCTGCCATTGGATGGCAGTAAAATTCTACATCAATCACTTTAAGCAAAGTGAAGCTGGGGAAATAATGGGACTTTTCTTTTATTATTTAACAACAGAATGCTGATTTAAAAGGCAAAGCTCAGGGGGTTGTGTATATTGTAGCAATACCAACTAATTTTTTTAAACTGTTTTCTTCTCCTCTCCATTTAAAGGGAGATGCAATTCTAGGAGAATCATTTATAGTATTTTATCACTCCGAGAGATCATGTTCTTCCTTGTCTTTTATGTGATAAAAAAATTCAAGTTATGTTTTAAAAAGAAGCCGATAAAGAAAATTAACAAATTTATATGATTTGAAACTTTTGTACATTCTCAATGCCTAAGTCCACTTTTTCTCTGATTATAAAACACACTTGCATTTTTGCTTCATTCAGGCCTTGAAAGGCTAACTTATTTACAGAGCTGTAAACATCATAATGCTTACAATTTACTTTTAATCATTTTAAACAGAGGACAAAATTTCAAATCATATAATAAACATTGCTAAAGCTGGTATTACAGAAGAGATTTTTTTCTCCCAAGGGGGCTTTAAATGCTGTACTACATACCACTGAAATTAGTCAATATTTTCCCCTTGAGATTTTAAAAACAGTGTTGAATATTTCTGACTTCATATTAATGTATGCTTATCTAAGAAAGATTGGCAGAGAGGACAAATCTAAAAAGAAAAACTTTGTCATCTTAAACCTGTTGTGTTTATCACATGAAATTAACAGGAATGAATATGGCAGAGTAAATTAAGACCTATCCTAGATGCTATATCACATAAAGAAATATGTGTTCTTCTGTCCTTTCTCTTCATTTAAATTTTTATTTGGTTAGAAGTTGGTAAGTTCAATTACAATTTATTTGACAATAAAATGAACCAATTGTTTTCAGAAAATATTCAGGGTGGTCTGACACAATCAGAAGGCTATTAATCAGGATTTCCTGGGACAAACCACAGACTTCCTTGCGATTTATCCTTTCCCTCACTTTATGTTTAAAGTCTATTAGAAGTTTATAGTCTTCCAAAGATCATATTAGGTATTAAAATTCAGGCATCTCATTCTTGCTGCAAAGATTGTTAGAAAAAAAGAAAATAAATGGGTTATCACGAATCCATTCTCATCATGAGGAGTGTAAAAAGCATGCACAGTGGAACAATATTCATTTATTTTTACGACAGTGCTTGAGAAGAGAAAAAAAGGAAGTGAAATAAAACTAGGGATATGTAGTATTATTACTTCCATGCACAGGGAGTTAGGAAGGCTGGAATGAAATACCTTAGCATGTCGAGAAGGGTATATTTAACTTTGTGTGTGTGTGTTGTAGGGCGTGATTTTTGCAGGTCTTGGTTTATTGAGTTAATGAGTTTATTTCTGATGCCAAAAAAAACACCCTCATTTAACATATATTTAAATTGATATTTGGCAATATTTTAAAACTTTATCCGACAGCATTTGTGTCAGACTAGAGAAGGCATTTACATATTTTTCTACATATGCTACATTCTGCATATTCTACATTTCTCAAAAAGACATTGACAAAATACGTACAAATGAATCACGAATATACATAGAGAGTTTTTAGAAAGATCAATTTTTAAGAATTAGATATTTTGCATTTATGTACAGTGTTAAAACAAAAGCATTTTTTTCCAAGTGTGTACAAGATTGATTGATTGATGCTTGAATCTTAATCTCTATTTGGTTATGTATGGCTATTCATTTAAAGAATAAGCTGATTTTACTCTAAAATTTAAGAAAGCATTTGCAAGTACATGAACTGAATTTCTTTGTCTTGAAGTACTATGTCTCCAAATCTGTTTGATTATTTACATTAATTTAGAAAGATAGTGATATGGTCAAATGTATTCTCAATAACCAGGGCATGTTGCAAACATTTTCTTAAAATTTATGGTTAAATTATTGAAAACATCTGTTAATAGTCCATAGCTATTAAAGGAAAATTGCTGCAAATCTTTGAAGAAATTACATGACTTTATCTTGTTCACTTTTAAAAATACAGCTTTTTATATTAAATGTTGGAATGGATATACAAAAAGAAGTAGCTTAGAATCCATGATGTCTACTGGAGAATTCACAGTGTGCTTTTTACTCTTCTGATGCATATGCATTGAGTCAGTGTTATCAAGTCTGTGCTGAAGCATAATATTACACTCTGGAGATGAACTCCTTGGGTTTCAATATTGGTTCTGACACTGACTAGCTGTGTGACCTTGGGGAGTTTACTTGATCTCTCTGTGCCTTCATTTTTCTTTCTCTTGGGGTAATATTACCTATTGCTCAGGTTTGTTGTAATGAGTAGATGAAGAAAAAATGGATCCAGTTATTTCTTAGAAGAGTGATGATATGGTATAAATATTGCAACTATTACTATCATGTGCCATGAAAAGAAGAGAAAAGACCCAGAGTCTCTGTTCTCAAGAAGCTCATAAACTAGCTTAGGAGATAAATGAATGTTTTTGAGATTTAGCACATACTAGGCACTAGAGATACAAAGATGTGCAATTTAAGGTGCCCGCAGGCACAGGTGGGAGACTTACCGTACAATGCAATAAATGAAGTGATAGAGCTATGCTCTGGCTAACATTCTGTACACACAATGGGACACCAATCTAGCCTACAGGTTGCACAGGTGATGAAGGTTGGGCTATAGGGGACCAGTTCCATAAGAAGCCAGGCATTTAACTGGGTCTTGAAGAGTCGGTCAAGAAGGGAGGATTTTGCGAACTCTAAGCAGAGGCTCATCTTAGGTAAAGGCATCAAACAGAGGAAAATGTCAACTGTTTAATATACTCTAAATAATTCAACCATGATATAGACAGTAGATACATTTGAAAAATTAAAGATCATTTTCCCTCAACAGATTTAACAAGAAAGAATGAAGTAACACCTTTCATATATATGATCTTACACCAGAGCAGAATTTCACTCCTGTCATTTAATTTGACATGCAGATTATCCAATGAGGAACTTAGGGCTGGGCTTCTATCATAGATTACATCTATATTTTAAATCTGGAAATACAAACAACAAAATGTTAAATGATGTCCAATTCTTTCAGCTAAAAAAAATGCATCTGGATTAAAAATTACCTTCTAATGAAAATAATGCTTCAACAATTCTCCCCTTAGATCACCAAATTACCAATATAGATGTGTATTTTTTTTAAAAAAAATCATTATTAATTGTGATATCATGATATATAATAAGAAATATTGATTTAGTTTTTATCCCCATTCCCGGCACAGAGCTCCTAAAATCCTTGGAATTTCCTGAGCAGTGAGAGCAGTAAAGGTGGCTTTTTTTTATGTCCATGAGGTAAGCTTGGGGAAGCACTTGAGGATTGGTTGCCTAGAGAACCAAGCCTGAGGTTTGAAGGTTGGACCTTTGAGTCCCACCACCCCTCGCCCCCAGCTCCAGGGAGCAGGGAAGGATTGAAGATTGAGTTCAGCAAGGGTCAGTGATTTAATCAGTCATATCTAAGTGAAAAATCCTCTGTAAAAAACCCAAAGGACAGGTTTGGTGAACATCTGGGTTTGTAAATACGTGGAGGTTTGGGGAGAATGGTGTGATTGGGAAGAGTGTGGAAGCTCTACACCCTTCCCCCATACCTTGCCCTATGCATCTCTTCCATCTGGTTGTTCTGAGATATATCCTTTTATAATAAACCAATGATCAAGTAAATAAAATGTTTTGGTGTTCTGTGAGCCACTTTAACAAGTTAATCAAACCCAAGGAGGGGTTGTTAGAACTTCCAGTAGCTGGTTGATCAAAAGCTCAGGTGACTTGGGGCACCTGAGTGGCTCAGTCAGTTAAGCATCTGCCTTCGGCTCAGGTCATGTTCTCAGGGTCCTGGGATTGAGTCCCACATCGGGCTCCTTGCTCAGCGGGAGCCTGCTTCTCCCTCTCCCTCTGCCTGCTCCCCCTGCTTGTGCTGTCTCTCTCTCTCAATCTCTGTCAAATAAATAAATAAATAAATAAATAAGTAAATAAAATCTTAAAAAATAAAAAAGCTCAGGTGACAACTGGAACTTGTGGTTGGCCTCTGAAGTGGAAGAGGCAGGGCAGTCTTATAGGACTGAGCCCTTAACCTGTGGGATCTGCTGTTTCTCAAGGTAGTATCAGAATGGAGTTGAATTGTAAGGACACCTAGCTGGATTGGGGGTCAGAGCTCTATATTAGTGTAATGAAAAGAAGTAAAATTTATATTAGCAATTTTACTAACAGGTTGCAAAGTAGGTGGAAATTGGGCAAAAATGGCAGATTGCATACAAATTCATGTACAATTAAAAATATTACAATTAAAAATATCATGTACTTAATAGAAAATGTTTTAAAGAATTATAAAGCTAAAGCAAATACATACTTAGTTTCTCTCTATCAAATATATATATCTTAGGTAAACCAGAAATAAGGAGAAATTCCTATAAGATAGCAAATAGGTAAAATTGAATTAATAGAAAAATCAGACTTGAATAAACCACAGCAAAGAATATGTGCAAGAAAACTTTCTAAAAAGGCAAAATAAAATTCCTATTTTGGTTGAAGAAATGCACTATTTATATTAGAAAGTCAATAGAAATAAGAACAGATCATCAAAAACACCTACCTTTTGAGAAAAAAATACTGTGAAAGGGACCAAATGAGTAAAATAGGAAATAGCTCCCAATGAACAGAGTTTTTAGGAAAAATAGAAAACTTTAAAATAAGTATAAGCAATAACCCTTGAGGGAGGAAGGAAAGCAGTAAAATAAAACATTCATTTAACAATAAGAATAAGCTATAAAATGAAGGAAGAAACTGATCATCAAAACGTAAAATTTTAATTATGGAAAAAAGTAATGAAATTGTCAAACCAGAAGATTAAACTACTGAGCAGAAAGATTGTGCTAAGAAATTAGAACCATACAGGACAGAATGTCTCCCTGATATCCAAACTTCATAGAACTTACCATTTCATCTGGTGTTTATATAGTAAAATTGTGTATTTACTTACCCCAAACTAAATACAACATTTCAACAAAGCAATGTGGGGAAGATTTTGAGTTATTATTTGGCAGCTTTTCAGAATCATGTGTAGACATTTTAAAGCATATATAATGTCAGAAAGGGGATGAGTGCTTAAAGAGGTTACTAAAAATTAATTTTAGCCTCTGGGTTTGCATTTTTATGCAGAACAATTTTTAAAGGAATAGAGTCTGGATATTAAGATGGAAAATATACCCCAACCTGCAAAAAAATCATGAAGAGATGAATGAAGACATGTTGGCAGATTTAGAAGTCCAGTATTGACTGAATTGCATTCCAAAAGGCAGGAATAGTAAATAAGAGAAGAAAAATGCTGTAGAGTTGAAGGAAGACATGTTTTCACATTGAAAGCCGCACCAAGATACAATTTAAAAAAGCAGATTTTAACTCTAGGAAACAAACTGAAGGTCGCTGGAGGGAGGTGGGTGGGGGGTTGGGGTAACTGGGTGATGGGCATTAAGGACAGCAGGTGATGTGATGAGTGCCGGGTCTTAAATGCAACTGATCAATTACTGAACTCTACATCTGAAACTAATGATTTACTGTATGTTGGCTAATTGAATTTAAATAAAAAACAAAGCAAAATAAAACAAAAACCAGACAAGTAGATTCAATGTGGTGAATTTTCAGAAAAAAGAAAATAATGGTAAAAGTATAAAAAATAATTTGGCAGAAGAAAACAAGAAAGCAAGTAAATAAACATGTGCATTTGCACATGTGCACGCCAGTGTGTGTGCACACACATACACAATGCAGATTCTCTACAAAGGAGAAGGAATCAAAGTAACATCCGTTTTTCCCTCAGCAAAACTGGGTTGAGAAAGCAATGAAGCAATATCATCAATGTTCTGAGGGAAAATTATTTTAAACTTACGTTCTCTTCCAGTATTTTTTACATCCATCTATTTATCTCTGTCTGCTGTCTGTCTATCTACCCACCTACCTATACATGAGAAGCAGTTTTTTAAATGTATCCTGTGGCAAATTGTATTTTAAAAAAAAGTCCAGAGCAATATTTCTGGTCCAGTATTTTGTTGCAGGACCTCAACATTCCCCATCGAGAAGTGGAGTCTATTCCCCATGATCTTGAACCTGGAAAGTACATTTCAACTGTCATGATACAATGAAGCAGAGATGACAGTAACATTGATCATATAAAACTTTTAAAATGCTATAGGATAAAAGACATCATCAACAAAAAACAACAGATTTGGAAAAAATACTTGAAACATATATGAAACAAATATTTGCTGTATATAATTTGTCTAAAAGCTTTTAAAAATTAATAGAAAAATTACAACTACATTTTAAATATTAGTCAAAATTCAAGTATGACTAAATCACAGAAGAAGAAATACACATGGATAATAAAATATAAAAAAAACCTGCTTATCTCACTAAATGTCAGGAATATATAAACTAACATGGCAGTGAATGTCACTTTTCAGACTTCTGGCCTCTAGAACTGTGAAGAAGTGAAATTTAAACTAAGACCTGAAGAGTAACAACTTGCCAGTGTGAACAGTGAAGGAAAAGACTTCCAGGTATGGGAAAAGGTGAGGGGAAAGGCCTTGAACCAAGAAAGAAATGGAACTTAAGTAAAGAACCTGAGGAACTTAAGTAAAACCATATAACCTCAGACTAGTGAGTGGGTTTGAGAGGTGAGACCAGCATGAGGCAGGAACCAGATCGAGAAAGGCTTGAAAATCATGGTAATGCACATAATTTCTTCTGAGATATATGTTCCATGAAGGTCTTTAAAATGGAGGATTGACTTGATGTGATGTACATTTTAAAAGTAGAGAGTATTACAAAGAATAAATTGAAAAGGGGAAGAGGGAAAAGAGATTAAACTTCGGGCGGGAGTTATGTCAGTGGATCAATGAGAACATAATGGTGACTTGATTTACAGTGGAGATGAAGGGCATACACTGATTAGAGATACTCTGGAAGTCAGATTAGCAGGACTTGATGGATTTGATGTGAAGTGTTAGTGAAGTAGAAATTGAGGATAAATCTTAAGAGTTTTTGTCCTTAACGGTTGAGAATGGTGGGAGGTTTGGACATGTTCAGTAGTGAACATCACTTTGTTAATAGATGACTTAGTTGGGAATTGATGTTAGATCTTCTTGACTTCAAAGTACTTCATCTTAACCACTGCACCATGCTGAAAAATTGTCCCCCATGTGTCCCAGGTTTTCTTGACTGAAAGGAAAGACGTTAAACCACTAAGATTCTGCTTAGCTTTTTGATTCTCTGAGATACCTAAGACTTTCACCCTATTTTGGGGTCTATACATCTAAGAAACATGAAGTAGATCACTTATATAGCCAATTTAAATTACCCAATTGTGAAAAATTCAGCACACATAGAATCAAGAGCCAATGGGATGAATTAGAAAGTACCTGGATTTGGAGACACAAATACTTGTTTTTGAGTCTTGGCACTTTTATTTTCTAGTATGTCATTGGATAAGTCATTGAACTTTTCTGAAACTCAGATTTTTCATAGGTAAAATGTAAATGTTAATACCCATATCATTGTTGTAAATATGATAACCATGTTATTTTGACTACAAAATCAAAAAGTGGAAATGTTTAATTACCTTTTTCCTCAGGAGTCTAAGTTACAAACCAATCACCGTAACATTCAAAAATAAATAGATGTATTTATTTATTTATTTTTTAAGATTTTATTTATTTATTTGAGAGATAGCAACAGTGAGAGTGAGAGAGAGCACAAGCGGGGAGGAGAGGGAGAAGCAGACTCCCCGCTGGGCAGGGAGCGCGATGAGGGGCTCGATCCCAGGACCCTGGGATTATGACCTGAGCTGAAGGCAGATGCTTAACCGACTGAGCCATCCAGTTGCCCCTAAATAGATTCTCACATTTTTATTGTTCTATAAACTTTATGATAATTTTATTGATTTAATAATACTTTTATTTCAATTTAAATTTGGTATACAAAGATATATCTCATCTCCCTCCATAACGAACTGTAACATTTTTACTGGAAATATTGGTACTTAAAGACTGAAAATATGGACACTTAAGTTATTTGATTGAACCAAACCAAAACCAAACAGAACAGCAGAAGTAAAGGCATTTTGTGCCTGAGGTTGTTCCAGGAAATTAGTATAAACCAAGAAACTTTTTTTTTAAATATAAACTTTTGAAAGGGAAGGTAGAATTGTCTTGAAGAAGACACTAGCCAGACTAAAAGTAGTAACAGCTACGTTTTATTAAATGTTCACCTGTAAATCCTGTGCTGTGCAACATGCATTATTGCCTAAATTCTTGTAAGGACACTGCAGAGTACCTATTAATAAGGGAGATTGGTCAGGTATATTTGTGGTCAAGGAAAGTTGAGTTGCGTGTGTTTGGAGAAATGAGATTGGTTCTGACTTGAACTAAGAGGCCGAGCTGTGATAAAATTCATCCAGAAAAATATTTGGGTATCTGGAAGAAATATCATCTAGTTGTCTAGAGAGCATGGATGCTGGAACCGAGTTCCAGGTACTACTGAGGAAAGTAGACTTTTTCAGAAGTTGCTTGTATGACAAGATGCCTTGAACAGTAATGTGCATACCGTAGAAAGGCTGAGTAGAACTGTGTGGGGTAGCTCATTTCAGCAACGCTCAAGTTTTCATTTTTCATGGAAAGACCTTGTTCTGTGAGTGGTGGTAGAAGAACTACGTCAGGGCACTTAGAGAAGAATCACACTTTTGATCTATTCCATTTCTCTGGCAATTGACCAGCAGCAAATGTGAAGACTTGCCTATGGGGGAATCCCTGGAAATTTTACTTATCCATTGGAAGCCAAACATAAGAACATCAGACTAAGTTGCAGAAAAAAAGTCCAATTCTCAAAAAAAAAAAAAAATATTTAGGTGGGAAGACTTGAAAAATACTGAATAGATTTGCAAGAAATGCTCTGAGATACTTTTCAGATAGAAAGCTAGGTTAGAACACAGGTATCTTGCTTGAAGGCATGAAGGAAAAAATAAATAGAAAAATTTCAAACATCACCACAACAAAACTTTTTGATCTGATATTTTTTTTTTTTCCTTGTATGGCTCTTACTCATGACCCAGTATATTGTATAATTCCTAAACTTTGGATGCTGCTTCTTCTAAACTGCTCCTGCCAATATTTCTAACTGTGAAATGTCTGGTCTAGTACTGATTTTGAGACTCTTAAAGTGTAAATGATTTATGTAAAATTCAGCAGTATTGAGATTTTGTTTGATTATCAGCACTTGTTTGCAAACGGAAAAAGAAAAAAACAACCATGTGAGACACAGTATTTATGCAGCTATCTTAATGTCAAAAATGTAAGCACTTGTCTTTGAACTTTGTTGCATCTGAGCCCAGAGTAAAATTAAATGAATGGTATTCAAGACATTTGATCGTTTACGATATCTACCTCATATAAAGTATATAGATTTTAATCGAAGCATATCCCCATAATGTGTACTACTGAGAAAAATTTGGAGAAACATGGATGAGAAAATAACAGGATGAAATCTAAGGTTTTATTTTTAAAAATTTAGGTGAATTATCTGTCATATATCACTATCTATCTATGGGACATTGAACATCTATGGCTGGACATGATCCTCATTCTAGCTTCCTTTGTGGATCTCTAGAAGATATGTTTATGAAAAAAATGAGACTCTTCAAAATATCTAATTACTTAAGTAGCATGTCATTTTAAAAATGAAAAAGCACAAGTATGGGTTTTGTAATAATCAGGAATACCCATCAGAAATTATGTTCAGTGTCTATAAGGCCTAGGAGTAATAGGAATCCTATCTGAGCTAATTTGCCCCATATCCACCATTTTGTTTACTGATCTGTAATTCTCAGTTTCTTGATTTCCTTCTTGACTCCATATTTCTTGTTTTTGGAATTTGTCCCATGCTTATGTTCAACCAACCACTGGCAACCTGCATAAAGTTTAGATTCTTGTCTTACTGTTCCAAATCCGGAATAGTGTTTATGTGTCTTGAAGGTTCCTCTCCCTTATTCTCTGGACTCTCTCGTTAGCACTACCTGCTCTGGGCACTCTCCCGAGGACCTTGAATTTATATTCCCTTCCTGCTCTACCTCACTTCTACCAGGGGATTCACAAATGCATTTGAGAGTGGTGTCAATAACATCTTCTTTAAAGATTAATTTTTACATTCAAAATGAGGAAAATTTGATGGGGCTTTTATAATGTAAAATAAAAATAACTTTTGTATGTCTATATAATAATACATAACAGATAGCAAAGTGAGTGCTATTTCATGATAATACCAAAAAGTTTTCATAAGTTAGCTTTCACCTTCAATAAATATTGAATATTTAAAATATTATATTTAATATAAATATGTTCCTAATATACATTATTATACATATTATATAATTTTGTTATTCAAGCTTTTCTACATTGTCTTCAGATTATGTTTAGGAAGTCATTAATTAATATAATTTTATTACAAGCAATCTGTACACTTGTCTATGTCATAACAACAAAATGTTTTTAAGAGTGTTTTTGTAGGATTACATGCCAATAATGGATCTTAAGAAGTTTTCACTGGATTTGTAATAAATTAGTGGCATACTATCTTGGGTCTCAATATATTTTCATACATTTGAAAAGTTCTGAACTATCCCAAATGGCAAATTCATTTTCCTTTCTAAAAATTTTTCTACCAAACTAATTGATTTCAAATCTTTTCTATGTGTATTGTAAAGGTGAAATTTGATCCTGAACTTTTGAGGAGGTTTTAACTATTTTCCTCCACTGATGAAGCTTCTATTAAAATAGAAATAATCCTTTTCCTTGCACAATGTCATATTACCGAATGTAATGAGAAGATCCCCTTTGTTATTTTTAGATCACAATTTTGATAATGAGTATCAATTTTGTCAGATATGTACATAAGGCTTATATCTCAGTTCATCTATTTGTTTTCAGTTTTATTTTATAAAAATTAATAATATGCTTGATATCAGAAATGTTTGCCGTATATCCAGTACAGTTGTTATTTGAAATGAAGTCTTGACAGATTAAAACTTGTGGGAGTTAGGAATTTTCAGAAAAAGCACAATATATAAAACAGTAAATGGTAACATGCTCCTAAGTTTTAAGTCAAATGAGAGATTGCACTAATAAGGAACAGGTAAACATCTCTCTCATTAGAAAGCCATCTCATCTAATTAAATGCCAAAAGAGGTCTTTTCTGCACGATCTCTGAGAGGAAAGCAAGTGATTATTGCCTTCTACGTTGATGTAGAAAGCAAGAATAGTAGAACTAAGAATAAAAATGATTCACCTTTTTATTAAAAAACAAACAAAACCCCAAGCAAACATCAAAACCCAAAACCCTGACTACATTGGGTTTTTCATCTGCAGAAGTGGGCTGAGATGTCCAGATGGTAGGACTGGACTAAATATTACACAAAAGATACTGATTCTTCATGACAGCATTGCCTGGATGGTACTGAAATGTAACGATGTAAACAGAAGGAATACCTCTTTCCAGTCTGCTCTTCCTCTCCTCTCCTCCAACCTCATCTCGCCTGACATTTGAGGGTTGGCAGATACCTCACCCAAAGAAGCAGAGCCAAATATTTGATTTGAATAGTCACATAGAAACTGTCTCACTTTAATGGCCATGACCAATTTGTTTGCATTTTCTATTTCTTGGATTGTGTGTTGGATTATGTGAAAATATTTATTAAAAACAATCAGAACTTTGGATGAGTTATTAGGTTCTGAATGAAGGAAATCAGGAATTCCTTTTTGGGACTTTCTCAGAGATGTAGATTATAACAGCTTTTTTTAGTTAAAAGAAAAGTTCCCATTGGAGAGAATTAAACTTTGAGAATTGTTGCCCTGTTTGTGGGTTAAGCTTTTGGACAATCTCTAAAAATTTTCAGAGATGTCAATTTGAAAGAGTTTGACAGTAGACAAGGCTGAAATTTTTATGCAGCTCCTGTTCATTACACTCTTTTGTGTGTTTAGTATTAGACATAGCAGACTTATGATTTATGGTGAAATAACTTAACACTATGCATTTGGCCCAAATCATATCAATTTTAGGATGACAGGAAACAGTTGCTAAGTACTTATTGATTAAAACCAGAAGAAGGGGCACCAACAAAGCCCAGGAGAGAACACCCCGACTATATCAGTATCTGTGCTCCTGCAAAATTTTCACTTATTTATTCAACATCTTTTTTTTTAGGCTATACATTGTGTTCTTCCCTGTGTATACAGTAGAGAATTAGAAGCCAGTTTTCTCCCAAGAGACTTACAGTAAAGGGGAAACAGTGGAGACCACCTCTGGTTTCATTTCTTTATAACAGAAAAAAAAAATCAAAACTGAAATTTAAAAATATAGCATTTACACTAGTGTACAAATTATCCAATACCTAGGTATAAATCTAATACAAATTAACAAAACTTCTTACAGAAAAAGTACAAGTTGTTACTGAGATAAATTAAGAAAATTTAAATAATAAGAGAGATATAACATATTCTTGGATTGGAAAAATCAATATTTTTAAGACAAATTTTTCACAAATTTATTTACAGATTTATCATACTCTCAGTCAAAACCTCTGCATTTATTCTCATTTCCAGTTATTCCACTCTTTGATATCTAGTCTAGAGACCTGTATACAGGTTTTAGGGGAAGAAGTGTGAAGATAATTATCAGAGCAGTATTTGTGATAGTGAGGATCTGGAGGTAACCTAGGTGCCCATTACAAAGGGAATAAATAAGTAAAAATAGATAAATTCTTGGGGGGGTGGGAGGGATGGGGTGACTGGGTGATAGACACTGGGGAGGGTGTGTGCTATGGTGAGCGCTGTGAATTGTGTAAGACTATTGAATCACAGACCTGTACCTCTGAAACAAATAATACATTATATGTTAAAAAAAAAAAAAAAAGAAAAAGATAGCAGGAAGGGAAAAATGAAGGGGGGTAAATCGGAGGGGGAGACGAACCATGAGAAACTATGGACTCTGAAAAACAAACTGAGGGTTCTAGAGGGGAGGGGGGTGCAGGGATGGGTTAGCCTGGTGATGGGTATTAAAGAGGGCACATACTGAATGGAGCACTGGGTGTTATATGCAAACAATGAATTATGGAACACTACATCAAAAACTTATGGTGTGATGTATGGTGATTAACATAACAATAAAATAAAAAATGTATTTGCTAAAAAAAAGTGAAACCGGTTCAATAAAAAATAAATAAATAAATAAAATCATAAAAATACAAATAATAAAATAGATGAATTCTTTAGAAAAATAATTTGCTTCATTTGGAAATAGTGAATTACAAATATACTCAACAACATGGATAGATGTTAAAACCAAATGCTAGGAGAAAAATTAAGAAACAGAATGAATTCTATTGAATGAATCTATAGCAAAATACAATTTACGTACATTTAAAGAACCTACACAAAGTAGTATGTATTTCTCAAAAGCGTATACCAGATATATTAGAGTAGATGCCTATTTTGGCAATAAGAATAGGGACAGACTCAGAAAAGAAGATAAAAATAAATAAAAGTAAAACAACAAAAGAGTTTTACATCAATTGATGGTAATCATGTACTATGAATGTAAGGGTATCTAAGTCAACTCTGTCCTTTAGATAAATATATGTAAATATAGCATAAATTATTGAATAGTTTGAGGGAATCATCAGTTAAGTCCACTGCTCCTGAAAACCTGAGAAACATCAGAGGGGGGAAAATGTGTCTGGGATTTGACATCATGGACTTCTTTAGTGACCTCAACAAGAATAATTTCAGTAGAGAAGTAGGGGCGTAAGTCAGAGTAGATGGTCATCAAGGGTAAACAGGAAGTGAAAAAGTGGTAACATATGCAGAATCTTTTATATGTATATAAAGTTGTAGGGAAATTCCCTGGGAGGCTCACAGGTGATATAAAGAATGTCTCAAATATATATGACCCCAGACTCCTTACCCCAGGGCTAATGTTCCAAAAAACCTGTATTTTGGAAAATGTGAAATTGATTGAATTCAATTTCAGACATGATGCGCCAGATAAATATGACCTTTCCCAAATTTCATTACAGAAATTACTACTTAAACCTACATATATTTAATCCTCTGATTTGTTTTCATAAACTGAGATCCAGGACAGAAAAAAATTTGAAAGAAAAAATAGCATTTCACTGCTTGATGAAATGTATGACTTCAAGCACATTTTGGGGAAGTTTTTGAGAGGGGAATAAATAATAATTACAAAGATTCATGGATTCTGTGTTAATTTCCTACTGCTGCTTTAACAAGGTACCACAAAATTAATATATTAAATAATACAAATTTATTATCTTATAGTCCTAGACATCAGAAGTCCTGAAATCAAGGTGTTGCACCTTGAGCTGCACTCCTTCTGGAAGATCTAGGGAAGATCCATTTTCTTACCTTTTCTTTTCCTCTCTCCCGCCCTCCTTTTGTCTCTCCCTTTCTCTCTCTTCATCTCTCTCATCTCTGCTTCCACTGTTATATCGCCTTTACTAATTCTGACTTCCCCACCTTCCTTTCATAAGGCCCCTTGTGCTTATATTGCCCCTGCCTCCGCCGATATGCCCAGAAAATCTTCTTAAGATCTTTAATTTAGTCATATCTTAATGTTCCTTCTACTATGTAAGGTAACATATTTACAAATTTCAAGGATTAAAATGTAGACATCTTGGGGTCCACTATTCTACCAATCATAGATTCTCAAACTCTCTTTTCTATTGATTTTTATTTTCACCTCTTTCAGACTCAGTTCATTTATCCATTAAATGAGGGGAAGTAAGTTTTATATTGCATTCTTTATTTATGAGTTAAAATAGTATAAAAATTATTTTGAGAGAATATGTTATTCACTTAGGAGAGTAGAGACAATGTTCTTACCTATCTGTTCCACCTACTCATAAATAGCACTATGATTATGCAAGGAATACAAGATTTTAAAATGTCTTATTTTCTTTTAATGTTATCTTTTCTTTCTTATTGCCATTTTCCTGCAAGTTAATAACAAATGAAATGCTAACAAATTAATATTTTAGCTAATTAGTTGAACAGGAGCAAAGAAGAAAAACAAAAAGGAAGAGAGAGGAGAATGGAGGAGCAAGAACGTACTGAGAACTTACTGACACTATTGTTCCAGGCATACCACAGCCACAGCCTAATTTCATTTAATTCTCACAGTAACCGAGCACTGCCTTTTCCATTTTACAGTTTAGGAAACAGGCTTGGGGAAGTCATATAACCTGCCTACAATCATAAATAATAAATAGTTGGGTTAAAAGCTCAATCTTTCTAACTCCAAAGCCCATTATCTTTCTTTGCCACGGCAGTACATGCTTTGTGTTAAACATGTTGTATTAGTTTCCTGGGGAGCCCATAATACATTACTACAAACTCTGTGGCTTAGAACAATAGAAATATATTTTCTCACAGTTCTGAAGGCCAAAAGTCTGAAGATTAGGGTGTTGGCGGTGCCATGCTTCTTCTGGACACACTCTAGGATAAAATTCTTCCTTATCTCTTCCTGCTCCTTGTAGCTCCTGAAGTTACTTAGTTTAGGATTACATAATTCCAGTCTTTGTATCCATCTTCACATGGCCTTCTCCTCTGTGTCTCTGTTCTCTCTCTCTCTGTTTTAAACCACGCCATTGAGATATGATTGACATGTAAAGAACTGTACATATTTAATGTATATAACTCAGTTTGGGGATAAGTATTCACCCATAAAACCACCATCAACATCAAGGCCATAGACATAACCATTACTTCCCTCTTGCCTTCCTGATGATGATGATGATGATGATGATTGTGTAGTAAAAACATTTAACGTAAGGTCTACTCTCTTAGAAAATTTTAAGTATACAATACAGTATTGTTAGCTATAGGCACAATACCATAGTATAGTAGATCTCTAGAACTTCTTTATCTTTCATAACTGAAACTGAATCTTTTGACCATCACCTCTCCATTTCCCTGCCTACCAACCCCTATCAATAACCCTTCTACTCTCTATTTCTATGAGTTCAATGATTTTGGATTCCACATGTAAGTGAAATTGTATAGTATTTGTCTTTCTGTACCTAGCATAATATTTATGTATTTTCTTATAAGGGCTCAGTATCTTTTTATAAGACTCCATGTCTTCTCTTATAAGAAGGTGTCATTGGATTTAGGACCCACCGTAATCTAGGACAATCTCATATTAAAATCTTTCATCTTCAAAGACTCTTTTTTTCTGAATAAAGTCACATTCACAGGTTTCAAGTCATGGACATATATTTTTGGGGGGGAGAGCATCACCACTCAACCCATTACACATATGTTTATGAATTAGGCCCATTTAAATTGAGGTCATCGTATATGAAAAGATGTTCAACATCACTAATTATCAGGGAAATAAAACTCAAAACAATAATGAGATATCACCTTACACCTGTCAGAATGGCTAGAACCAAAAACACAAGAAATAACAATGTTGGAGAGGAGGGGTAGAAAAAGGAATCTGTGTGCACTGTTGGTGGGAATGCAAATTGGTGCAGGCATTGTGGAATACAGTATGGAGGTTTCTCAAAAAAATTAAAAATAGAATTACTATATGATCCAGTAATTCCAACTGGGTATTTACCCAAAGAAAATGAAAACACTAATTTGAAAAGATATATGCACCCCTATGTTTATTGCAGCATTATTAACAATAGCCAAGATATGGAAGCAACCCAAGTGTCCATCCATAGACAAATGGACAAAGAAGACGTAGTACATGATGAGCACTGAGTAATGTACAGGACTGTTGAATCATTATGTTGTACACTTGAATCTAATATAACACTGTATGTTAATTATACTTCAATAAAATTTAAAAATGAATTGAGGTCATATTGAGAGCAAAGACTCCTCTCTGTCTTTGTGGCATTGTGTATTTTGTAGCATGTCTGCACACAGTAGGTACTTAATAATTATTGCAAGAATTAGAATAGCATTTGTAACCAATAATTAAAGTTTTTGTAAAATTTTATTAAATAATGAAGTTAAACTAATTTTTTTTTAAAGTTAACAAATCAGTAGAACACCATGGTTTCACAGTATTTAAAATGTGAATCTGGAGCCTATTTACATAATAATTAATTGTCCCTGTTAGCAAAATTCTAATTGTATGAAAAAGAAATGGGCCTCTGTAAGATGTGAAATATGTGAATATAGTAAAGAAATTGTCTCTATTGAGAATCACATATAAATATTGCTTTACAAAGCCCATTTTAAAATTAGCTCAATTTACCACCATGGTCAATTACATAGCCAAATACATTCTTGATGGGACTTGTCTAATGGGCCATCATTCTTTCAAGAACAAAATTGTTTCCTATTCCTGTGATTTGATAATAAGTAATAAACATGTAATATATCAATTTGCAAAGTCAATTACATAATCAAGAAGAGTGCCAACAACAATAACCAAATACTCTGTACTGTATTTACTTTCATATTCTCCACCTTCCCTAAGGCACCAGGCCTGGCATTTTTCCTACTTTCCCAATTTTCTTTGCATAATTTTCCACTTGGTGGACTGCCATTGTCAACAGCAACACTCTTCAACTTCTGGAGGTTTGGTAAGAGCAGTTGAAGAGATGAGAATGGTATTTAATTAAATCCTGGTTGCCGAATGTAAATGCAATAGTGCTTAATTACTCAACATTGCTAGTGAGGAAAGTCACACAAGAGTTTCCAACAGAAATTTGGTATCTCATGAGCTTTGAGATATAATCTTGAAAAAATATCAATTTCCTCTATATCCCCTTTCAATTATAAAAATACTTTAAAAATAATGCAGATGAAAGTATGCATAATCTTAAAATACCTTGTTAAATCCAGCTGCTGAAAAAGATACATGTAGAGATAGATAATGTGATCTCATGTAGGATATGCTTCATGAAAACATCTATAGGCTTTGTGATTCATGCATACTTAAGGTAAATCGTTAAGTAAAAGCAAAAGAAGAAAGGGGAGACTAATTTGAATTCCAGGGCAAGAGACTACTTCACTTTAAAATTTGATTTTATGTTTCCTTCAAACTTGTTTTAGTTTTTAGGATCTCACTTAAATATTATAGATTTCAAAGCATTTGAACTTAATTAGTTGTATAAATTTAATGTGATTTTAATTACTACCCTAATTTCTAAAGTGTTTATGAGTAAATACGAGTCCAACATCCCTCAGAAAGAATTACTACCAAGTTATTTGTTAAATGTAAGCACAGATATATTAAGCATCTACTATAGTCTCACAGTTCTATTCTTTAAATATGCATATCAGTATTGAGGGGATAGAATTCTTTGGGTAAATTTCACATTTTACATGATATTGTATAAGAACTCTTTGTTTCTTTTATTGATTATTTAGTTTTTACTGACAGCATTACTGATAACATTTGGATAAGGTGACATTTTAAATTTTACTAGAATAGCTAACCAGAAATAGGTTAAATTTTATACAGATGTGGCTATCCCCAGATGTGAATATAGGAAAAACTTAGTTTTGTCTCCGGGTATTTATTCACCATATAAATCTACTAGCACATTCTTATCTGTTATGTAAATAAGATGTGGAATTCCAATAGTGTATCAGTGTTCTACAGCAGATGGTACGCTGAGATTTACCACACCATTACATTTAATGGGTTTGAATTCATTTGGATTTCTTGATGTTCTCTCTGTCCTTCTCATAGCAGCAATGTTGCCAATGTTCCTGATTATATATGATTTGAGAGAGTGCTTAAAGAAGAAAAACTCCTTCATCTTAGAAATATGAGTATTTTATGTCAAAGTTTAAAGTGTATATGTATTGCATTTCAGAGGATTTATATGCCCTGTGAGAAAAGGATGGTTAATGAATATTCAACAAAGTACTTGCAGTCATTACACTCAAAGATATTTTATAAAATGGAAATACTCAATTAACTATTGTAGTGCTAGTAGGGAGTATTCATTTGAAAAACAAAAAGAAATTTTCATCCTAGATCATTGTGGATGAAGTAAAAAAAAAAAAAGTTTAATATAAGAGAATACAAAGACTCTGGAAGACATGCATCTTAGTCATATTAAGTAAAGATTCTCATGACTGTTTCTGTTAACAAAAATTTATATAGTTCTTGGCTCACTAATTACTGTGGATTAATAAATAATATCCCTAAAAGTGTTTGATCTGTGAAGGGTCAGACCTCAGTGATAATTGAAAATGGCAGCATGAGCCATATGGGCTTTTTGTCTCTGAACTTGCTCTATTTAAGAGCAGAATGAGTGCTGGTGTAGCTTTAATCAGTTGGTTACAAAAATTACTGTGGATGAACATAAAATGGAACAAGAATAAAGAATCCAGTATTATGGCTATAACCTGGCATTTCCAAATCAGTATGTCTCAAAGGGTGGCCAACAAAATAGCAGCACCAAAATCACTATAAAATCTTATTGAAATTGGAGATGCCTGGGCATCTAGAATCACTTTGATTCTAGTGAACCCCAGACTCACTAAATCAAAATCTGGGGTGGGGACGTGGGCACAGGTGGATCTGGATATCAAAACATTTTTTACAAACGCTGTGCTGATTCTCATTGCATACATACGACTGTATGTGTTGCAGGTCAACCCTCAAATCCGTTCTCTAAAGCGGACTCTCTGGGTTCAACCCGGGCTCCTGCACTCACTTAGTTCTGTGACCCTGGGTTCATTACTTACCTTCTCTGTGTGTTAGCTTCCTTAACTGCCAATGGGGCTAAAGGACCTATGTCACAGGATTATTATGAGGATTAAATGAGTTAATATTTGTAAAGTAATTATTGCTTGCACATAATAAGTACTAATAAAATAGGAGTTTGTAAAAGGATAATGAAAATAGTGCACGTTTATTGGAGCTGCCGGGTCATAGTTAACACACAAGTTTTCTATTAGAAAAAGAAAAACAAAACTCCCTTGAAAGTGTCCAAGTATGGAATATTGCACTATTATTCCATGTTTGAAATTAATAGAAACCAAATTTGCACTCTATATCCTTTTCACTTTCTTTATCATTACACTCTGTAATGAATATTTTTAATATTGTCAGAATCAGCCAGTAGTCAGACACTGAATAAAACATCCTTTCCATCTTTTTCGGTCATGCTGAATACTAAGTCTGGTGCCATACAAACCCTCATGAATGGTGAACATGTTTTTCATTAGAATAAGATGAGGCTTAAATATAGTATCTCGGTAGATGTAGGTGCCATGCTATTTCCAGCAAATAACTGCAGTAAGACAGCACAGCAGTCATCTTCAAGTGACACTGCAGATACAATATTCCAGGCACTTTGTTTTCAGTTCATTTGTGGGACATTGGACTCATTTGGCAGCGGTACTGAAGTCGCATTCATTTATAGGCACTTCAGAGGCATGCACACAACATCCCCTAATTGCATTACAACGGCCTGCCATTGCCATGTGTTTATTGATTTTTAGTTCTTAGAAGCCTTTTCTATTGTTCTCTGTAAACTCCTTAGCTTTACAATCATTTGTCTACATCTAGAACAAGAAAAGCTGAGTGCTAAAGACAGATAGGAGGACGGCATGATTATATTTCAGTTGACGAATAGCTGGCTTTTTACCTAATGAGAACTAATTCCAGAAATGAGTCACGATTTTTAATATATTATCACATCACCATCATTTTGCTCATTCTAATATCAAGATCTGGACATTTACATATATCCCATCAGAATCAGTAGTCAGGGTGTTCTATACTGGAAGCAGTATGTCTGGGCGTTCATAATTGTACTTGCAGCATTATTCACACAAGCTTCCAGGAAGTCTAATTACTTCTTCAAATTGGCCTGAAAAGCACTTAGACAGTAGGGCTTTCCATTGGCCCAGAAGTCATTTGATCTCTTTATGACTTCCCCGAGCTAGCATCAGCCATTTCAGATTGGCTCTGGCTGTGAAACAGGCAATGGTGCATCTGTTTTTTGGTTTGTTTTTTAATGGGAAAAACACTTTCTAAGAACACAAACTTCATATCCTTACTTATGTAAGAGTTATGTGTAACCTTTTAAAATATATAAATGGGAGCACCCCTGAAAAAAAATAGTTCATCTGAATCTAATGTGGAAACTAGAAAATATACCCAGGTCAATTTTAATATACAGTCTGTTTATTTTGGTGTGTGTATGCGCTCATGTGTGTGTGTGTGTGTGTGAGTGTGTGTGTTAGTGTAAAAGAAATACTATCAGTTTCGTTCAGGCTGATTTTAATATTCTAAATATAAATTTTAACAATAATTTGGGAAGTTTTCAAATTATATGTTTTAAGTAGTGATAAGATTGAAATTTATGCTGTGTGACATGATCTTTGCCTTCCTGCAGTTTAGTAAATATACCCATTCAGTTTTTTTTTAATTAGTAGATCGACATTTTAATATCCTTATGAAATGTGAAACTTCTCACTTACAGTTACTGGGAAAAGTCTTCAAAAAGTCACTTATTGTATTTTAGTCTCAGACCAAATTAAAACTAACACATTCTTATGGAATTGAAAATGGTACAGTAATAAAATCTTAAGAGTCATTTACAAAAATTATTTTTACCACTCAGTCTCTTTCTAGTATCATTATTTAAAAAGTGTCAATTTATCATAAAATTTGGGGAAGATAATCAAAGAAGGGTTTTTATCAGCTGTCAAATCTATCTTAATTGGGATTTCATATAATAATTTGAATATCTTTTCAAGTACTTTGAAATTATCTCTGAATTAATTAGTAATAATCAATTCTATTACTGCATATAATCATTTTTCTTTATTTTTGATAATATAAAAATAAGCAAATGCAGAAAATTTTAGATTATTTGTTTTAGTATTATATGGAATCTGGGATTGATCATATGTTTATTTATGTCATAACGTTTGAAGTACCTTTAGATATTTAAATATTCACAACCCAGCTACTATATATGTGTGTACATACGCACATAACTCATGAAAGTGCTTAATTTCAGTTTTAATTACTTAAAGTTCATGATAAACCTCAGAATATCTTATATAACATCAATTATAACTCAGTAAAGATCAGCATAAAAATATTTTCTCCAATACTTATGACTGGGAAAGCAAAATATTTAATTTAATATTTGACATAGGAACATCATACATACAAGCCTTCTATTACTTGCAACCATCTTTGACTGCTTCATATTGTTTATATTCCACATCCAATAAAATTCAAAATCATGTCAATACCACTTAATTTATTTAACAAATAGTTGTTAAACACCCATTATATTCGTTACTCTAAAATGCTAAGACTAATAAAAATGTAGTAATAAATATAATAACAAAAATCCAAATAGGTATGATCCTTACCATTATAGAACTTACAGTATATCAGCTGTCAAAGAAATAAATTACCTAATGTGCTGTGAAAAAATGTTAAATAATAAAAATAAATGTAAAAAATAAAGAGACCTCATCTAGTCCAACAAATTTAAGAAAGGCTTCCTTGAAGAAATTATATTTCAGCTCAAATCTGAAGAATGAATTAGATTTAATCAGGAACAATGAAGGAAATCATTCAATATGGGTCAAAAGTCATTATGGGTCAGCACAGAGAGTGAGGAGAGAAAATAGTATGAGGTGAGACAGATATTAGGCAGGGAGAGCCTCATAGAGCAGGAGGTTTTCAAATAGCACTCTAGCTGCAAAATATGACTAGTGACAGGCAAAAGTAGTTGCAGGAAATGGCAAGATTTCATTCTTTCTTATGGCTGAGTAATATTCCATTGTATATTTGTGACAACACAGGTGGACCTAGAATGTATTATGCAAAGTGATAGAAGTCAGACAGAGAAAGACAAATACCACATGACTTCACTTATATGTGGAATCTAAAAAACCAAACAAATGCATAAACAAAAAACAGAAACAGACCTATAAATATGGAGAATAGACTGATGGTTGTCAGAGGGAAGTAGAGGGGAGGATGAGCAAAATGGGTGAGGGGAGTGGGAGGTGTAGACTTCTAGTTATGGAATGAATGTCATGGAGATAAAAGGTACACTATAAGGAATAGAGTCAATGGTATTGTAAAGCATATGGTAACAGATTATGGTTACACTTGTGGTGAGCATAGCATAAGTATAGAGTTGTCAAATAACTATGTTGTCCACCTGAAATTAATATAGCATTGTGTGTCAGCTATACTTTCAAAACAAAAGTAGTTGCAGGAAGAACAAGTAGGAGACTACTGCAATAGTACAGGCAGAAGATTATTACTTGAAGTAAGATACTGAGGGCAGTAAAAATGAAGGTGTGAATAAAACTGAGAGTCTTACAAGGATCGGTCAAAATTACTTGTTAGAATTAGATACAGGGAAAGAAGAAAAAAGAAATGATTCCTAGATTTCTAGCATGCCTAGTTGATTGATACTCCTGCAATGCATTGATATTGGGAGGAAAATGGTATGAGAATATGGCACAAAACTTATAAAAAGAGATTCTTTCTCCTTTTAGTAATAAAAAATGGTCGTTGGAATAGGAAGAGTAAGAGACACAAGAGCGGGAGAGGATGAGGCAAGTAGAACCTGATTTTCCTTTCTTTTGGAGTTTTAGTCTAGAGAAGGGAAGTACATTAAAAAGAAAATGAGGGGGTGGGGATGCTTGAGTGACCCAGTCTGTTAAGCATTCAGCTCTTGGTTTTGGCTCAGGTCTGATCTCAGAGTTGTGAGATCAAGCCCGAGTCCGGCTCCATGCTCAGCACAGAATTTGCTTGGGTTTCTGTTTCTCTTTGTCCCCCACCCCAGTCTCGCTCTCTCTCTCTCTCAAATAAATAAATTAAAAAAAAAAAAAGAAAGAAAATGAAGGGAAAAGCGAAGGATACTTTGCTCCATGTAAGATTTAGAATTTGGGAACACTTCCTTTAATGTTAGTTTTTCCTTTCCCCCAATTCTTACCCCCAAATCCTACCCCTCCAGGACCTTGGAGAATAGCTCCATGGCAAGCAAGCTCGGAATCTCAGTGTTGTTAAGAAAAGGAAGGATTAATGTTTAATTGTCTTACAGTGCACCTAGTCCCTGTCTTGTGGAGGGACGCCAGTCTCTCATGGGAGACACAGTGTACAGTGAGCAGTCAGAGCCTACCAAGGGCCCTGTGGAGGCTGAAGAGAGGACATGTTGGCCATGGTCTAGACAGAAGGTGTGGGGGAGCATTAGAGAGATTTCTGTCACCTATGAATGTGGAGAAGACTGGGTTACCTGGGGATAAAGACCAGGCTCTGACAAAGGCCAGATGGGCACAGTGAAACAGACATTACACTGGAGCCAAAAATAGCAACAAGGTGAACACTCACTAGGCAAGGCTGAATCCGTGTGAGGAGAGAGGTGGCTAAAGTAGTCAGAAAATGCCACAATGATTAACACCAACAGCTGAAATTTTTCTCCGCTAGTACAAAGTCTCTCTCATATATCAGCTGCCATCCTGGATAGGAAAAGGAAAAGAGAATTAAAATGAGAAAATTGACCATTTTGCTTAAGGTGACTATTTCCATTATTGCATTGAACTGACTACTTGATTTACTGAGGTTCAGGAGGCTCAAGAGAAAGGTCAAGTAACTTAGAGACATAATAAAGGAGCTTCTTATTTTATTCATCTAAGCGTAGTGCAAGTACATTTAAGCCTTTGTATTTAAATATGGAATAATATTGAATTAAAGATGATGACAGGTAAATGCCATGGACACATCTCACATCTTTTAATGTGTCTCGCTTCAATTGGACTCAGTCTCCAAGAGTAAAGCTAGAGGTACTATATGATGTATGAGGTAACCCTCATTGCCACTGTCAGAGACAGAATTCTGAGATGATTTAGCATTAGTTTGATATAAACTGGTGTCCCATTTAGTATGACTTTTATGTGAAGTTTTCAGAACTGAAGATACAAAGAAATAATAAGGTTATAATCTATTCCATGGATCCCTTCTTTAACATGGTGGATTTTACCATGGACCCAGGTCTAATCTCCAGCCCGTAATGGCTATAACCAGATACTACATCATTGGAATTATATATATATTATGATTAAGTTTATGTAAATTAATTTTTTAATTAGAATAGCATTTAAAAGTGTAAGAGAACATTTTTGCTCTTAATTTCACTTCCAAGAGACATGTTGGTGACTTCTTTCCATTGTTTCCACATCCATCTATATGTATGTATGTACTGTCTGATTGAGTGCATGATTTCTAGGTCCAGAATTGCAATCGGAAGGAGATTCTTCTCAAAATTCCTGAGGTTTTACAATGAACTCACAGAATATCATTGAAACATACAAGCTTTATTGACAGCTCTCATTTTTCTGACACATATTACGGGAGAAAAAAAAGATCCCTAGTGTTACAGACTGAATGTTTGTGTCCCCTCAAAATTTATATATTGAAGCCCTAACTCCTAATGGGATAATATGAGGAGGGGAGTTTTGAGGAGGTAATTAAGTTTAGATGAGGTTATGAGGGTGGGTCCCCATGATGGGATTAGTGTCCTTATAAGAAGAGGAAGAGACTTGAGCTTTGTCCGCCTCACCACCAAGCGAGGACACAGTGAGAAGGTGGCTGTCTGCAAGTCAAGAAGAGAGCCTTTGCTAAGAACTTGACCAAGCTGGCAATTTGATCTTGGTCTTTCCAGCCTAGGGAACTCTAAGAAATTTTTTATTGTTTAAGATTAAAATTTAAGACATGTCTTTGCCCCCCAATCTGTGGTATTTGTTATAATAGTTTGGACTGACTATTCCTGGCCATTTTACTAATGGGGACAGTTGGATTTATTTCTTACACTGGTCAAGAGTGGCAAGGCAACATGAAATGGACTCCTTGATCACACCCTCCCCAGTGTCCATCACCCAGCCACCCCACCCCTCCCACCTCCCACCACTCCAGCAACCCTCACATCCAAGCTGGCCCAGGAGCTGTGGATTCCAGAACAACAGCAATCCCTTGGGCATCCTAAAACAAAGCTAAAAGACAATCAGCATTTTTACATTTCAGAATTTGCGCTAGTCTTCAAATTTAACTGGTTATATAGTAACCAAATTTCTAAATCAATTTAATATTGAAGTCTCCTGGGCTTGAAATTCTTTAGTTGACTGTCTAGTGACTAAAAACTTTGTATTATAACATTACATTTGTTTGAGGAGTCCTGGGCCCCAGAGAAAAAGATTTGTTATAGCTAACCATGACTGAGAAAACATGCAGATAAAAATATATGAATGTTATAAATTAAAATAGGAAACAGAGTTTTGTGTTTCCTTTTTACTTTATACTGTGAGTCATTTCATAAGCCGGTGAAATTTCTTCAAATAAACTATTATTGAGTGGTTGCTAAATATTTCATCTTCCTGTTGTCCTATAAATTCCCTATTTTGGGTTATACAGTTGGCCCTTGAACAACAAAGGTTTGAACTATATGGGTTCACTTATTTGTGGATTTTTTTCAATAAATATAGTACAGTACTATAATGTATTTTCTCTTCCTTATGATTCCTTAATAACATGTTCTTTTCTCTAGTTTTATTGCCAGAATACAGTGTATAATATATGTAACATAAAATATGTGTTAATCGACTGTTTATGTTATCAATATAGTGTCCGGTCAACAGTACGCCATTAGTAGTTAAGTTTTGGGGGAATCAAAGTTATATGTGGATCTTTGTGCAGGGGGTTGGCACTCCAACCCTCACATTGTTCGAGTCAACTGCATAGGCTAATTTCAACTTTTATATGTTATAAATATTATATATGAGTATATTTAAAGCATATTTATTATAAATACATAAAATATTCTTTTTCATATTAGAATTTCTAGGCAGTTTTGAACATATATCATTGTCATTGTCTCTATTTTTATAATACAGACTCCCAAACATAGAGGTCATTTTTTTTCTTTAAAGATTTTATTTGTTTATTTGACAGAGAGAGAGAGAGAGCATGAGCATGGGGAGGGGCAGCGGGAGAGAGAGAAGCAGGCTCCACACTGAGCAGGGAGCCCTATATGGGGGGCTCGATCCCAGGACCTTGGGATCATGATCTAGGCCAAAGGCAGAAGCTTAACCGACTGAACCACCCAAGCACCCTGAGGTCTTGTTTTTTAATGAGCCTTTTTTAAGTTCTTAAAACCTAAATCTAAACTATTTGTAGAAAGTTGAATTACTTTTATCCCCTTTATTTCTTTTTTTTTATTTTATTATGTTATGTTAATCACCATACATTACATCATTAGTTTTTGATGTAGTGTTCCATGATTCATTGTTTGCGTATAACACCCAGTGCTCCATGCAGAATGTGCCCTCTTTAATACCCATCACCAAGGCTAACCCATCCCCCCAACCCCTCCCCTCTAGAACCCTCAGTTTTTTCTCAGAGTCCATAGTTTCTCATGGTGCGTCTCCCCCTCCGATTTCCACCCCCCTCATTTTTCCCTTCCTGCTATCTTCTTCTTTTTTTTTTTTTTTCAACATACAATACATTATTTGTTTCAGAGGTACAGGTCTGTGATTCAACAGTCTTAGACAATTCACAGCACTCATCATAGCACATACCCTCCCCAATGTCCATCACCCAGCCACCCCATCCCTCCCACCCCCTACCACTCCAGCAACCCTCAGCTTGTTTCCTGAAATTAAGAATTCCTCATATCAGTGAGGTCATATGATACATGTCTTTCTCTGATCGACTTATTTCGCTCAGCATAATACCCTCCAGTTCCATCCATGTCGTTGCAAATGGCAAGATTTCATTCCTTTTGATGGCTGCATAATATTCCATTGTATATATGTACCACATCTTCTTTATCCGTTCATCTGTCGATGGACATCTCGGCTCTTTCCATAGTTTGGCTATTGTGGACATTGCTGCTATAAACATCGGGGTGCACATACCCCTTTGGATCCCTACATTTGTATCTTTGGGGTAAATACCCAGTAGTGCAGTTGCTGGGTCATATGATAGCTCTATTTTCAACTTTTTGAGGAACCTCCATACTGTTTTCCAGAGTGGCTGCACCAGCTTGCATTCCCATTTATTTCTAATAGTAGTGTCCTCTTATTCTTTCTTCTCAGTATTCCTGTGTAAAATTTATTAAGTATAATTTGGAACTTGAAACACTACAATTGTATCATATGGTATCATGTATTCTTTTCAGATGCAATATCATTAGATAAAAAGTACATTGCATAAACAAATTCATTTAATATGCTATTTTATTTATTTAAATTTTCCAAACTAGAATAAAACTGGTGATGTTTAAGAGAGTCTTAAACTAGAAAGGGAAAAGTTTGACCTATCAATGAAAACATTTGCTAAGGTTTTAATCCCTGTTAGTTTGAGATGAAAACAGGTTACACTCTTATCAATGCAAAGTATAAATAAGTGAACTGAATCTTATTTTACATGGTGCCATATTTCTTCTGGACATTATAGGCTTTATTTAGTCCACTTCATAAACTATGATTTAACAATGATATTTAAATATATTTATTAAAGAATTACTCTACATTATTAAACAGCTATATGAACACAGAGGTTGAGATAAGGATTAAATGTAGCCATTTTAAATAAAATAATCCATGGTATCACCATTTTCTAAGTTCTAATTAAATGCTACTCTGGAATGATAAAAGAAAAGTTCAAATATAAAATATTTTGAAGCTCATTAACTGCAGTAGTTTCCTAGAAATGAGACATTTTATTCCTTTTGTTTAGCAGGTGTGTGCAGTCTTAGGCAAGTGTGAAGTAATTTAGCTATGGTTGTATCTGACTAGATTTATTTAATATGCATTTCTACTCTATAAAGACACATTTTATATATATTAACTGGATACCTACTTCTAAACACTTCTGAGTCTTTTTTCATTTTGTGCCATCTGCTCATTAATAGTCATTGTTTTGAATAGGGAAACAGGCTGTTTCCCTGAAAATGTGAATATATCATTTCAAAAGATGTGTTCCCTACCTCACCTATGATAAATTATGTTTCACACCAATGAAGTCAATTCATTTTCCATTTCATTGTGAGTAGAAAATGATTTGTGTGTCTACTTTTTGGCTGGAAAATACCAATTTGATGACTATATATTTGTATTTGTTCATAAACTAAGGGGAAAAATAGGTTCTTCTGAAATAATGATAATTGCAGTTAACACTCAGGGCCACCCATTGTTTAAAAGACTACTGATGATGCATTTGATATTCACAGAAAATCTGTGAGGCTGTTCTTATTATCTAGATTCCATAGCTAAGGAAATGAGGTCACAAAAGGGGCTGAGTTGCTTGGTTAAGGTCCCATAACTATGAGTGTCAAGTTGGAGATTTTAACCCAGACTCTTCGTAACCATGTTCTACTATGTTTACCACCCTCAGGTCCTGAGGGAGGCATTCCACTCTGTCAACTCAGTCACCAGTACTTAGCATTTGTATCTCTTCAATAACCCTCTCCTAAATAGCTGTGCTATATTTTGTGCTCTAATTTAGGCCATCATCACCTTTTGCCTTGATTTTTACATAATATCTTCAGTATCTTCAATTTCCAATCCCTTGCATATACAGATATCAGAAGAGCCTTCATAATAAAAATACTCAAAAAAAAACTAAGAAGAGAACTTCCTCAACCTAATACATAGCATCTGTGGAAAAACAAACAACTAACAACAAGCTTAATGGTGAAAAAAAAGGACCAGCGAGCAAGTTTACAAGTTTATTCTTGCTACTTCTATTCAACCTTTTACTGAAAGTTTAGCTGGAGAAATTGGCAAGAAAAAGAAAGAAAGGAAATCCATACTGGAAAGGAAAAAATAAAAATATCTCTATTTGCAGATGACATGATCTCGTCTGTAGAAAATGCTAAGGAAAGCACTAAAAAAACTATTCACTAACAAATGAGTTCAGCAGGGTTTCAAGATCCAAGATGAATGCACAAAAATCCATTGCATTTTTTCCCTTGTGATAAAATCTTTTAAGATCTATTCCCTTAGCAATTTTCAAATACGTCATACAGTATTAACTCTAGCACTATGCTGTACGTATATCCCCATTACTTGTTTATTTCCTAGCTGGAAGTTTAACTTCCTTCACCTACTTTGCCCCCCTAACCCCTACCCCCCCAAATCTTCAGCAGCCACCAGTCTCTTCTCTGTATCTATGAGCTCAATTTTTTGTTGTTGTTGTTTGGGTTTTTTTAGACCACATATAAGCAAGATCATACAGAATTTGTCTTTCTCTGTTTTACTTATTTCACTTAACTTAATGCTCTCAAGGTCCATCCATGTTGTCTTAAATGACAAAATTTCCTTCTTTCTCCCTCCATCTCTCCCTTCCTTCCTTCCTTCCTTTTCTTTTTTTTAGGTATAATTCACATGTAACATTATATTAGTTTCAGGTGTACAGTGTAATGATGTATTATTTGTACATACTGTGAAACAATCACCACAACAAATCTAGTTAACATCCTTCACCATACATAGTTAGAAAAAAATTTTTTTCTTGTGATGAGTACTTTTAAAATTTATTCTCTGGGATTTCCTTCTTTTTTATGGTTGAATAATATTCCGTTTCTTTATGCATGTATCCACTGATGGACATTTAGGTTGCTTCCATTATCTTGGCTATTGTAAATAGGGCTGAAATAAACATGGGGGTGCATATATCTTTTTTGGTTGGTGTTTTCATTTTCTTTGGGTAAATACTCAGAAGTGGAATTGCAGAATCATATGGTACTTTTTCTTTTAATTTTTTGAGGGACCTGCATGCTGGTCACATGGCTGCACCAATTCACATTCCTACAAACAGTGCACAAGGCTTTCCTTTTCTCCACATCCTTGCCAATACCTGTTTTTCTTTTTGATAATAGTCATTTTAACAGATGTGAGGTGATATGTCATTGTGGTTTAGATTTACATTTCCCTGATGATTTGTGATGTTGAGCATCCTTTCATGTACCTATTGGCCATTTGTTTGTCTTCAGAAAAATGTTCAGATCTTCTGCTCATTTTTAATTGGATTTTTTTTACTCTTAAGTTGTATGAGTTCCTTATATTTTGGGGGTATTAACCCCTAATCAGATATATGATTTGCAAATATTTTCTCCCATTCAGTAGTTTGTCTTTTCATTTTGTTGATGGTTCCCTTTGCTGTGCAGAAGCTTTCTAGTTTGATGTAGTCCCACTTGCTTATTTTGGTTTTGTCGCCTTTGTTTTTGGTGTTAAATCCAAAAAATCATTGCCAAAACTGATGTCAAGGAGATTATTGCCAGTTTTCTTCTAGGAGTTTTATGGTTTCAGGTCTTACACTCAGTTCTTTAATTCATTTTGAGGCCATTGCATTTCTCTTTTAAAGTTTTTTTTTGTAGATTTACTTATTTATTTTAGAGAGAGAGAGAGCACATAAGTGGGAGGGAGAGGGAGCGGGAGAGAGAATCTGAAGCAGAGTCCACACTGATCCTGGAGCCCAAAGCGGGTCTCAATGCAGGGCTTGATCTCAAAACCCTGAGATCAGGACCTGAGCTGAAACCAAGAGTCGGATGCTTAACCGGCTGTGCCACCCAGGCACGCTGAGGCCATTGCATTTCTTTTTTTTTTTTAATATTTTATTTATTTGACAAAGAGAGACACAGCGAGAGAGGGAACACAAGCAGGGGGAGTGGGAGAGGGAGAAGCAGGCTTCCTGCCGAGCAGGGAGCCCGATGTGGGGCTCGATCCCAGGACCCTGGGATCATGACCTGAGCAGAAGGCAGACGCTTAACAACTGAGCCAGCCAGGCGCCCCAGCCATTGCATTTCTATACACTTATAATAAACAATCCAAAAATGAAATTGAGAAACAATTTCATTAATAATACCACCAAAAAATAAAATACTTAGGAAAAATTTAACAAAGTTGCAAAACCTATAATGTGAAAACCACAAATCATTGTGGTTACAAAAAAATTAAATTTCTCATTTTAAATCGATAAATTATAGGATATGTGAATTACATCTCAGTTAAGCCAATAAATATATAAAAGAATACCTTCTCAAAATACTCCCTTGTCAAAATCCTCCAAGAGTTCTGTCTGGTCTACAAATTAAAGTCAAAACACCAGTGCCTAAACTGAATGCTCTGTGATCTGGCCTTTCCCGTTTTGTTCCTTTTTGGGTCCATTCATGCTGCATTAAAACTAAGGATACCTGTTACTCATATATGCCACATATTTTCTCCCCTTCATGCCTTCTCTATCCAAGAGATACCTATCTCTTCATCTTCCTGTCCAAATTTTTCCAAACTTTCAGTTCCATCTCCTATGCCATCTCGTCTCTGAAAAAGGTGACTCTCTTTTGCCATACCAAATCACTCTCTCTCCTCTGAAGCTTCATAACAAAGTACCTCTGTACCTGTTCCAGAATACTGGCCACTTTCTGTTTCCTAGCATGGTTGAATCAACCTAGTGAGCAGGGTCCCTGTCTAATGTATTTATTTTTAACCTCTCCCACAATGGCATGCATGAAGTTGGTGCTCAATAAGTATCTTAAATGAGGCAATTATTTACTCAAGAAGGGCAAAGAGGATTAATAAATGGAATAGTAAACATCTGACCCAATGAATGAATGAATTTCACTTTCTAAACTTTTAAATCAGGTTTCACGGCTGTATCTTCAAGGTTCTTGCAAATAATGAAGTCCACTGTGATTAATTTAGACAGAAAAGGACTTTTTAAAGTACATTACCTTGGGGCACCTGGGTGGCTCAGTCGGTTAAGCGTCCAACTCTTGGTTTTGACTCAGGTTATGATCTCATGGATCGTGGGATCAAGCCCCTGTCAGGCTCTGTACTTAGTGTGGAGTCGGCTTGAGATTCTCTCTCTCTCTCCCTCTGCCTCCACCCCATAAATAAATGAATGAATGAATGAATAAACGAATAAATAAATAAATAAATAAAACCTTTAAAAAAGAAGTACATTATCTCACAGGGTCTTCAAAAGGGCCCATGAGCCACATTTTAGCTTTCTTGTCAGAAACAAAGCTCAAGCATAGTGCAGAATTGGATGTGGAGAAAACACCCCTGCCCCCAGCTGCTCAGCTCTTATGAGAGTCAAGATTGGATTGCAAAACTATAATATCATCCCCTGAAAAAGTAGACTCAAGTCTGAGCTACAGTTTACAAAATTAATATGTGTACTTTTCTAGCACCCACTGTGAATATTCCTCCTTTCAGAACCTATTTCTTGTGAAAAACCAAGTATGTTTAGCAAGGCATGAAACAGCTACCGTCATTCATCAGTGGTCAGAACACACTCAAGCATAACTTTAAAGGTGTCATAGACCTTATATTTATTGTTCCGAATAAACATTAATCTCATGAAGAGTGGAGTACTGGAGGTTGAAGGCCTACAATTACCTACCAGCTAGGTACACTGTCATTAGCCATGATGAAACCATCTCTGGGTTTCCATGTCAGCGCACATTGTCCACCTTACAAGGCAATACTCTACAGAAATGAGAATTCAACCTCCATTTCTTTATAGGCCCCAACATTCACTCAACCAGACCGACAACATGCCGAAATACCTTGGGTTTCAGTGATGATTTTGCAAAGGGGTGGACTAAGATGGATGACAATTCAAGTTAAAGATGAGTGCAGTGGACTTCAAGCAATATCACTTGTCAGTCATTAAATGAGGACAAAAATAATGTGACAAGGATGACCTTCAGGAGAAGGAACCAAAGTGTTTGATTTTAATATCATCAGTCTTAGAACTATTTAGTTATGACATACTATGTTGTTATTATATTACATACTATGTAACTCACTACAGTATACCAATTCAGATGGATATTCTAGTCTTTTATTCAAAAGTGTAAAAGAACAAAAATGCCAAAAGCTTGAAATAGCAAAGCCTGAGCATGGTGAAAGTGACATTGTGGAGGTGCCTGGGTGACTCAGTCGGCCAGGTGTCTGCCTTCAGTTCAGGTCATGATCAAGGCATCCCAGGGATTGAGACTTGGGTTGGGCTCCCTGATTCTCTCTCCCCCTGCTCTTGCGCTCTTGCGCTCTCTCTCTCTCTATCCCCCTCTCAAATAAGTAAATACAATCTTAAAAAAAAAAAAAAAGAAAGTGACATTATGGGTAAATCATCTGACCTCTCCTGAGCCTTGGTTTCCTCAAATCTGAAATAGAGAAACTATGAAATGAACCATATGGTTGGTTGTTGTGGAGACTAAATTAAATAAGATATATTTAAAGGATCTAAGAGCCACAAACAATGAATCATGGAACACTACATCAAAAAACTAATTATGTAATGTATGGTGATTAACATAACAATAAAAAATTAAAAAAAGAAAATATCCTTCATATAAAATATAAATAAATAAATAAATAAATAAATAAATAAAGGATCTAAGAGAGTGCATAGTAGGCAATAAATAATTGGGGGCTATAATTATCTAATTTAAGCATAACATCCATCAAATTACTTAATATTTGTAATTGTCTTTATTTTTTTATGAAGTGGTTTTCTCTGCCTTTCTCCAGAAATAGCACACATTGTGCTCAGCATTTAACAGGTGGAAAAACTCAGACAAAATGAAATTAAGTGATTTAACCAAGAGGAGTAGCAAAGGCATGACAATTCTACTGTTACGCTCTTTCTACTAATGCTAGTGGGGGCATAGTGGCGTACACAAAGGATGAAAACAGTCAAATTATAATTGACATAAGAGATAAATTGCCAGGGTGAAAGAGGATAAGCTAATTTTTAATCCAAGAATCTCTTAGGCATATCATTTTTCTTTATAAAATCATAGATTTCATGAATATTAAAGTATCCATCTCCAGCTACCCATGGTCTCCCTTATCAAATAAGACAAAGCAGTCCCAAATCTTTTTAAACTGTTCATGTCAATGTCAATATGTGAAAGAAATATTAGTTGTCCCTCATATCCCCTCATATCATTTTTTTATGCAATACAATTTTTTGCTAAACACACAGAAATGCTTTGTATCCCGTTTTTGCCTGAAGTTAGGTATAGCCAGGTGATAAAGTTCTGGCTAATGGAATAGATTAGAAGTGTGTGCCGCTTCTGGACAATGCTTTTCAAGGGTGTGAGGCAGCATTCCACTTCCCATCTTACTCATCTGGCTGGCTAGAAGGTGGCCGTGACAGCAGGAGATGGAACAGCCTTTTTGGACCATGAGATGAAAGCTACTGTTCAGGTTGGCAGAACACTGAAATAGAAGGAGCCTAGAACTCTGACAACTTTGAGGATTAAGCTACCCCACAGCTTAGATCTGTATATGAAAGAAAAATAGAGTTCTATCTTATTCAGAATACAGCTAATTTGGGTAACATTAGTTAAAATGATATTTTAATAAACACAGTACAATTTACTTATTCCACTATTACTATTATTGTGTGTGTAACCTTTATTACCGAATTATAAAGTGCTATCATTACAGATTATCAGACATCGACCAGACCCATGTCTTCTCACCGCATCCCATATTTACCAAATGAAGAAACTAAGCCCCAAAAGTAGCAAATTCTGGGATTTCAAATAAATCTCCTATTGTAATTTAATGTGATTTCACCTGAACCATGCTTAGGTTTTTGTTTTTACTTTGCTCCTCCATTTTGTAAAGGTAAAAAGCATATAATGTCAATAATATGAATGTCATATCTATATCACTTATTATACCTATGGTACTTGTCTAAGGACTTAATTTTAACATAATTAAAAAATACAGATATCCATGAAAAATTATTCATTAAAAAATCTGGTTTTAAAACAGTGTGTATTTTATGATCCAGTTTTTGCTTAAAAATATATTTATATGTTGGGGCACCTGGGTGGCTCAGTCAGTTAAGCGTCTGACTCTTGGTCTCAGCTCAGGTCTTAATCTCAGGGTCGTGAGTTTGAGCCCTGTGTTGGGCTCCACACCCAGCGTGGAGCTTAAAAAAAAGAAATTGCTAAAATAAAATATATATATATACATATCTATATATGTGTATATATAGATATTTATGTGTTTATATTTGTATGGATGTGCCTATATATATTTTAAAAATTATTATGGAAGTATACACTTTCCTTCCGTGTGAATGACTAAAGCTTATAAGGGAAGAACTTTGGCTTTTTTCTTTATATACTTCTGTATTAATTAAATTTTTCAATGGAAATTTGAAACTTTTATAATCTATCTTTATAAAACTTGCCTTAACAATTTTATATGACTCCATCAAAAATAACAATAAATCTCCAAAATTTGGGGACACAAATACAATTAAACACATTTTAATTATTAAAATCTGTTATTAACTGTAATCTAGTTAACATACAACTGTATGAACAAACAAACAAACAAACTCCTAATACAGAGCACTAAAGCAATAATGATAACCCAGTAGGGATTACTCCATACTCAAGAGACCAAGAGTAAGGATAGTACAGGTGTTTGTCAAGGTGTACTGACAAACATTAAAAGAGTACAGAGGTGTTGTCTTCTTCACTGTAAATGGTACAAAGAAAAAATTGGGAGAGGGGGCAAAGGGAAAGGAGGATGAGGAGAATGAAAAAAAGAAGGAGGAGGAAGAAGGAAAGGGGAGGAGAAGGCAAAAAATGAGTGACAAAGAATAAAATATAATCAGATTTTTACTAATTGCATATAGAGATTGAGAGCAAAAAGATAAATATAATCTCACTAGCCAACGTCTTAATTATCTAGCCAGAGAACAAAATGACTACATGTGCTATAATTAAAGAGTTAATTAATCATATGAAAACTTTTATAAAGTATGGAACATTACTAACATAATAGCATTTTAGCATTAGAGCTAGAATATATTCAGGAATTTTAATTTCCTTTAAAGAAAATCTTCCAAGTACAAAATAATCTATTAGAAGTTTTGAGTACTCTCCAGTTATCTGTCAATATTTTGTGAGAATTAAAGAAATCATGAAGCAGAAACTATTAAAAACTAATTTTTTACAATGTACAAAATTTACAATGTACTGTACAAAGACATGGATGAAACAAAAACCTAGAAAATTAACCTATAAATACCATAGTTTGTACATTCATTGAAGGCAGGTAATATGACTTATCTTCCAGTTAAATTGGCCATGGGAGGCTGTGAAGAAATTAACAATCCATGTATTATTCATAAAATAAATATGTTTATACATTTTGAAAGAAAAAAAGCAAAGTTTTTAATCAATATGGAAAGAAAATAAAATTTAAATTACCAGTTATGTTTATAATCAAAAAAATAATCCCTGCATATTCTGCTTTTCAAATAAGATTGTGGCAAATGAATATGGCAAATGAATGAACACTTAGAAATAAAAGGCAGAGGTGTGATGCATTTTCTTAATGAATAAATATTGTTACAGAATAGGGAGAGCCTCTGTCTCAGTATGGTTTTTTCCTTGTTTAAATTTCAGTTCTGTTGAATCATGCAGGGAACAAAGATAAAATTAGGATTTGATTTTTATTTTTTAAGAGTGGGGAGAGGATACAGATGCAGAAAAACACCGGTATAAAACACCATAGAAACTTGCACTGAAGAAGCCAAATTATAACTGAGCAATTAAAATCATTAACCTCCAATCCAACCCAAACATGTAAATCTATTGTTTCAAGATTCAAACTATAAATCTAGAACCCACATGAAGCAATGGTTAATTAAAAGAAAAAAAATATATAGAAATGAATAGTTTCTGCCATACAACAAAATGACTTTCTAAGTAGGTAATTGAGCTATAGCAGAAAAACAGAGGTTTAATTCTGAATAACGGACAATTAAATGAAAATTACAATGCAAGCCTAGTTACAAAATTCTATTAAATCTTGTTCTTTGTGAGTTTATGTATATTCCAGTTGAGTAATGTAATTGGTATTTTAATAACATGTTTTCCATTTTGTCCTAGAAGAAAAGAGGAAAAAGGAAATAATGAAGAAATGGCCATTGCTCAGTCATTTTTCTACCAGCTTTAACTGAAAACAACCACTTTGATGGAATTCATTACAAGGTACCAACAACATCAGGTGACAATTACCCTTTATTATAGCCTCAATCTCCCTAGATAGAGTAATCCATCCTTATACCATTTTGGTGTAAATTTAGTTCTTAGTAAAAATTCCATAAATGTGCATCCGCATGTGTTTATAATAGATGAGAAACAGACATTTGATTGTAGTTGACCCTTGAACAATGTAGCGGTTAAGGGTGCCAACCCCCACATAGTGAGAAGTCCTTACATAACTGTTGACTCCCCCCAAAACTTAACTACAAATAGCCTACTGTTGAGGAGAAGCCTTACCAATAACATAAACAGTTGATTAACACATACTTTGTATGGTATATGTATTATAGACTATATTCTAAAAATCAAGTAAACTAGAGAAAAGAACATGTTAGTAAGAAAATTCTAAGGAAGAGAAAATACATTTATAATGCTGTGCTATATTCATCGAAAAAGATCTGCATTTAAGTGGACCTGCACAATTCATACCCCTGTTGTTCAAGGGTCAGCTGTAACTGTCATTTATTAAGAGGATGTTCAAGTTTGTTCAACAGAGATAACAGATGTTTCGTATAAAAGAAAGCACAATGGAGAACGGAAATATTGCAAGATAAGTAGTAATAAAATGGATTAAGTAATTAGATCATAAGATGTTAGTTTGAAATATAGTCAAATTCTAAGGTTTTTCTTTTTTTAACACATGTCATTTATAGTCTTTTTTTGAAAACTATATCTTTGGGTAAAAATATCACAGGATTTTGAGGGTTTTGTGCCATAATTTTGTATTATGGACTTTATAATATTCTCAAAAGTATAAATAATCTAGGTACATAAGGAAATGTCAGCTTTATGATGACTCCTAGCACATTAACATATATACATTAATTCATTAATTCCTTCCTTATTGAGCATCTATTACGCTCCAGACACTATTTCATTCTAGGGGTAAAATGGCGAACAAGGAAAGTGCACACTCTCTGGTACCATGCATTTCTATTCTATTGATAAGTGATAAAACAAACATATTAGTAAGCAAAATAGTTTGAAATTGTCGTTAAGTACTATGAGGGATGTAACCAAGGTGCTGTGCTAGAAACAAATGTCTGGAGGCAATGAGTATTTATTTCCAAAGTTTTCTATAAGAAGCTCAGAGAATTCCCTTTGGAGAGGTGATTTTTAAGCTGAGACCTAAAAGATAAGAAGCTGGGTCTGCAAAGATCCAGAAAAGAGAATGAGAAAAAAAGCTTTGAATGGGGCATTGACTTCCTTGATATGACATATGTGTTTGGGGTGAGTGACCAAGAAGGAGAGGATTGAAATGAGATTGGAAGGTGAAGGGGAGGGGGTTACTAGGCCCTAAAAGTTATAGTAGAAAGTTTGTATTTTATTCCAAGTGAAAAGAAAAATCTCTGAGGAGTTTTAAGCAATTTTTGACACAAATACTAATATTATCTGTCCTAATTAAACACTAGTTCCTAGATTCCTGACACTCCAGTATCGAGATCCTAGCCTATCTGATTCAGATCATAGGTATTTAATATCCAAAGTGCAGAGAAGGCACAGGAAATTATGTCAGAAGAAGAGTTTGAAGTAGACTGAAGGGAAAGGGTCATGAGAGTTCCTTATGATCCAATGAAGTCTGGGAAGAAAGACAGACACCAAGGTGGAGAAAAAAGCAGAGTGTGACAAAAGGGTCATAGCTTTCACCAGCTATTGTGAAATCCCAGTCAGAGGTGTGGAGTTAATTGAGGGGAAAGACAAATCAGAAGGGGTTTTGCCCACTTCTATTTTGAACTCTGAAAAGACAACCTCCACACTGTGGTATTTATAGTAACATGGGTCAGACATGGCACAGAAAAAAATGAAGACATGGCAGCATTAAGCAGACAGAGTATCTGAGAAAATGGCAGAATTAAGCAGAGAGAGTATCTGAAAAAAATGCTCAGAGCTGCCCTTGTTTTGTGGGGCATGGATAGGACTCAGAAGTGTCCGCATGCGCCATGGAGGAGGTGGAAGGTAGCTGAGCCCAGAGTCTGGAGGCCGAGCTAGGGCTTCGCTTACAAGAGACAGGTGAGCTTGGTGCAGAAGCCACAGCACAAATAACCTAATCGGGCACCACATGGGGGCCCCGGGGCGGGGGGGAGGGAGGGAGATGTTTTTGAAAATAAGAGGAGAGGCCTATCAAGACCTGAACAGTCTAAGAGAACAAGTCACAAGTTTATGCTGTACTTCCGAACATAGTGCAAGAATCCTGGGGACGGACCAGCCATCCACAGCGGACACCTGGGAGGATCTAGAGAGTCCAGAGGTAAGCCCAGGAGTCCCAGGTCTCTCCTCCACTTCTGTAAAGGCAGGGGCCCCCTTGTGTCCTCTCTCCACGTTCCCGTTTGCCATTTTGAGACTTGTGTGGCAGTCGGAGCATGAAGCACTTTCCTGAAAACACATTTAACCCAGAGTCTGAGATACTATTAATTAGCCAGTTAAAATTTCCACCATGAACTCTGTCCCTCTTTGGCAGGGTCAGGGCTTGTGATAAAGATTAGATTTGTTAGACAGTCAAGAACCCTCAATTACTTTGTATGTTGGCATGTCCCGAGTGTAAATGCGCAGCACTACCTCGGTACTCCGATTCAATAATTATGCCATTTATTTCAGTTCACTGACAATATATAATTAGTACACATATCAAAACACGTGTTTATTAAGATAAGTGTACTGCTGATATAAGAAATTCCCTAAAATGAAAACTATTCTGAACCTGAGTAAGAAATCATATGTTCGGTGGCTGACGCTGTCCCTGCCACGGACAGGCTCTATAACCTGGGGCTAGTCATTTAATTTCTCTGGGCATTAATTTTCTCTGAAAAATGAGGAGACTGGACTAAATCATTGCTAAGGTCAATTTTGATTTCTGATGTCCGTCATGTGAGTGCTAAAATGAGGCCTGCTGAGATGATGGTGGTTAGATTTGCATTAATCAAGAAACAATGATAATAAGTGTAGAACCATTTAATGAGTCCAGGCCATTTGCCTGGCACAAAGTAAGTCATTTTACATGGGTTATTTCTAATCATCTAAATAAACCCATGAGGAAATAGAGGTTCAGAGAGGCTGTAATTTGCTCCATGCTACATAGAGCTGGTAAGTGGCAGAGCCAGGCTCCTAACCCGTGTTTTCTCTGAAATTTTTTGAATTAGATACTGTGGTACTTATAATCCATCTCCTCATATGGTTGGTTTTAAAGATTCCACATTTTAGGCATTGTTAAAATTCTATTCTTCCAGGTCCTCATGTTATAAAGCTCTTTTTATCGTATGAAGGCAGAGCAAAATATCCCCTCAACTCCTGAAGAACTCACTTATTCATTTAGCCCTTATTTTCAAGGTATATATATCTATATGCTTTTAATCTCCTATGAATATCTCCTGTGTACCCACAATCAAACTATATATGTTCTGAGGGAATATCGAGGACCTGGACTAAGCAATTCTAAGGACATGTGTGGTACCAGCAGGGCTGGAATTCAGCTGAGGAGAGTGAAATGCCAAAGATGCAAAAAGCCCAGGAGGCACCCACGCCCGGGGTCATGCCAGTGTAAGGTCACCTCGCCCCAGTCTTGGCACTGGGAAGCACAGAGCGGTTGGTAGACAGGTGGCTCATTGGGACCATTTGAAGTTTAGCAAGATTAGTTCTCGGTAGTGACACCTACTGAAGTTTGGCTACCCAGGGAGACCCTATGTAGTGCCTGGAGAATCAAACTGCTGGAAAGAGAACTGGTTTCTAGAAAGACAGAGCAGAGGTAAGCCAGGGTATAGGCAGACCTTCCCTGGGGACATATCCTTATAATAGAACAGTGGGTCACCAGGAGAGCTGAAACAGGAGTAACTGAGCAGATATCTTTTGGTGCAATCGTTCCTTCCATCTAGACCTTGACAATGCTGTGTTATAAATGGACCGGTTTCTGAAGCAACTCTTGTGAGTTCCTTCAGGCTTTTACCCGTATGTATTAGTCTTCTAGGGCTGTCATAGCAAAAACACCGCAGACTTTGGGGCTGAAACAACAGAAATTGATTTTCTCACAGTCCTGGAGCCAGGAAGTCCAAGGTCAAGGTGTCAGCAGGTTTGGTTTCTTGTGAGACCTCTCTCCTTGCTTGTAAATGGCCGCCTTCTTGCTGTGTCCTCACTTAGTCTTTTCTCTGTGCACATGCACCCCGGGTGTCCCATTGCATGGCCAAATTTCCTCTTTTTGTAAGGACACCAGTCAGATTGGATTAGGACCCACCCAGGAGCCTCATTTTAACTTAATCATTTCTTTAATGGTTTTATCTCCAAATACAGTTATATTGTGAGGTACTAGGGGTTAGGGTTTCAACATATGAATTTGTGGAGGACACAACTCAGCCCATAACACCATGGATCTAGAGAATTGTAAGCTCTCACAAATAGTCCATAATGTCATGTACATTATGTACAAAATGCCATGTATATTAATAGAAAATAAACATTTATTTCTTCATCCTTCAAAATTCAATTCTGACATCTAGGCAAACAATAAACTTTTCATGAATCAATATAATTGATAGAATAAATGAATTTAAGTTTAATATCTTGGGTGGTCACCATCACACTATCTAAATAGCAAAATTTAAGAATTAGAGATGTTGCTGAGATGCAAATTGATAAATTACCCATTCTTTATTACTTAAAAGTTAATATTTTAAACAATTGAACTTAAGCAATGCTGCAATTAAGGAAACAATTCTATATAGAAATGTCTGTTTCTTTTTTAGTAAATATATATAATTGAATATTTTTCTCATGTCTTTATTATTACCTTTAATCTGACCTAGTTCATATACCCAGATATAAACTGGGTATTTATTACCCTTAATCCTATATTAACACCAAATCATCTTGGGACTGGCTTTCTAGTTTCAGATTATCTTGAAGTAAAAATATCACATTTAGTTTAGTGGCCAAAAAGGTCTTTACATCATGCATACATACTTTAAATATTTATTTAAGCCATTGTGCTAATAATGATAGTTTTCATTGTATTTTTATTTATTTGTTGTATTTTTCACATTATACATGTCTTCAGTCAAAAGATCAGCACCTTTCCTCTTATCACTTCCGCTCTAAGATCTTGATTTGTCTTTTTTACATAGCAAAAAAGGAAAAGAAAAAATAATTGTGTAGATTTTCTTATTTTACACATTACAGTGTACCACCAACATTCTTGTCAAGATTCTGTCTAATCAGATGATTAATTTCCACTTGACTCTTTAAAAATAAAATAGCTCATCACTCATCAATTATTACTAGCAAAAATCACTGACTTGTTTTAACTTGAAATTTAAATTGAATAGTTCACTCTCAGCAATATGCCAGCCTCAGCTGAGCTCAGAGTGTAAGCAAAAGCTCTCAAAACATCTGTTTTTGGTGAAGTCATATTTTTACTTATTAAATTTATTTTCATATTCTTTTTTACTTGTGAAACTTGGGGCAGATTATAAATTAGGAGATGAAGTAGTATATTCTTATATCAAATAGAATTTTTTCCTGAGTTTTCATAAGATTAAAATAGCACTTAGCAAATAGAGCTTGTGCCAAGTTTAAAAGACCACAAAAGACATAAATTCATGGATTATAATAATTATTCCAACCATTCATTTTATAGATAAACTGAAGCAGAGATAGTGTAAGCAAGTTGTATACAGAAGAATGATCTGAAAGGGCTTTGATTTTTAAGTTCAGAAATTGTTTGAGAAAAGTGTTCCAGACTGGACCTTTGAGGAACAAGTAACTCTGCTTGCAGGTAAACATGCATGCTCCAAAAATAACTCACGAGTGGGAGTGTTGAGTTACTAGTGGTAGATTTGAAAGCCAATGGGAAATTGAGTTTAGCATATTGGAAGAAGAGAGTCAGTTGAGAAATGGCATGGTGAAAGTTCAATATGACTTATTTGCATAGTTTGTGATAATGCTGGCTCGCAAAGTGGACTAATGATGGGAGAAGTCTGACCAGGCCACCTGTGAGAACATAACTACACTGGATGCATCCGTGAATTAAATGGGATCTGGGGAGAGACTACAGTGATGAAAATGTGGTGAAGAAAAACAATAGGAATCATATCAGGTATTCACATATTGAGTTCTAAAGATAGCCTTACGACATTGAAATCAGTCATGTCAAAATTTCAAAAAGAAAAATAAGTCAATAATAAAAAAAAGTAGGAAAAAGTTGTCATCAAAGAGAACAAAGACAGTTAAAGATGAAAACATCTAAGATTGGTTCTTAATTATTTTTTGTAGAATAGATGAACTAACTCCACATTCATATTTCCCCAGGAATTATTGTTCCCACTAGCTTAAAAATAATGAAAGATGGTAGCATCTTTAAAAAAAAAAACAACCTAATATGTATTTCAGTTGGCTATGTGAAAAGACTTTAAATGCACCTCACCCTTTGTACTTTCTGTGTATAGCAGCTCTATTCAGAGGTCTTATATTTTATAGACCTGAGAGCCAGTCTACATGGCAGCACATATTTGCAGTGATAAGGCCAGGGAAAAAAAAAAAAACCCCTCTGCTTTCACACATCCTTTGTGACCGAAGTCATTTGACAACATGGAAAAAACACCCTTTTCTTTCTTCCCAGTGGTGTTTACGGGAAGGAGGCTGCACATTGTTTCACAGTATGCATTTGCACGTTGTTTGGATGCTAAGCATTCCACCCCAGACAACTCTGAGCTGGTGGGAAAGCTTCGAGTCAAGTCACTTGAAGTGGGAAAACAACTCTGATGTATTGCCCCTCTTCTCTCTGTTTTCCTCAATTGCTCAGCTCCCTACAGTGTTTTCAACCCCAGAAGTGTCAAGAGCAAAGCACTGCAAAAATATCACCAAGGCTAAGGATATGTCTAATCTAAATTTGTTCATATGCGTTTGGTCATTAATTGTATAGCACTTTCTAAAGAGGGAGTATATCGCAATTAGAGGCTGAGCAACTTCATGAAAAAGAACTAACTTAACTGGGGCTGAGGAAATAACTTCTTTTCAGTTGATTTTCCAAGGTCATGAGATTTGGTGGTTTAACTGAATAAGAAAGATCCAAGGTTCATTACTTCACCCCTTCTTTTGGTAGATAATTTGGCTTATGGAAATTAGAGTTGAAAGTCCAATAATTAGTTGATAATTATCTGTAGTGGGTTGAATTATGTGCCCTCAACAGGCTATGTTAAGGTCTTAACCCCTGGTCCCTGTAAATGTGACCTTATTTGGAAATAGGGTCTTGAAGATATAACCAAGTTAAAATAAGGTCAGACTGGGCCCTAAGTCATATGGCTGGGAACTTTATAAGGGAAGGAAGATTTGGAGACAGAAAGACACACAAAGGAAAGAGAACATGTGAAGGCAGAGGTAGATATCGGAGTGATGCCGCGATCAAGGAATGCCAGTGAGTGCCAGGAAGCCCCAGGTGCTGGGGAGAGGCAAGGAAGAATTCTTCTCTAGAACTTTCAGAGAGAGCATGGGCCTGGCAACACCTTGGTTTTAGACTTCTAGCTTCCAGAACAGTGAGAGGATACATTCAGTTTGTTTTAAGCCATCTAGTTTGTAGAAAATTTTTACAGCGGCTCTAGGAAACTAACGTTCCGAACTATAATTTTTCCCTGATTATAAATTATCTACTCATTGTTATAATTTTTTAAGTTTCTCGTTGTTAAAAAAAAAAATTCAGCTCCCAATTTTTATATAGAGAATACTGATATCTTAAAAGACTTCTAGTAACCTTGGGGACTTCTGAACAGAATATGCAAATTTAAAGGGAAACAGACGTTCATAACTTTAATGAATCAATGTCAATTGTGTGAAAATAAACATCTTCACTCCCACCTGCAGGCTGGCCTTGGCCTCCTTTTGCAGGCATCCCACAATTAAATCATATGGTCTGTTGCCATTCTGTGAGTCTCAGGGGGAGAGACTGATGATGATGGTGGTGGTGGGGATAATTATTAGACACAGGATAATTCGTATCTTAAATTTTTTTAGTTTGATAAGAATTTGTTAACACATACTGCTATGTAGTATAATGTATATATATTTGTCTTTTAGATAAAAAGTTGTAAATTTCCCTTTCCCTTTGTCTTGGCTTGGGTTCCCCAGAAAACAATGCCTGAGGTAAAAGAGTCTGTGTGAGACTTTCCTGGGGATGGAAGGATACGAGATATAGGGAAAAGCATGGAAGGAGGAACATTTACTATAGCTTTCTTTTTTTTTTTTTTTAATCAAGTTGAACACTTGTTTAGGCAATTCTGGAGTTCATACTTTATGATAAAGACACACCTCTCTCTCCACAACAGCTGCAATGAATATAGCCTTCCACCTCCTTGACTGGAATAACCTGGGCCTCCCTAGAGGTCACCACTTCTCTCAAAGTGTACCCAAGCAGAGAGCTTAATCTCTCACACTCCACATAATCTATGTCCCCAGTGAGATCAGGGATTTTCCTGGCTTCCCGTGTCATGTTGTTACCCTATCTGAAATTTGTGAACCCTATCCTTTGATTCTCATGATTTTCTGTGTACTCCAATCCTGTCAACAATTGTAATGACTTCAACATTCACATGAAAGATGCACCAGATATATGGACTCTCAGTTCCTGGACTTTCTAGTTTCCAAAGACCTTGGACACTTGAGGTTAGCTATCACTTTCCACTGTTTTTATCTTAACCTTTTATTTTACCAATACTTGAAACTACCTGGCCTCTTAAGTCTCACAAGTGAAGGCCCAAATCTAGAAGACACTCATGTTTAAGCTGTTTCCCAGAAAGCTGTCGTATTTGAGCTGTGATATAAAGAGGTGATGTGGCAATGAATTGAGGGCAGCCTCTAGCCAATAGCCAACAAGGAACTGAGGCTCTCAGTCTAACAGCCTGCCAAGAAATAAATCCTGCCCACAACCATGGGAGTGAGCTTGGAAGCAGATCCTTCCTTGGTTGAACCTTGAAATGACTAAGGCCCTGGATAACACCTTGATTGTAATCTTGTAAGAAGCCCTGAGCCAGAGGTATCCAGCTAAGTGTGCCCAGATTCCTGACCTACATAAACTGTGAGATAGTAAAAGTTGTTTTGTAAGCCATTAAGCTTTGGTACAATTTGTTATTCAGGAATGGATAAAAAAATTCCATTATCTATGGCTAAAAAAGAAAGTCATCTGTTTTTCTGGAAACTGACATTAATGCTGGGCACTAATGTTTTGCAAATAGGTAATTGTTAAGTGGGAAGTAACAATAGAGTGTCTAAGAAAAAGAGAGGAAATAGCTGAAAGGAGGAACATACACCCCATGATACACCCCATAGATGCCTCCAAATTCCTGCCTTTCCCATAAAAGTGCTATTGTTGCCATTGCTACTTATGATCAGCTCCAAAGGACTTGCTGTTCTAGTCAAACAGTACAAAGTGGATGGAATGATTCTAATGCATTCTTTGAGTCCTCCTTCCAGATTATGTGAACAATTTAATAATACGTATTTCTTCCTGTTCCCAGCCTTCCCCTGCTCAGACAATTTTATTTGGTAACATTTCCATCTTATCATCCTACTCCTACTAATAGAATGTGGTGGGATAGGATATCCCAAATTCCACCCTTTTTTCCTGCTGTTTCCATGGACTATGAAAATAACACTAACAAAGTGATTATGACATAAAAGTCCAATCTTATGCAGTCATGGGCCATTCAAGAGCAGGTCACTATCATTAATCTTTCTCCTTCTATGGCTGGACTCCAATGTTTCCATACAGACAATTCAGACATTTGGCGTCTCTGTTCTAACCCTGAGATTGGCTGGTATTGTAACTTGAGGACATATATCTCACAATGGTATAGCTAAACCACTCCAGACTTAACTACCAGTTAAGTCAGTGGCATCCATAAAACTTCAGTCTAATGTAAGGATTAACAACACGGATGAGTTACTTAGTCTCTTAGTGTCTCAGTTTACTGATCTGTCAAATAGGGACAATAATCATCTCTACTTCATGGTCCTTGTGAGGATTAAGTGTGTTAAATACTTAAGTCACTAACAGCATCTGGCACATAAGAAGTTCTGATGGCAGCTGTATATACCAAATACAAACCTTCCAGAAATAGGAAAATCTCATTTTTGTAAACAATCTTAGAGAGGTTCTCACACACAGTATTTCACCCTACTGTGGCAAAAAGCATTGAGGAAGAAACGGCAGAGGGTATTTTATAGTATTTTCATTTTACACATGAAAAAGCAAAGGTTTAAAAAAACTAAATAACCAGCATCAAATCTTGTAAGTGCCAGGGGTAAGATTAAAATCTAGGTTTTTCTCGTGAAAATTTTTCTGAAGCTTCGTCTGCCTGTTCTAGAGAGGTGAATAGGTGCCAACATATGATCTCCTCATATTGGATGAGGATTCAATGGGTTGTGATTTTCAAGTTTGGGATGAGGACATACTCCTTTTTGTTTTTTTCTCATTTGTTTTGCTCTTCTTGTTATTTTTGTTTTTTTCAACATCAAACGGTAACATAGTAATTTGTGGCCAGTGTTCAAGAATGTTGGGATGATGATGCTCCTTAGGATAGCACTTCTCAGTCTTTCTTGGGAGTGCAGTTTTGTTTTGTGTTTAAGAGTAAGAAAATGTTTAATCTCACCATTTGATAGAATGAAATAAAACCAGATTATAAAGCATGATGTACACCTCATATTCTATGGTATTTGAATGGTGTTTTTTGCTTTCACATAAGCCAGTAGATTGTTTTCAGCTGTACGAAAATGCAATAACACAAAAGAAAGTGCACGTGCTAATAGAAGTGAGCCGACCATGTATTAACCAGGGAATTAAATCCCCCTTTTTTATTTTTTTTTCACCTCACTCCCATTTAATGCATCATTGCCAAGAGTTCTGGATATCACACTTATAAAATATCAGAAGAATATCATGAAAAAATATCCAGAAGCCTTTTTTTATGTCTGGATTTAGTGTCTTTTTATATTTTACTTTTTTATTTTTATAGGAATTCACTGTCAGCAGAGAGCTATCAAGTCCTAGTGTTTATCTATCATCCTGGTGTAAGCTCCGCCTGTCTACTTCTGGCTTGTGTGGATTTCTTTCCTTTGGGGTGGTGGCTGGTGCCAGAATGAGAGGAAATATCACGCCCTCCGAGAGTCAAGAGCAGCTGGTGCAATTGCCCTGGTGTTTATGGGATATTACAGGCATAAAGGCACATTTGGAACTGGTTGGGGAAAGAACTTAATGCTTCTTTCTTTTATCTTTATAATCCACTTTCCTAGCAAGGATTATCCTACAGTTCATACTAAATTTAGCAAATGCAGATTAAAAAAAAAAAAAAAGGCTAGGCTGCCACAAGGTACTGTGAGAAAGCAATGTATGTGCTGAGTAGATAAACTGGCTTTTATCAAATGAAACAATAAAGACACAAAGAAACTTGTTCAAATTGTTTTTTTTTTTCTTTTTTTTGAACAATGAAAGCCATTTTTGTAAGAATTAACCAGAGGGAGTTGTACATCTGGAAAGCGGTGAACACATAGTTTCTGTTTGGGAGAAAACTGGCATTATTGCCAAAAAAAATTATACATCCACAGTATGATCCAAATTTGTCAAGCTGGGGGTGTCATGGAGAGGAATTTGCTACCAGAAATTTGCATTAGGTGGCATTTTCACTATTTATTTTCAATGACATCTTCCTTCGTTTTTGGCAGAATTTTTCTAGTGTTTATTTTGGGAAGAGCTACAGAAGGAAGCTTAATAAAATAAGCTAAGTATCAACATGGCAAAATTAGGGTCCTAGGGTCAAAATGATGACTTCTGTTTTATTTCCATATAGAAGTCGGGTCTCAGGCCAAATTTTGCAAATCACAGAAGTTATTCCTTAGTGCTTTGTTGTCTGCTTTTTTATACTGTCATATTTCCCATTATTCCTTCTAATTATTTTCTTTTTCCTAATCATATAAGGTAGGCCATTTTGGGTGCTTATTCTCCACCCTTCTAACAAACATCAGTACTTCAGGTGTCCACATCCGCTTTATTCACTTATAAATAATTAATACAACAAACATTTGAGCAACTGTGGTCCACATTTCAGAAGGCACTGGAAAAACACAGGCGAATGCGTGTCAAGTCAGTATGGCAGGATGAACTTCTGCGTCAAATATATAAAAAAGCTGTGGAGATAAAAACTATTAAATATCATATGCTTGAGCTCAAATAACAAAGATGATAAGAAAGTTGTCAGTTGCTATAAATGAGGCAAGAACACAATCAATGCAGAACTGAAGTCAAGGGGGGCCTAGGGTTTTCCAATGTAGATTTAAACTTGATGAGGTTGGATCATGGGTTTTGATGCCCAAATAAGGATGCAAGATGAGGCCCTCATGCCTTGAAAGGTAGGAAGCCTCCAAATACACTTAGGAACCAAAAGGCATGCTCTGCTGTGTATCCTGGAATATGGCAGGGAAACTTTCCATCTATTCACAGCCCTGGTGGAAGAAAGCCACCTGGGAGAAATGGAAACCGAAGCCTACCCACAGGCAGGTAGGAGATTCGAATTTTTCTCAGTGTTTTGAAAGTGAATTTTTGCCCCTCTCAGGGGCCAACTTAAAAATCATGTGTATGCTTACATCTGTAAAACAGGTTTTTCCCAGGAAAGACAATGCCTACTGGAAATAATCAAGCCACCAAAAATTGCCAACCACATCATAAAATAAACATCTATAGAACAGTCAATAGGTGGAACAAAGATAAAGCAGCTGGAATTCAATCTTAATAGTTGATAGCCAATGTGTTATTAGGAATAATGTCTTCATATTTGTTACAACATTTTAATTTTTCTCTCAAAATATCTCTAAAAATATAAAGACTTCCAATTCTCGTTCCTACTTATATCTATCTGTTGGCTTGCTCTGCATTTCAGTTGAAAAAATTTTGTTGAATTCTGGAATTTGAAGGGAGATTTTATTTGCTTGCTTACTCATTTCCTCAACAAAAATTTACTGAGAGCTATGTTGTACCAAGTCAATGTGGCTAAGAAGACAATGTCTAGTTGACAGAGAGACTAGAAAGCAGGAAGTTATAGGGGAGAGGGGTGAGGGGATAGGTTAGCCTGGTGATGGGTATTAAAGAGGGCACGTACTGAATGGAGCACTGGGTGTTATACGCAAACAATGAATCATGGAACACTACATCAAAAACTAATGATAAAACATAAAAAAAAAAGAAATTGCAAATCAGATTTGCCTCAAATGTCTACTCTATAGCAAAAACCCTAAAAGATTTGGTGATGTCTACAGAATTCTTGGTGAAGAAAATGACTTTACCCAAAATTCCAAACATCTAAGTTTTTGATCACATGAGAAATTAATTGAAAGACAACCATACATTTATAGGAGCTCAGAAACTATGCTGCTAATTTACCCAATAAAAACAGTTGATGCAAAGCACATGGCAGTTAAACCAGAGATAAACCTCAATAAACCTCAATAAGGAAAAGGAAGTTTGGGTTATAAAAGGATGTAACTTTGGGGCACCTGGGTGGCTCAGTTGGTTAAGCATCTGCGTTCAGCTCAGGTCATGATCTCAGGGTCCTGGGATCCAGTCCCACATTGGGCTCCACTCAGCAAGGAGTTTGCTTCTCCTTCTCCCTCTGTGTGCACCCACTCTCTCTCTCAAATAAAAACAAAACAAAACAAAACAAAAAACCCACAAACTTAAAAGAGCATAAGAAATATTGTGGCAGATTAGTGACAAGGGTCATGGAACCAGAACTGCATTGAATAGTCTTAAGTTCACATTTTTTTAGTGAGCCTTGCCAATTTGCAAATGAAGATACTGCATCTACAAATTGCAGATTTAATTTAATTACTGAAGTTGTATAGGACAAAAACTGCCTGACAACTTCCCTGAAATTGATCTCTTTCATGGTAAAATGTATATTATTTTTTTAAAAGGTAGTCTGTGATATAAATTCTTGTTCACATCAAAACCATCAATGATCATTCATTCGTTTTCCTATCTTTTCTGTGTGCTTTACTAAAAAGTACCAAAGACCTTTACAAGAAGTACCAACAGGTTCATCAAATCTGGAATAAGATAATGGAAAGCATGAATGATCTAAAAGATAGAGACAAATGATTCAAAATAAGTGGTCAGTTTTTTTCACCATATAACACTGGGAAAGATTAGAAAACACTTGCCAGTGCATGTACGCATTATCTATTATCTTTATGTTTTGTTTATCAGAAAAGTTGAAAGACTGAAAAAAGTCACGTTTATAAGAAAATTCTAATAGAACTGTATGATAACATGGTTCGGGGAAAATAGGCTCATCAGTAGAAAATATACTCTGGGTCAAAATATCGGTTAATATGAACTAAAATTCAGAAGTTGGAAAGGTAGCAGTTAAAAAATAATAAAATTTCAAGGGACGCCTGGGTGGCTCAGTCAGTTAAGCATCTGACTCTTGATCTTGGCTCAGGTCTTGATCTCAGGGTTGTGAGTTCAAGCCCTATGTTGGGCTCCATGCTGGGCATGGAACCTACTTAAAAAATAAAAAGATTAAAAAAATAAATAAAATTCCTCATGTTATAGAAAAGGGAACTCAACCACTACTGTGACTTGTGATAATATAATTAGAGAATGATCTGTGTTTTTAAAATTGTAAATGAAAACTCCAGGAGAATTAAAGCAGGCTATTTACTCTTCAAATCACATGAAGAAGAATTAAAAATAAACATGAAAAGGGAAGAATATAAGGTAAAAAAATATTAACAAAATAAAAGTGGAAAATCTGAAAACAAAAAGAATGAATACTACACTCTTTAACATGACAGTGAAACACATAAAAATCATTTCTCAACCACAATCTACCAAATTTATCCTAAATATATATTTTTATTGTAAGTGTTTTTGGAGTTCATAGAGCAGGATACTTTTCTGGCCCTTATAAATGCTATTATATAGAGGTTTTAAGGAGGTAATTAGCTCACTATATTAAAAATAAAGAAAAAATGTGAAGATGTAATGGGTTATTACATTCAAATTGAACTCAAATTATTTCATTCAATCAGTTTTTGTATTTTGTAGTTGGATTCATTAATTATTTGTCATAATCAAATGTTATTTAATTTTTTAAAAGCTGTCATTATAAAAACATATTGAATAAATGCCCAAGTGTAGACATTTAAACAGCTAATACAAAATACCTTTTTTTGTCAATGAGTGCAGATGTCCCTTTTCAGCTAAAAATAAAAATGAGATGTGATACAAAGGAAAGACATCAACTTCCAAACTAGGATGAGAGTTCTGGAAAATGAATATACTATCAGTATGGGTAAGGGAAGAGTTTGTTTTCAATTTATAGGAAGCTAAATCTTGGAGATCAGTTGAAATAAGGTTGTTATATGACCGCTATTTTCTTAATTATACTTTTTTGAGTGCCATGTTCCCTCTTGCTGTAGGATCTTTGCACACGCTGTTCCCTCTGCCTAGGACACTCTTCTCCCCCACCTCTTTAACTCCTGCCCTTTCTTCAGATCTCACCTCGAAAATTAATTCCTCAGAGGTTTTCTTTGAGCTTCTTAGAAGGTCTTTTTCCCCTTTTATGCTTTCATCACATTATTTCATTTATTTAATGAATACTTACCATATTTCATTGAAACTAAGACACTGGTGATGGTAAGATATACCTTAGTTTCTGTGTTATCTCTTGGAAAGACAATGTGAGACCAATTAAACTATGACACAGTGTTTCATAGGAGTCAGAATTTTTATTTTACCCTTATTGAAAGAGCTCTTTCAGAAATAGTTAGACCTACTTTTACCATATATCCCTTTTGCGGATACATAAAAAAGAACTTTAAAATGAAATAAATAAAGATACTCCTAAAACGTTCACCTTCAGAATTCAACTTTCAGTTCCTTTTCAAGTCAGAAAGATCAATACCCATGTGTTTCCATATGCTGTTGTCTTTTAAGCCATCAGAAGCATTGTTGGTGCATTGCTTCCTAAAAGTTTGCTCTAAGCTTTAAGTCACTGGCTTTTAAAAGTTTTCTCCAAGTTTTACTTCACTGGAAGACTTGCATAGGTAATTTATTGATTTTTACCAAAAGGTTTCAAATTAAGCTTTTCCTGATATTATCAGGACTCATTCCTTCTTCTAATGGACCTAAAAAACTGTCTAATCAAGCAACCAAAAATAAAGACATCCAAGCACGTGTAGATAATGACAACTGTCACACCCTCAGTTAGTGAATATGATATCATTGATGATAAGGATAGCCCGGTTTCCAAAATGTTAAAGTACATAATTTACATTGAAGAAATGTGCTACGTATGCTAATGTTCCAAGCCTTGTTTTATGCACTCTATGAATATTAATTCATCTCATCTTCATGACAATCCTATGTGTGTACAATTAATAGTCCCTTTTCAGTAAAGAAGAAGCAAGCACAGAGGTTGAGTAACTTGCTCGACAGTCAGAAAGTGACAGAACTGTGTAAACTTGTGTATCTCCTATAAGTTGAAACAAAGTTGTAACTTACATTCCCTGTTTGAAAAATGAATTCTTTCTACTACTAGATTGTATACTCTATGAGGGCATATTGTTCTGCCTATTGAAACCCCAGGGGATATCACAGTGTTTGATACAAAACTAAAAGCTCAAGAGAGATACTTGTTATAGATTGAGGATAGATAACCTTCTCTGTACTTTCTCTAACCTCAGCATCTTTCCTTCTCTTCTTGTTAACTTTGACTTTTGTAATCTAGCATTATGTGAAAAGAGAATACATTTCCTCATATGTAACATGATTTGAGGAAAGTTGAGATATTTCACTTGAAATGATCTTCTTAAGTGATTAATGAAGCCAACTATTAGTGATCTACACTTCTGTGTTTGACATTTTTCTCTTGTAGAGGTCCTCTTTTTAAGATGTAAATATGTGTGATAGGTTACATGATATTGTGTGAATTTGCTAGGCCTGTCTCTCCTATTGATAAGCAGACAAAGACGGGTTTAATATGAGGACTCAAGATGCCTGCTATGGGAATCAGAGTGAATTCAGGGAATCTGGAAGGATTAAACTCAAATCTAAAATACACACACACAGACGCACACTCAACAAAACAAAACAAAACAAAACACAACCCCAAAACCCCTCAAATCTCAATGAACCCAGATGGTTTTTAACTTCTATTGAAGTATATAATATACACACTGAAAAATGTACCATTCGTAGGTGTATAGCCTGTGGGTTTTTACAAAGTAAACACACATTAACAAAACAGAACATTATCAACATCCTAAAATGCCTAGTCACTACACCTTCGAGAACAAAACTTTCTGATTTCTGTCATCATTGATTACTTTTGCCCATTTTTACACCCAAATTACACAGAATCCTTAAGTATGTACTCTTTTGTGTATGGCTTTTTTCATTCAATCTGTGTTTGTGAGATTCACTCATATTTTTATGTATCATCATAGTCCATTCATTCTCATTGCTGTATTGTATTCCACTGGATAAACACAGCATGATTTATTTACCCATTTTATTATTTGTAGGTGTTTGCATATTTTCCAGTTTGGGATTATTATAAATAATACTGTTATGAACCTTGTATATGCCTTTGGGAAAAATAGATATTAATCTATTCTGGGTATACACCTAGTAGAATTTTGGGGCCCCATGTGGTATGTGAAAATGTGAGCTTCAGTAGATAAGCCAAATGTTTTTTGAAGAGGTTACACTGGGGCATCTGGGTGGCTCAGTCAGTTGGGCGTCCAACTCAGTTTGGCTCTGGTCATGATCTCTGGCTTGTGAGATTGAGACCCACAGTGGGAGCACCACTGTGGGCTCCCCGCTCCCTGCTCAGCAGGGAGTCTGCTTGATATTCTCTCTCTCCCTCTCCTTCTGCCCCTCTCCCTACTCTCTCTCTCTCTCTCTCTCAAATAAATAAACAAAATCTTTAACAAAATTATGAAGAGGTTGCACTACCCACCTTTTCCTCCTCCTCCTTCTTTTTCTTCTTTTTGGTGGTAGGGAGGTCCCATCCTGTTTGTCTTGCCTTATCTAGAAGGGCTTCATGGCACATCGAGTCCTTCATTCAATGTGTACATACTGAGAACGTGCCAGGTACAGGGAAATATCAATAGCAAATTTTAGGCTTCTGGGTTGAAAATATGCTTGCATATCCATCTCCCATTCAGTCACCATAGAATCACTGTAAATTAGGTGGTAGAGGCATTACCGTTCTTCTATATATTTGGATTATGAAGCTCAGGAAGATTAAATGGCTTACTCTTCTCAGCTGGTAAATGCAGTGCTTGAACATGAACCCAAGAGTTCTGACAACACATCCTATGGTTATCCTACTTGGTCATGTCACCTCATCTTAAGGATATGACATATTTTCTTCTATCAATCTACTTGTCATTTCTGAGAGGGTTGAGAGCAGGATACTTAGGAAATTGCTTTAGCAATCAAACGTACTCCGTTGTGACATCAGAGAAGTAGCTTCTACTTCTGGCCTTCTACCATGTGACCAATGGAGTGACTGGGTGCAGGCACAGCGTGGGGGTAAGGAGGTCAGTTCTCCTTCAGCATGTCCTGAAGTAACCCAGAGGTGAAAGGAGGCCTCCCTTTTCTAGTGCGGCAGGTGAAAGCATCCCATTTGAGACAGAGAAGACAGGCAGGGAGGCTAAGCCAGCATCATACAGCCTGCTCAGCTCTGCTGTTTCCCACAACTCCTCATTTCACAGACTCCAATTTTTCCCCCCAACCTAATTTTATAAATCAGTAACTACTTTATCATCTAAAACAGAAGAAGCCTTGACTAACAAAATTTAGTCTTGATGGAAAGATAGTCCACTAAAATGGATTGTAAGAGGGAAAAGATAGAAGATAAATAGGAATAAAACTTACTTTTGCTCATATGTTGATTCAGGATAGAAATATGATATCAAATATCACTGCACAGATGAAAAATCCCCAGTTACAAAGCATTTTTCCTAAAGACAAAAATCAAGCCAAATTGCACCTTTTATGATATATCCAGACCTTTATGTCCGTGATCCTAGATACATTGAGGGTACTGAATGATGCGCTGTAATTGTACACAAAAGTACTGGAACAATCTTTTGTTTCTTTATTTACCTCTATTATAAAATGTCTTGGCAGATTTAGCCATTAACAGTTTCTGCTTTCTCAAGGAAAAGATAATTTACCCGCTTAAAGATATTAGGCTCCTGTGTATTGTCTCTCTCCATTTGGTATCCCTGATTCCCCCTCTGAACACTCGAGCGCTTGCAATCAGGGCACAATGACGCTCGCTAATAGCAACTGAACCACTGCACCCGTCACAGTGTTGTGCAGCTCCCACATCCACGAGCACGGAGCCCCAGCTATGTGGAACAGCATCCCAGAGCAGAGGCCAGGGCCTCTCCACAGCTGCATCTGCTTCCCTTCCCCGCCCGCGCCCCCGCCCCCCTCCCCCCCCCCGCTCCGGGAGCATCTGCTATGAAGTGTAACTCCAGATGAGCACATGGAGACCCAAACTTGAGCATTTTTCTCCTGATATTCTCAGATCCTAAAATTCTCCTTGAACCCAAATGCTCAAACTCCAACAGCCATTGGAACAATACTGGTGTTCAGAAGAAGTAGGGCTCTTGTTGTGATTAAGGGTATTTTTCCACTGACAGAAATAGTTACAAGAGGTTAGTGTGACTTTTCTGGGCAGAAAAATCTATTTTGATTTTTCTCATAGGTGGTATCTTTTTTTAAAAAAATAAATAAAGATCATAGGAATGCAGAGATTGTCCACGTTGGAAGAGTTTTGATACTTTGTCAGTTGTTTTATTTTACAGTGCCCTGTCTTCATCCTCGAGGTAAAGTACATCATGTTTTATTTTTATTGCATATGAATTAAAAATATTTGGCCATTGAGGATCAAGAGATGGCATGATCCTCTTGAAATAATGAAGAATTTGTGAAGTAGATCACAAATCAGAACTTTTTAACTAAATTAAATCACAAGATAGGATGGAATTTCCTCTTAGAAACAACAGAATCATCAGATTTCTCCTGGCTATTTTGAATCTTTGGGGGAAGATCATATTCAGCATTCATGAGACTGTATTGTGGCCGGGTTCCTGCTCCATGATAATCTTTTAGTCCTTTTAAAATTGCAACAATATAAATAGGAGATGGGGGGAGGAAGGATATATCTTTTTGTTTTTTAAAAAGAAATCCATCCTTGTTCTCTCCAGTCAGTACTTCTAATGTTCCTTTAGCCTAACAACATTCACATCTGCTTCTAGTGTCCCATTTTTCTCAAGCAAGTTCGACCAAGTTGATCATCTAGTCTAGAAACCCTCTGAAAACAGTGATCATCCCACATACCACCAGCAGCAACCGATGCTGCAGCGAAGCTTGCAGTAAATATCTATTGGATAAATGAATGATTAAAAGCGGGCGCCTGGGTGGCTCAGTTGGTTAAGCGACTGCCTTCGGCTCAGGTCATGATCCTGGAGTCCCGGGATCGAGTCCCACATCAGGCTCCCTGCTCAGCCCGGAGTCTGCTTCTCCCTCTGACCCTCCTCCCTCTCATGCTCTCTGTCTCTCATTGTCTCTCTCACAAATAAATAAAATCTTAAAAAAAAAAATTAAAAAAAAATGATTAAAAGCATGATTTATGGGATTTTCCACATGCTTAGACTAGACATTTACCTTAGGAGTGCCTATTATTTTAATGCTAAAATGTAGTTGATATATAATTTCAGTCATTTTTAAAAATGTGAGTTTCCACTTGTTCTCTGGCTATGGCCAGTACCCTGTAAAGATTGACAGCTGTGTACACTGAGGTAAGAATAATCACTGATGCACCTCTGGTCTTCTGCTCACCTCCTCTTTCACTAACCAGACAGGTGAGCTGTGAACTGGGCTCTGTTCCTCACCATGCCAGGCTGAACTAGTGCCGAGCTGCTGTTGGCCGGGTTTTGTTCCACAAGAGGTATCAGTCCAGGGATGAAACAGAAGTAAAATATTGCAGACACTTCCTATACTTTCTCTTTAAGCCCTTTCAAATTCCTTCTACTCCAGGCTCTTTGTGATACCTGTCACCATGACCAGACGTACTGGAACCAACGCCTTCAGCCTAAAACACAAGTGTTCACGAGTTCCTGTCCTCTGGGTTGCATACCCAATATCACTGAGATTTTTCTTAGGCATTACTGACCTGCTTTATATGCATTTGTTTACCTCCCTCCCTTTTAATAGTAGAAATTACATATAAAGCTCAGTGTTTATATGAACTTCATCATTACCTCTCAGGGGTTTGGAGGATCAGATAACTAACATATAAAGGGACCAGGAATGTCTTTGGGGACAAGACATAATATTAATTACTGGCATGTACTTCTGGTCTCCTTTGTAATACCATCTCTGCTGCCTCACAAGCACCTCCCCAAGAGCCTGGAGGAGCTCTCATTCTGCAAGCAGGAATTCAGCTGAAATTACCATCTATAGTCAGAAAAGCCTTTCAGCAACAGAGGGATCTTTGTATGTGCAGACTCTCCTGCATGTGGCTGGTTGGCATGACCAGCCAGCTGTGGGTTACCTGTGGGCACCAGCCATGTAAGGTCACAGACCAATGAGGAGACCTGAGTTCCCATACCACCTCCGCAGATGGGTGCAGCAGGGATCTGAGACACAGGCGGTTTGAAGTGCATGGGGTAAGGCAGTGTCAGTGAAGATAACGGTCCCTCACAGATTACCCAGCCAGGCAGCTCAAGCCAACAACGCATTTTATATCTTTAATTTTTACAAGGCACTGGTGAAATCACACACACACACACACACACACACACACCATGCTGGCAAAACAGAGAAGTGACTATGCAAAGCTACAAAACACAACTGTTTTTTCTCAGAAATAGGAAAGCAAAGGTTTAAATCACTGAAGGCAAGCTTGCTACTTCCTCTTTTTTGTTTGTTTGTTTTCTGTTCAAATTTGGCCCAAATATCCAGGCAGAGGGAAGTGAGATGGAGAGCGAGAGTCAGGCTTTCTCTCGTTAGCTGTTTCTAAATCCTCTCAGCCCTACAGGAGCCCTGATCTGTGTATTCTGAAAATGGCAAGAGATACGTATTGTATATTCAAATAATATAGCAGTAAAACCAAGATTCAAGGGTTGTTAATCTCAAACATATTATGGGATTGCAGAGCAACTAAGGTACTGAGTGTCCCATTTTAATTACCAGGATTGGCAGAAGAATCCAATTATGTCGCTGTGTCCTCAACATAACCCTTTCTGTCTTTGTTTGCTGCTCAGCTATTCTGAGCATGTTTTGATCACCTTTATTTGTTTGTTGTGTTTTGTTTCCTAGTATGCAAGCCTCCTGCTCTAATTTGAGAGATATTTTTGGAGGTTTTATTCTCATCGAAAGAGCTGCTCATCTTCCTCTTGCAAGCATGAAATGTTTCACATTAAGAATATTTTTTTCTTTTATCATTCCCTAGTGGGATTGAGGCAATGAGGATGACTGGCTTCCCATATGTGCCAGACCATTGTTTGAATCTGATGGTTACAGGCACAAATTAGTCTAACTCTGAGCTTCTGACATCACTGGAAATTTCAGGCTCGGAGTAAATTTTTATTCCATATGAATCCTTAGTGCCATGCAAAGAAAGGATCCTTAGTACTTTCTGCTTCTAAACATATTTTCACACCCTAGGATCTGTACAATCCCAGGACTGAATAGAAATAAAACAAAATTTTTAATTCAAATGATCACTCTCGTTGATAGTTAGGCCAAAATATTATCTGCATGGATTATGGACAGCACTTTTACGATAAACATTAAATTAGTCACCAAGTTCTTTCCATCCTACCCACTGTTATCACTGGAATCTAACCTTTTATTTCCATTCCTGTTGCCACTATCTGCTTTAGCTCTCATTGCACTTCCACAAATATTTCAATAATTTTCTAATTAATCTCTCTGCTTCCAATCTGTCCTTGCTCTCTCCCTCACTCCCATTTATTCCTCCAAAGCACAGGTATGACCAGCTCATTTTCCTGCTCAAAAATTTTACAAGGTACCCTGCTGTCTATAAAATATCACTCACTCCCCTCATCTGACATTCAAAATCTTCTCTGACATGGCACTGATCTAACCTTTCTATCTGCACTCTATTTCCTCAAATCAACACTTCCACCAAACTCCATTATCAACTCTACCTCAACAGGCAACATATTTGCCTAACACTGGCTTATTGTTTTTCTCGTGCTCTATTATTAGCCAAAAATTAGGTTTTGCCTCCATTTTCTTATATTCAAATCTCATTCTGCAGGATTAAGCATAATTATTACTGTTGTCCCACTCAAATTCAAAGAAGTCTTTACCATAATACTTTTTGTAACCTATTTTGGGCTTGTTTTATCTTCATTATGTTCATAGTGATCTTCACCAACATATTTTGAACTCCTTGATCAAAAAGGTTATGTTTTATACATTGTCGTATAGCCCCCATTGCCTTGGTACTCTGGCATTCCTGTAAGTACTCATTCATTCATCCAACAAATATTCATTGAACTCCTATTTAGCGTCCAGGGCTGTGCTACATGCTAGGGATGTAACAGTGAACATAACACACAAAACTTCCTGTGCTTATGGAATATATATTCCATTAGAGGAGAACAGATAATAAATAAAGGAAGTTGGTAAATATGTAGAACTGGGAAAGAAAATAAAACTGTGAAAAGGATGGGGGAAATGTCATTGTACATAGGGTGACATAGGGGAAGGTGATGTTTGAAAAAGTAAGAAAGCTGAAGAAAGTATGAGAAAAGGTCATGGGACATCTGGGGGGAAGAGCTTTGCAGGCTGATGCAATAGCAAGTGCAAAGGCCCTGTGGAGGAGTTGCTGAAAGTGAAAAAGGCGAAGAGTAGTAGCAGATGAAGTGGAATTATAGGGTGGATGGAATGGACAGAGGTGAGCAGTCATACAGTAACTTAAAGTTAATTGTAAGGACCCTGGCTTTAATCTGAATATTATGGCAGATTATTGTCAGATTTAGGCCGGAAAGGAAAATGGTGTGAATTATAATCTAAAGTATCATTCAGTTTCTGAAATTGTAATGGATTGAAGAGAGCCAAGGCTGGAAGCAGAGGGAACAGTTACAATATTATGAACACTTGAGCTTGAGCAAGTGGGTGTGGTACATTCTGGATATAACTGTATAGGATCTCTATTAACTCCTCTTTCTAACCAATAGCATAAATGCCAAAAAAAAAAAAAAAAAAAAGCTAGATATACACTCTGTGCACTCTGTGGTCTTGGAAAAGAATGAGAGACTCTGCCCCTCCTCTTTGTCTATTGTGATGGTGCTCTGAATGACAAAAGTAACTAAACATTATATAATGTGACCTAATCAAAAGGAGATGAAGAAGGAGGAGGAGGGCAGAGGGAAGGAGGAAAACCAAAAGATCCCCTCCAACTCTTGTTGTGCTGACCCACGACTGCCACTTGCTCAGATGGACATAGTTGATAACAGAAAATATGTCATAGTAAGTTGTTATAGCCTCTTTGATGAATTGTTTTCCAGATAACCTTTTTTTCCCCATGTATATGCTTCCTAAAATAAAAAAAGTAAATTATTTTAATTCTATTCTTTTTTTTTCCATTTAAGACAGGGAATACTTTATTCAAACTCATCAGAGAAATGGTCAGCTTGAGTCTATAACAAAGCATCATGGTTTTTTTTTTTTTTCCGGTTTTTTGTCTGTCTTTTTTCTTTTTTTTTTTTCTTTTTATTTAAATTCAGTTTAGTTAAGATATACTGTATTATTAGTTTCAGAGGTAGAGTTCAGTGATTCATCAGTTGCATACAACACTCAGAGTTCATTACATCAAGTGCCCTCCTTAATAAAAATCACCCAATCACCCAATTACCCCATCCCCCCACCCACCTCCCCTTCCGCTGGGGAATGGGATAATTGGGTGATGTAACAAAGCATCATGTTTTAAAGCATAGGTCAGTAATTGTATATGACAGTATACGTGCTGCATACAAATTAGCTGACCAGAGCACAACTTTTCAATATTTACAACAGGATAAGCTTCCCTGTAAAAGCAGCACCTTTGTGACATTTTTTTTTTTTTGGATGAGGTTTGATATTTTTGTTTTTATTTATTTTCTTATTATGTTCAATTAGCTAACATATAGTACATCATTAGTTTTTGATGTAGTGTTCAACAATTCATTAGTTGCAATAAAGAAGATGTGGTTCATATATACAACGGAATGTTACTCAGCCATCAGAAAGGATGAATACCTACAATTTGCACTGACGTGGATGGAACTGGAGAGGATTATGCTAAGTGAAATAAGTCAAGCAGACAAAGACAATTATCATATGGTTTCACTCATATGTGGAATATAAGGAATAGCACAGAGGACCACAGGAGAATGGAGGGAAAACTGAAGGGGGAGAAATCAGAGAGGGAGACAAACTTTTGTGACATTTTTAACTTTAGTATTCCTTTCCTTCTTCACCCTCTCCTTCAACAGAAACCACACCAATCTCCTCATAATCCTTCCCAAGGGCAGCCATGTCCTCATAGGCCTCAGAATACTCTCCTTCCTCCATGCCCTCACCCACATACCAGTGAAGAAAGACATACTTGGCATACATCAGGTCAAATTTGTGGGCCTCAGCAATGGCTGTGGTGCTGCTCAGCATGCACACAGCTCGCTGTACTTTGGCCAAGTCTCCGGGTACCACGCTGGAAGTCTGGCAATCGGTGCCAACTTTGAAGCCAGTGGGCACCAGTCCACCAACTGGATGGTACACTTGGTCCTGATGGTGGCAATGGCAGCATTGACATCTTTGGGAACCATGTCACGAGGGTACCACAGGCAGCAAGCCCTGTACTTACCATGGTGAAGGTCACATTTCGCCATTGGTTGGCTGGCTCAAAGCACACATTGCTGATCTCTGCTACAGAAAGCTTCTCTGGTTCTCAGCAGAGATGACAGGAGCATATATGACTAGAGGAAAGTGGATGTGGGGATAGAGCACCCGGTGGTCTGGAATTCTGTCAGATCGACATTCAGGGCTCCATCAATTCTTAGGGAAACGGTGATGGAGGACACAATTTGACCTATCAACCTATTCAGGTTAGTGTAGGTTAGGTGTTCAATATTAAGGTTTCTACAACAGATGTCATAGATGGCCTCATTGTCTACCATGAAGGCACAGTTTGAGTGCTCCAGGGTGGTGTGGAAACCTGGGGGTGGGGGGGCGGCTGGATAAATGGAGAGCTTCACCTTGGACTTCTTGCCATAATCGACAGAGAGAGGTGATGAGAAGGTCAGTGATCTCCTTCCAATGGTGTAGTGTCCCTGGGCATAGTTATTAGTAGAATCTTCCTTGCCTATGATGAGCTGCTCAGGGTGGACAAGCCAGCAGTAGGTGCCATTGTGAACTTCATCAATGACTATGGGCTCCAGGTCTACAAATACTGCCCTGGGCACATGCTTGCCAGCACCCATCTCACTGAAGAAGGTGTTGAAGGAGTCATCTCCCCGCAGTGATCCTGTCACTTGGCATCTGACCATCGGGCTGGATGCCATGTTCCAGGCAACAGAGCTCTCAGCAGGCATTGCCAATCTGGGCACCAGCGTGGCCAACATGGATGGACATGCATTCATGCATGGCTGCTGCTTTGTGGCTGCCGAGCAGATGGTGAAGAAGAAGAGGAGAGGTTGTTGCCTCTTACAGTGTGACTCTCAAGTGGTTGATATAAGAGAACCTCTTAATTCTATTCTTAAAATTCGGCTATTTTGTTTAGTCTGTGCATATAGAAATTCTCTTTCCTTGGCTGCTCTATCAATTATTTCATACATGAATCAATGAAAATATAAGATTTAATAAGCACCTTCAAGGCATAGTTCTATGCATGTAAGGCAAAATCTCATAGATTACAATGCAGTTGGGAAGATAAATTACTACATGTGTTCTGAATAGGGTAGTAGCTCAATACTAGTGACTGAAGGAAAAAAACCACAAAAAATAAGTGATATATAGCCAACTGTGTCTCATAAGCAGAAAAAAATAAAAACATACTAGAAGTTCTGCACAAGGACCATCCATCCATTCTGTGTTGATGTATTAGAGAGATTTTATTGAAGAATGAATAGAGATAAGGCAGAATGAAAAAGAGGAGAATTCCGGGTATAGGGAGTATATAAATAAGTTCTTGGGAGAGTGTTTGGGCAGTAGATTATATAAAATGGATCAAATAAGTTGGAATAGAATAAAAATAAGACTGTCCAGAAGGCTTAAGCTCTAATAACAGAGACTTAAATACCCAAGTGAATAAAGATGGACTCTGGCCAATGCAAGATGAATAGCTGCTAAAAGATTTTTAAGAAGTATAAAGGGGAAAGAAAAATTTGAAATTATAAAAACTTCATTTAATAAAGATCAACCAGGAAGTCAAGTGCAAAAAAGAGAAAGAGTTCTGAGCTCCCATATAACTTAAACATTGATAATTTTGAGACATCTTTAAAAGCCCGTCTCTCATCTTAAATAATATGTTTGCACTTCTTCGCAAACTTTTATACTGGTATTCCATAAACCATAAAGGAACAGAAGAATTCTGGCTCAATCACTTTTCTATTTCTAGGTCACAAAGCCAGTATTTAATTTGGACTAAATAGTGGCTTGGTCATTTCACAGCCAGTAAGGAAAAGCACAACAACATTTAGAATGGGACTTTTCCTGTTATAATCTTGGCTAAAGCCACATTGCTTATGCTATTGGTTGCTAATCCAAATGACACAATCCAAAGATAAGTACTACACACATCATAATGGGATTGATGAAAAGAAAGCCAAACTAACCCAGCGACCATTACTCACTTGAAAACTATATAGATTAAGGCTAAGGGTGTATCAATGAGGACCAGATTTCTTTAGGTGAAGGAATTTGTGAGAATAAAGATAACTGTCAGGATTTCCCTCTCCTCCTTGTAGATACCCTTAAAGTACATTAGAAAGCTCTAAAAATCCTTGAAGAGATTAGGAGAAATTGGGGTCAAGGAGGAGAAATTAACTTCTTTTACTCCCTGATTGCATGTTCCTGAGCTCAGAAACCCAGGGTGTTGCTGCCAGGGTGGAGACTATTGACATTTTAGGAGAGCTTGACCTGTTGCCCCCTAGAGTTTTGGCAGCCAAGACACTGCAACTTGACTCTCACATTGAAAGTTTTGAAGCTGGGAGGATGCCTGGAGTACCCACCCGTACACGAATGAGGGAAAGAGAAGAGAAGTCATAGTAGAAGCAAGCTGATATTCTACAATTTGACAAACAAGGGGGTTTACATTCCTTTGAGTCAAGTGGATATTGTGGAAAATAGCTAGGCTGAAGTACTATTGAAAGTATTGCCCCTCCCTCACCAATTAAAAAAAAAAAAAAAAAAGGATACTTCTCATAGTGAGGACCTAGTATGTAAACTGCCAGAGGCACTAGCTGAGAGTGAACTCAAAAGGTCAGCTCAGGATTGCCACATTTTTGCCAGAGAATATATAATAGTGCAGGTCACCATGGGGTGGGTAGAGAGGAGTGGTTCATAAAGAATCCAATAATACGCTTCATAAAAGTACAAGTGTTTGGATGTCTGCCATGACAGAGGGCAAAAACCAGCCAGTGTGAGCCAAGAAGGAATAGCCAATAATTCCACCTACTCAAAAGACCTTTTATCACCTCGAGGCCTTCTTCATTATGCTTTTGTTCTTGAAAGAATGAAGAGGATGAGGAGAAAGAGAGGAAGTGCAAAGTGAAGGCAGGGGTGGATTTACCTTAAAACTAATGAAACTCAAACTTCAGAGCCCCTCATTTGCACAGATCTCCTTGGGATGCCAGGGACCATATTTTGTATTATTAATTTGTCGTATTTTTTGTAAAGGGGGTGCCCCTCCCCAAATTGTAAATGCTTTGGTTTCCACAAAACCTAGATAAAATTAAGAGATAATGCATGTCCCTTTCCTTGATGCTACTTGCCTAGCCATATGTTAGACTAGATTGGGGGTAGTAGTTAAATGGAAGGAGAAATTGATGTTTTGATATGAGTTGGGCTGAAGTTTTTAATATCTGAAATTAAAACACCTCTAATATCTGAAAGTAACTGTAAACTCATGGGATAGGCTTGAGTTGCCATCAAAAGGCAAGGGAAGGGAGATCAGAAAGAAGGTTGAAAGGTTGTGGAGTAGAGAGAAAGATAAGCTGCTTCCTGGTGTACTTTAGCAAGTTTAACCCATTGAATATTTATATTTTGTTAAGAAAAGGAAATACGGACAGTTTTATGGTGAGATTTAAATGTAATTGGGAAAGAAGGGAACTGAACTCCTTCCTTCCCATTTGCATGTTTCATATTGGGACCAAATTTTTATCCTTAGAGCCCAGATTCTAGAGTGATTCAAGGGAAGATGGCTTACGTGCACACACACACACATACACACATGCACACACACAAATATATATACATATATATTTAGAAAGAGAGAGAGAGTGCACATGTGGGCAGTAGGTGGGAGGGGAGGGACAGAGGGAGAGGGAGAGAGAAAATCTTAAGCAGGTTCCACATTCAGTGAGGAGCCCGATGTGGGGCTGGATCTCACAACCCTGAGGACATAACCTGAGCCAAAATCAAGGGGCAGATCCTAACTGCCTGAGCTACCCAGGCTCCCACACACACAAATATTTCTAACCAACATCTGTCTGGTAAATCTGTAGCAAATTTATGGGAAAATTACTCTAAAATTCCCAGCCTCATGCTGGTATCATGCCCAAAGAAATCATTAAAAAGGTGAGAATTTTATATTTTTGCCTCATGTTTACACTAATATAAATGAAATATTTGTACCTAGATGAATGACATATTTTGTTACCTCGGGAAAAAAATGCTCATTTTGCCTAAGAAACTTTTCGACTTCTATGTACAAATAGATATTGTTGACATGTTTATCATCTGACAATAAATAGCTTCCTTTAGTTTACAATAAATGGAAAGAGAAGAAATGTTCTCTAAGGAAAGGAAAACAAAGCAACAGATTGTTATACTAGCAGTAATAAAATTTAATATGTAAAGTGCAAAAAAAACTCTGAGCTAAAATTAAATCAGATAGTGAAACTTTGGATTTTGAGTATGTAGAGTATATTATTTCATATAGCTATAATATTGTTGTGTTCTTATTTATCAGAATATCCATGCACATATTATAATTTGCCCCCCTCTAGTTATAATCAGCTCATTCTTTATGTGAGATATGTCATTTTTTCTTCTTAGAACATTGTGCCCTCAAGTCACATTTGTTATACTTCTGGTCCCATCATAAACCCTTTGGAATACAGAGTGCTATTGATTTGAGTTTCCATTTGGATTTCTTCCAGAGCTATTGCTTTGACAGCAGCATATGAAATAACAAAATTGGCATGGGCTGGTTTAACTCCATGGCTAACTCTGTTGTTTTCTGTTGATGCTAAGTGTGTGGCATAGTTGAAAATGTAATCTACAATATCGTTCTTTTATGCAAGCAGATTACATTATATATAATTTAGCATTTATCTTTAGTTATATTCTGAGGCTTCATACATTTCAGTAAACATCTCTTTTATAGCTTTTGATAGATAATTGATAACAATAGAGTATTGAAAATAAAGAAGCAGAAATGATAGCACTCTCATTCACTAGCTACACATAATAGCCAGCCTTGGTTTTTCTTTTTTATAGTGCAAGTAGTTTTCTGGCAAAGGCAGTAACATGATTTGGGAAATTGAGATTCTCTTTGTATTGCTATGATACCAAATAAGGGTAAGCATCTTGGAATTAATATAACTTAAAGGAAGACAGAGGATGTTAGGTAACATCAGAGTACTTCTGAGATGAATGTATCAGAATACTGTTGGGGAACTCCTTGTCTTGCTTTAACTTACTAAAGCATCATTCTGGAAGCACACTTCTAAAAAATGTCAGTATTTGGTAAAAACACATAGTGATGAAGTATGATGTTTATTCCTGTAACCTGGATGTCAGCCCAGGTGCCCTGTACGTCTAGATTTAAGTAAAATTGCCTCAATTCCTTTTTTACACAAGATGTCATTGAATCCTGAACTCCCGAGTATCTTATAACTACACCTAATTCCCCATTTCTTGATTATGTTACTTGTAAAATGTATCATTTCACTTGTAACAATAAAAGAAAAACAACAGATGGATATCATGATGAGAATTTGATGACTGGTAGACTATCAAAAGGCAATTCTTTCAATTTCAACTTTGTGAAGAGACAAATATTTTATTAGTTTACATTTTTTAAATATGTGAACCCTTATTAATAGCTACTAAGGGTCAATTTGAAATGCTAATAATTTGTTAATGTTTAAAAAATTAAAAATCTTCTAAAATTGAATATAAATAATTAAGCCTCCGGTTATTTGAGGAAAAAAAGAGAACACAGTGTTTTATTAAACTGGCCCCTCCCTTTTTTGTCAATAAGCTGATATTCAAGTAGTAAATAACAACTAATCCATAAGCTTAAATTCTGATCCTAAATCCTCTGAGATTCTGTCCAAACACTGTTTCCCCATATTGTGACCAACTGGATTCCACGAGGCTGAGTCTGCTTTTACTGTACCTGTACCCTCATCTATTTTATTTATACTTTTCTCCTTTCAACAGTATTAATGCTGAGAATGACAACCTTTGTTCTAAGTACTTAGTAAAACTTAATTTTAAAAGATGAGCAAAAGACTTGAACAGGCACTTATAAAGGAAGATATATAATTTCCAATAAGTGCATGAAAAGGTACTCAACACCATTAATTATCAGGAAAATGTTAAAACTGTAATGAGATACCCACTGGAATAGCTAAGATTGAAAAGTGTTAGCAAGAAAATGGAAAAACTAAAACTCTTGTACATTGCTGTTGAAATAGAAAATTTTACAACCACTTTGGAAATTGCTCAGGTATTTTCTCAGAAAATTAAACGTGTATCTATCCTACCATCTTAAAGTTCCATTTGGAATTCTGAGGCCAGATAACTAAACAAGCCTCTAAACTAAACAATGAGAATGAACTACTATTACATGCAAAAATATGGATAAATCTTACAAAGGTTCTGTTGAGCCAAAGAAGACAAATACCAAAAAAAAAAAAAAAACAAACAAAAAAACCCTAGTTATGATTCTATTTTTATAAAATTCTAAATAAAAACTAATTGATGGTGGATAGAAATCAAAAATAATTTTCTAATCTTTGAAACCAAACCAATGACTGGGAAGAAGTAGAAGGAGGCTTCCAAATTATAGATTATATTTACATTTATTGATTTGGGAGGAAGTCACAGGGGTATGTTTACTTGGTAAAATTTTATCAAGCAGAGTTTTGTAAGTTGGGTCTTTTTTTGTGTACATACAGAAAGTCAATTTTTTAAAATGCTTTTCAGTACTATAACCAACAGATGCCCCAAAATATGATAAGGAAAGCTTATATGCTTTTCTTACACAAGAGTGGCCTAGATCCTCGTTCAAAACCTTCTCACCTTTACATACAGTGCATACTAAATTGCCTTTTCTTGATTTCAAAACAATAGGGAGGTTTACTGTCAACAGAAAGATAAGTCAATGAACCTAAGAAAACCAAACACATTAGCACTCAAAATGTACAGAAATCTGGAGACATAAAGTTCTTAGATTCTCAATGCTCCTAAAATAGCTTACAATATTGCAAGATAATAGTGTAACAAATATTCAGCATGATAATTTTCAATCAACAATAAAAGCTTAAATTATTCATTCAATAAATTAATTTAACTACATTTTATATTAACTCTTACCTGGCATGGGAAGCATATATGAAATATCTGGCATGGGAAGTTACAGTGACTACAATGGGCAAGTTCTTTGCTTTCATGGAGCTTGTGCTTTAGTCAGGGAAACAAAATAAAAACAGGCAAACAAATGCATAAGGTCATTTCAGATAATGCTAAGTACTAGGCAAAAATAGAATGATGAGATCAGAGAAATGACATTTGGTCCGATACATGAATGAAAGGTAATGGTTTGTGTAAAAGCCACGAAATAAGTTAGATGTATTCAAGGACAGAGAGCATACAAGTATGGATGAAATATGGTAACTTTGGGTGGCAGGGGTGGGGAGCTGGGGGTGATGAAGATGGGGAAAGAACTGAAGTCAAAGGAGGAGGCAAGATACAGATCAGGTAAGGTTTAAAGGCACGTTTTATTTTATGTATGAATTTAAATTACCAGGGAGTCTTGAGCAGGAATGATGTAAAATAATCTGATTTGTATGTATATTTTAAAATTAATTTATGTAGAGAATGGGCTGTTGTTGGGGGTAAGTGGGAGCATGGTACCAATGATGTCTTCTGAACTATTTTGATTTGTGACAAAGAGAAATAGAAAATCGTGTTTATAAATATAACTGGTAAAGATGATAAGTTGTATGGCTGATTGTAGGTATCTTTAGCTACGCTGATAAATCACAGATCTGGTATGATATATTTCCCAAGTTTCATAAAGAACATGTAAGCCTAATTTTAAGACAAATGAACCCAAGACAAGTAAAGATATATTTATATTAATAACTGTGATTAAAAAAATAATGGAAGAGTTGCAATGAGAAGGCAGAATTTGAAAATTTAACTACAATCAAACTCAGAGCATCTTTCAATAACTTTAAGTACGAACTGAACATTTACTAAATTTTATGAGGTTTGCTGCTCGACAGCTAAGAAAGTCACTAACTTTCTAGGTATTAAGTATTTGGTTACTAGTCAGAGAGCTGTTATTAAGTGTGAGATTTGAAGGATTAAATGATCATTCAGGATATTTTTAACTCAAATACTCTATGATCATCATCATGAATTTAAATGATTCTTTCAGATAGAACTAAAGAGCATAAATAACTATATTATCCTGTGTTGTGTAGAAGAATTGTTACCCCTTACTAATACTTAATAGAAACTATCTCTTAAAGGTTAATATGGTATTAACTTTTAAAAATCTTTTGGGACTTCACTTTTGGAAAGTGAAGTCATTTCTCCCACTAAGTATAACTAATAACCCTGGAATTATATGTAACATAGCCATAAGAAGACTCTGAAAGGTTAGAGAAGAAGGCAGACCAACTATGACTTGGGGACCCAAGGAAAGATAGCATGGTGATTTCCCGGAATTTTCTTTTTTGCCTCATATATCCTAGCTGAAGCTGGCAGTCCAGAAGTGCCAAGGGCTGTAGACATTAAAAAGTCCTTACAAAAGTCTGCCCTCTTTAGCCAAAGAATCAGGAAAGGGAGCAGCCTGGCAAGAAAGAAGTTTCAGACAATAATCAATATATAATTTGTAAAAATTCATCCTGCCCTTTTAACTAACGAAGGGCTAATATACAGAAATGTGTGTGTGTGTGTGTGTTCACAGACTTCTATATTCAGAGCCCTCAAAATCAGCAATAATGAAATTTCCGTACAACCATAGATAATCAAATAATAGTTAACCTTCCATTTTGAATTTCTAAGATGGCCATGCCATTCAGGAAATCAGCTAACCTAGGCCTTTCATTCTTTTAAATGCTCCTGTTCCCAATTCAAATTAAATTCTGGTAATAGTTTGATTATGAATCAAGTACTTATTTTCCTCTGGCAAGGAATTTTAAAAACATAATAACAATAGTGTAATCATCTCAAACTTTTTTCAAATAATAAACCTGGAGTATAGCTATTTATAAGAAAAGCTGAATATTAGAGATCTTTAGAATAAAAATAAAAGGAATATGTTAAAAATACTTTAATTGTGAAGTTTCAAAGTGTCCTTGGGCTTTTTAAAAAGATCTCTATTAAAAATTAGCATAACTTAATGTGACAATGATCGGAAGCCTTTCATGGAAAGATCCCACCTTTCCAAAGGTGGGCTTCCTTGTGTTGTCTTATTTTATTATGGAAGTAGATTATCGGTCATATCACCAACATTTAGTATTTTGCAATCATTTTAGTTAATTTACTAAAATCATGTTCTAGAACAGTTTTCAATTCTTTGCAAACAATTCTTCAATTTGATTTGCTCTCTACTCTTACATATGAAGGAGGAAATTTTAAAAAAAGGTCTAAAATTCAAAGAATTACTGGAAAAATTATTTTTTAAAATCAGAAAGCTCTCCTACTCTTGGTTTTCTCTTCTTTGCTGGTCTTCACAAACCCTTTTTTAAGCCTCTTCTACTGGTCTTCTAGAGCTATACTTAACTTCTAAAGAATTTATGTTTCTGTCTCTGGCTTACGTTGTTTGCTTGCTTACTATTGTCTCTAATAGTTTTTAATTTCTGAGAGAAAGAGAGAGAGAGAATGAGAAATAGAAAAATCTTACCCAGAATAATAACATTATAAATCTTTAAGTTCAAGAGACCATCTTGCTTAGCCTCTGTCTTCACTAAGTTAGAAGACAATGTTGTCCATTTTACAGATTAGGTGATAGAGACTAAGAGATGTTAAAGTGATATTCAAGAACATTGCATGATACATATTAAGCACTTAAGTATTAGTTGAATGGATGTTTGAGTGACTATTACTAATAAGTAATAGTGGATAATATCATCTAGGCTTCTATCAACTCTTATATCACCACTAACTGTATTGTCGATTGCATTAAATTTAAAGAACTTAGGGTGCCTGTGTTGGTTGAATGTGAACTCTTTTGTTTCAGCTCAGGTCTGATCTCAGGGTCATGAGATGGAGCCCCCTGGTGGTCTCCGTGCCCAGTGCAGAGTCTGGTTGAGTTTCTCTCTCCCTCTGCCCCTACCAGACCCCACCCTCTCTAAAATAAATAAATAAATAAACATATGATGAAAACCTTTAAAGAACTCATAAAGCTATTAAACTCTAAGTTCAAGGATTGGAATTTATTAAAATTCTAATTTTCCTTTTCTTTTTTCCACCCCCAATCTATTGGCTATTTAACGTGAGGGCAAGGAGAAAAATCATAACCTGTGGGAACCAGGAAGCCATTCACTTAAGCTACCCTATTTAGTCACTTAATTATATGATATTTAATCCAGACCTTTCCTTCAAATGTCATACTTGCATTCTTCTGGAAATTATATGTTTTTCAAGCAAATATGGGATGTTTTATATTTCTACACCTTGCTATATCCATTTACATGAGCTTCTTCACTTAAAATCATATTAGCCTTATAAAACTTTATTTTTGTTGGTTAACATATACATTTTACCCTTAGGAACAGGTGTAAACTCTGACATCTGGGACATCCATCAGAAAAGAATGTCCCTGAGGCACTTACACAAGAGGATATCAATACACATTCACACAATGACATTTCAGACAGATAAGTGCCCTTATATCAGTGCACCAAATAAGAAAAATAGAAAGCATGAGCAAAGAGCACATGACATAAAATGAAATACATATGTAGAGACTGACCATCATTTGCAGGGGTTAGAGCCGTATTCCATAGTGAAACTGAAGTCCATTTTACAATGGAAGTTTTAACATTTAACAGCTAAGCACATAAAAAGGAATTCATAACAGAAAAACCTACATCAATTGAAGTGACCTTTCTCAGAGATATCTTTTGCGGATTTTCCTTCTGGCTGTCTCTTTTCTTCTTTTCTCTACTCTAGATCTTTTTCAATAGAGACCTTTTTCTTTCTTTCCTTATAGATAACCCATATTTTAACACCTTTAGTCTTATGAATCAGGTTCCATTGTGGAAAACTTTAAGATGGTATTTCTATCCCGGTGTTTGACGACTTGGGGAATTCCAGAATTCTCTGTATTGTATCAAATTCCTTCTGTCAGGAAGTTTGTTCAAATTATGATAGTAGAGGGAAAAAAACAACATGGAAACCTATCACAGTTGATATATATTAAACTCTTCAAAAATATTTTTGTCAGGCGCCTGGGTGGCTCAGTCATTAATCGTCTGCCTTCAGCTCAGGTAATGATCCCAGGATCTTGGGATCGAGTCCCACATCAGGCTCCCTGCTCCGCTGGAAGCCTGCTTCTCCCTCTCCCACTCTCCCTGCTTGTGTTCCCTCTCTCGCTGTCTCTCTCTATGTTAAAAAATAAAGAAATCTTAAAAATATATATATATATATATTTTTGTCATTTTTTCCTTTATTTTGTCCCAGCATTGTAAAAGGCTAAGAGACCCCATTTGCTAACTCTAACTCCTTGAGTTCAAAGTCAGGGAATAAGAAAGAAGACACAAATTTGATATTAGAAGACTCTTTGAATGATTAGGTATAGCCTCATTGTTATAATAAATTTGATTAATATTCACTAAGGAATGGATTAAATAAATATTATAGAAATACTTCTATAGTTCTATATTTTTAATTCTTGGTCAAAACCTTTATTTGCATGGCAGCTAAGACCTACAGAGGAAAAGTTTTGAAAATTTACAAAACTAGTCATTCCAATACAGAAATTTTAATCAAGTTGCATTTTACTACCATAAGCTTAAAGGAGACAGTTTTTGGAAAAGAATACAAAAAAATATCATGCTTGGGACGTTTTATGACCAGGACTTCTGGAACCTCCTCCATTTTCCTCATTTAGAGATACAGGCAGATGATGGGAGGCTTAGGCGTCTGTGCAGAGTGAAGACTGAATCCTAAACCAGGATTCAGGGAGCATCAAGGGAGGGCTTTATAAATTTCATATAGCCCTAGTCCTATCACTTAGGAATGACAGCATTTTATGGTTTATAAACACCTTTTTAAAAACCATGTCACATTTAGACTCAGGTTACAAGTTCTTACTAGATCAACCTCCCATATATGTATTTTTTTACAGAATATGTAAAAATGACAAGGCATCACCCATGTATAATAGTTTTGAAAATATGTGAGAATGACCAGTATGGACATGTGCAATTATTTGTTTGTTGTTCACAGGATTAGGAGTGACTGAGTCTGAAAAACATGACCAAAGTCTATCACAGCAAAAGACTAATTTCTTAGAGAAGTGCTTCTTTGAATAGATTATTGTAATAAATCAAAATGGTGCACTTGGTGCTATAGTCCCCCAAGAGGCCTTGAGAATGGCCAACATGGTTACTTTTGGGAATAACACTAATTCTTTCCAGGAAACTCCATCAGTTACCCTGGTACCCTGCCATTCAAAATTATATTAAGAAGCAGTACTCTCTTTGTTTCTTAATTAGAAATGTCCATTGGTCTTAAAGGTAAATTACGGCACATCAGGGGCAAATATAATAAAATAATCAATTTGAAGCCCATTCACCATTTTACTTAAAATAATGAAGAAAACAGCCTGTTCTTGAATAGAATTTTATCACTTTAATATATGCCCATATATGGTGATGGGATCTTAGCTTGAGAGATCAAGTTGAATTCACCCTAGGATTCAGATATATTTCTGCAAGTCTAGTGAGTCTGTTTAAATGACTACCAGGGTCTGTTTGTATAAAGGACTAATGAACTTCCTTTGGAAAGAACAAATATCTTCTTCAATAAAGAGAGTTAGTGCAGGGGCGCCTGGGCGGCTCAATTGTTTAAGCGATTGCCTTTGGCTCAGGTCATGATCCTGGAGTCCCGGGAGTCCAGCATTGGGCTCCCTGTTCAGCAGGGAGTCTGCTCCTCCCTCTGACCCTGCCCCCTCTCATGCACCCTCTCTCTCATTCTCTCTCTCTCAAATAAATAAATAAATAAAAATCTAAAAAAAAAGAGAGAGTGCATAGAAACATATTTTAAGTTTTGAGAGAAGATGGAAAATTTGGGTACAGATCAGATGTTATATGTTTCCTTGCTTCCTTTAAAGACATATAGCAGAGACCAGAGTATAATGGATATATATTAAACAGAACTGGTTTCTTAAAATCTCTGTAAAACATGAAGAGAATAGAACAACCATAGCCTAGTAGTCTGTATAGCAGTGTAATGCTTTCTGTAATTTAGGTAATTATTGATCTCTGTAGTCACATTAACTGAAACAGCAAACCAATCCAGCCTCTGTGTAGAATGAAGGGAAAGAAAAGAACTCTATCAGGGCTGAACATCAGAACATTAGAAGAAAGACATATCCTCACAGCAGCTGGACCAGGAGACAAGAGAAATGGAGGACTCCCTAGGGTATCCAAGAAGAGTATGTAAGAGGAAACCATATTCTCTGCATGTGAGCTGAACGGACTGCTTTTGGCTATCCCCATGAGGACGGCTTAAAGTCTGTTGGAGAAATCTGAGGAAAGCTGAAGCTTCTGAAATTTTATACATAGTGACAAAAACAGAAATACTATTTTATTACCCTTATTAGACTATTATCTTGACTCCTAGACTGGTTTATTTTTGAGAAATATGAGTTACAACTACATGTTGTTTGGAGATTTTTTTTCTCCTTTAGATTATTTTTATAATGATCTCATCTTGGAAAAGCTGAAGTAAAGTCAGCTTGAGTAAGTTTTTGATAGAATGCACAATTTTGATCAAATGACTTAGATAATTTTGTATTGTCAGTTATGAGCTGGCTGGAAATAGAAGTCTGTTTTCAAGATTCATTAAACTTTGTCTTCCTAATCAGTGTATGATCATTAATGACTAAGTCTTGCCTATATGAGTGGATCTTAAACAAATGAACAAATATGCAAAAAATGCCTGCATTTGATGCCCTGAGTGACAGAATCTGGGGGGGAGGGGGTTCAGTGAAAGGACTTTCCAAGTCACAGCATGGGACACCTCATGCTTGTCCATATGGTGCTGTAAGACTGCATATGAACCCTCTAACTTTCCTCTTGTACAAGACACTGATGTCATGGGTCCAGAGGTCCAGAGTCAAGGTCAAGGTTACCATTAGCTGATGCCATATCTTTTATTGTTTACTTCCATTCTGAGGTAAAAACACTTTGGGTACAGAGTTGGAAGATTGGGAACTGAGAAGATGGAGGGGAGGACATAGATGTCTTATGCCATGTGTTTCCTTACCTTCTCTTAATGGCCTGTGTTAGTTTTCTTTGTTTGTTTCTTCCCTTCATTGTTTTAGCACATCTGATGCTGAATACTCAAGTGATATGGTACATATTGGTGCCTTAGAGAGGATCAATTTCTCCAAATTCCTCTAACTTAAAAGGAGTCATCTAAAATATATATGTAGTACCCTCTTCCCTCCCATAAACACACACACACACACACACACACACACACACACACACACACACACACCATACCCATATATCTTCCTATTAAATGTACTTGCGGGCAAAAGCAGACATACAGCCATTTTTATTCCCTAGTTTGTTATCTTTGCATTTTGTTTTGTTATCATATTCTTTGGGGGGAAAATAGTATGAATAACTTAGCCACTGGATCTGGAAACATCAACAGTCCCCTTTTAACCAAGTTTTCTATTATTAGATCAATACCATGAATTCATGCTCAGACTCAGAAAAAAGATTGTGTTATTCATGGAAATAAAATAATCCTAAACTGTTGTCTCTGTTGATGTTTTTCTTGCATGATTATGTGTCTGGTATCTGTAATATGATGCTCCCAGTAGAAATAACTGGGGAGTAAATTAAAATCACAATCTTAGAAGAGCTTTAGTTTTTGGTCTTCCTAAAAAAATGTTCTTTCCTCCTCACGGACATGGGATGCCAAGTATCTATATAGCATCATTTAAATATTAAATAGAAAAACAAATGACCAAACCTGATTGAACATCATGCTAACTTACCAAGATCAGAAATCAATGTTCAGTAAAGACTATTTCACCCTTTTCTGTTTCATGATAAAGAAACAACACCCCTGTATTAACCACAAACCACCTTCAAATGAGCACCATTAGCTAAGCTGTCGATTAGGTAAAAATCATCCCAATTATAGGGAAAGTACCTCACCAGTATTATATTCAATTAATTCATGTATTGAATTATTTCATTGTTTAAATGAAAAACACCATGTTTTGAACAGTTTTAAAACACAACCAGTTTTTTTAAATATATCCAACAGCTGTACTAAAACTATGATTTAGTGAATATTTAGTTACTTTCTAATCAGCATTCTATCAATAAATTTGTTTTGCCCTTAACATTAAAAGCAGGTTTCCCCCAAACCTCTCTCCTCTCCCCAAAAGGGATAAAAACAAACCAAAACAAAAACAAAAACAAAAAACAAACCACAACCCATTCCTACACACAAAAACCTCTTCCCTTTTTAAAGCAGAGAAGGAAACGTTTACAAACAGGTATAATTGGGGTAGAAACTTAATGTGATTTCAATTTGTTAATTCAGTGGAAAGAAAAGGTCATATTTTAATGCATGCTCTGAAACTAAGTTTTTTTATCTGGCTTCTTTTAAATGAGTAAAGGGAGAGATAATTGAGACTGGGGAATATAATGTGCTAAGAAGTGCTCATGTAAAGAACACACTGCCTTTGAGATTCTAGAAGCCTTTCACAGAGCTGAAATATCATGGGAGATTCCGGATGGTAGGATTCATTCAGTTTCATTCCCATTGTGAAATAATTCTGATTAAATATAGTTTTATTATCTCTTAATAAAGTTTTAACTTCTTCTACAGCACATAAGTTTAAATTTAATCTGAACTAAATTCTTCACCTTGGAAAAGACCAAATTCATTTTTTGTGAAAGATGATTTATTCACCAACAACCATGCAAACATTCTTTTTCCCCCCAATAGAAAGCATATTCATCAGCAGACAGGTTTATTTACTTTTCAATTTTGATTAGATTCACAGAAGTGCATTGGGTGAAAATTGATTTTTATTTCCCTTTTGTTAAACTGATAATCTTCTGTACTTTCTATGTAAAGATCAAATGTGTGACTTCTTCATGTGAATAACATCCTGGCAGCACTCTCTTAAATATATTTTGCACAAAGAACACCAAAAAATTGTTCTTTATATTACTTTCATATCATTCCTTGTGTGATAAGAATTGACACTGAGAGTACAATTGAGAAAAATCAAATACAATTCTGAACCACCAATTTTTTGAGGGTTAGAAACTGTTTTAGTTAATCATTTATTTAGTTCATTATACTTTTGGACTTACACATTTGTACAGATATATTTTTAAATAGGAATATATATTATATATAAACAACAAAAATAATTAAAAATGCAAAATTTCTTCAGTCTGTAGCAATCTGGTACTATCCTGACATAATGTTGTATAGGAACAAATCTAGAGGGTTTTCCTGTTTGGCAGGAAAAACAAGAGAGGTAGGAAGTAGGGCTCTGTCTTCCGTTACACAAGACAATGAGGGGATGTGGTCATATAGAAGGTAGAGTGACAGGATGTGTCATCAGCTAATCAGACACTTCCTCCCAGAGGTTCAAACTTTGAGAGAGTGAGAAAAACAGTGCAGGATCCAGTAGAGATTATTTTTGGCAGATATAGTCAAGTAGCACATGAGCTACTGTCAGAGATAGCAGAGAGTTCCAAACTATGGAGTGTTAGTTGACAAGTGTTAGGGTCTTAGCCTTTCTGCCTGAGCCTGGTTTTCCAGCCTTCTATTCCATGATGTATCTTTCCAAGAAATTCCTTTATTGCTTAGCTAGCCAAAATGGTTTCTGTTGTTTACATCCAAGAATCCCACTCATATAATGCCTCACCTTCATATGCATTGGAATTAACCATGATAGTTTGGGCTTGGCATGGACAAATACAGGGCTCAAGTAAATAAGTTATCCTTTTGGAATTAGAACCCACAAGAAGAAATGTAGTTAACATTATTCATGGGAACACATTTGTTAGTTATTTAGTATGAAATGTGAAATTGCTGATATTTGATTATTTTTGGCATTCAATGGTGATTTCATATGGTTAAATCTAACAATAAGAATATCTTACTGAGTTGAATACACCCTTATATGACATACTTTATTCTTAAGAGTCATAGAGTAATGGATTTTGTCCACATTAATATTCTTATCTGCCAGAAGTTACTGGATTTCTGTGTTACTTATAAAGTATTAGGATGTTACCTGGGCTCCAGATGGAGGCTTTCATGATTAGAAAGGAAATAAATTTTGACCATGATTTGTCTAGAAAGAATTATGAGGTCATTTATTTTGAAAAAATTATGTATTAGATGTAATTTACATATCAAACATACCTTCCCATGAGATCACTAATTTCAGAATATGGTGTTAACTATCATATTCTCTTTAAAGAGACTCCTGGGAATATCTACTATAAGTAATGGAACAACTCAAAACAAAATATTTGGAAAGCACTTAATTATTATGAATATTTAAAATCAAAATGGCTAATATTTATTGGATACCTAGTATGTTCTAGGCACTGTATTATGCTCTTTATATGTGTTATCTCATTTAATTCTCACAGCAAGCCTATCAGAGATATATTATCATTATTCATTATGCTCATTTAACAAAAGAAGTATGAAATTTTAGAAAGATCAAATAATTGCCTAAATATCATAGAATAAAAAGTGACACGGCTAGGATAGTAACATAGGTCTGTCTGACTCTAAAACCCATGATTACAAACACTATTACCGTAATTTAGCAGACTACCTGGATATCACTACTAATTACCAGATAAAAAGCAAACATTAAACACATTGTATCTAATAAGATTGAAATAGTTTGGGTTTTTTTAATCTTTTAACAATGGTGTTTCTCTATCAGGAAAACTATTGTTTCATCCTCCACACCTGCATTTTCTTCTATACTATTAAAGAAAAAAATTATTCTGATACTTGTTAAAGATGATAAGGAAGACTTCATTCAAGGGACTAGTGCAGTGGGGTTTTAGAGTTGGGGAGAGGGGAGGTTGGGGTCAACTCTGAATGCAGCATGGACAAGTAGCAATTTATAGCCAAGGAACAGGGCTCTGGATGGAAAATTACTAAGAGGAATAGGGATTCTTGCTAAACCAACTCAACAGGATTCTTGCTGAAGGCAGGTGATCGTGATTAGATACTAAGGGTAGAGAGTTCTGACTAAACCTATTTACCAGGATTCTTGGGCAATGCAAAGACTGACATAGGAGTCCAAAGGTCGAGGCCTAGTCCAGAAAATGGCTCAGAGAAGCTTGACTGAAGTTTGATCAAGGAATCTCTGTCAGTTCATCTGATTCAAGGAAAGAAGAGACATTCTTCCTTCCTTTGGACAATATAAGTCCATTTTCTCTTTCAGTTGCCTTATGCTCATTAGGGACCTGTTGAACCATCTGTTGAGAATGCTAGTAGAGAATATTTGCTGAAATCTACAAGCAGTTGGGCATTTAATGAGGAGAGTTTCTATTAAAATAAAAAGAAAAACACGAATAGCCAGAGGAATGTTGAAAAAGAAAAGAAAAGCTGGTGGCATCAAAATTCTGGACTTCAAGCTCTATTACAAAGCTGTAATCATCAGGACAGTATGGTACTGGCACAAAAACAGACACATAGATCAATGGAACAGAATACATAACCCAGAAATGGACCCTAAACTCTATGGCCAACTAAACTTTGACAAAGCAGGAAAGAACATCCAATGGAAAAAAGACAGTTTCTTCAATAAATGGTGTTGGGAAAATTGGACAGTCACATGCAGAAGAATGAAAACGGACAATTTCCTCACACCACACACAAAAATAGACTCAAAATGGATGAAAGACCTAAATGTGAGAGAGGAGAACATAGGCAACAACCTCTTCGACCTCAACCGCAGCAACTTCTTCCTAGACACATCGCCAAAGACAAGGGAAGCAAGGGCAAAAATGAACTATTGGGACTTCATCAAGATAAAAAGCTTTTGCACAGCAAAGGAAACAGTCAACAAAACCAAAAGACAACTGAAAGAATGGGAGAAGATATTTGCAAATGATATATCAGATAAAGGGCTTGTATCCAAAATCTATAAAGAACTTATCAAACTTAACACCCAAAGAACAAATAATCCGATCAAGAAATGGGCAGAAGATATGAACAGGCATTGCTTCAAAGAAGACATCCAAATGGCCAACAGACACATGAAAAAGTGCTCAACATCACTCGGCATCAGGGAAAACCTCAATGAGATACCACCTCACACCAGTCAGAATGGCTAAAATTAACAAGTCAGGAAATGACAGATGTTGGCGAGGATGCAGAGAAAGGGGAACCTTCCTACACTGTTGGTGGGAATGCAAGCTGTTGCAGCCACTCTGGAAAACAGTATGGAGATTCTTCAAAAAGTTAAAAGTAGAGCTACCCTATGGCCCAGCAATTGCACTACTCGGTATTTACCCCAAAGATACAAATGTAGTGATACAAAGGGGCACGTGCATCGCAATGTTTATAGCAGCAATGTCCACAATAGCCAAACTATGGAAAGAGCCTAGATGTCCATCAACAGATGAATGGATAAAGAAGATGTGGTATATATATATATATATATATATATATATATATATATATATATATACACACACACACACACACACATATATATATGTATACACACACACACATATGCACACACAATGGAATATTATGATGCAGCCATCAAAAAATGAAATCTTGCCATTTGCAACGACATGGATGGAACTAGAGGGTATTATGCTAAGCGAAATAAATCAATCAGAGGACAATTATCATATGATCCCACTGATATGAGGAATTTGAGAAACAAGACAGAGGATCATAGGGGAAGGGAGGGAAAAATGAAACAAGATGAAACCAGAAAGGGAAACAAACCATAAGAGACTCTTAATCTCATGAAACAAACAAGGTTCCTGGAGTGGAGGGGGTGGAAGGGATAGGGTGGCTGGGTGATAGACATTGGGGAGGGTATGTGCTATGGTGAGCACTGTGAATTGTATAAGACTAATGAATCACAGACCTGTACCCCTGAAACAAATAATACATTATATGTTAATTTAAAAAAGAAAAAAGAAAGAAAAGCAAAGATTAATAGTTGAAAAGCCAGTTTCTAAATCCAGAGGACCACCAGTTGAGATTTCTAGATATTGAGCTTGAAGTGTCCTCAGATGGTGGAGTGAGAACAGAGTCTTCTGGAAGACTTATCCTTGACCACCCACCTGTGCCACATTGCCAGCATCTGCAAAATGCAGGCAAAACTGCCTATGCTTTTGAGAGGGAGGAGATAGAGACAGAGATGTTTTCCTTAACTAAACTTCTATCTTGTTTAAGTAAGGACGACAGGTCAATTGCTTTGTAGGTCTTAAGCCTCTGGTTTCTGCCCTCCAGTCCACATAGCCCAATAGCCCTACAGGATACTGAAAACATTGCATTCAAAAATTCCACTTAGGCTTTTGTTAATTAAACCAACACCTGCCCACCTTGAAGCAAATAAACTAGTTTAAGACAAGGTTATGTTCGCTAACTTCTAGCCTAGGCTGCTGGTGATTTCTAGAGAGTTTTACAATATGTAGCCCAGGAAAGGTTAGGACAATTGTTCTATTTATTTAGGACAATAAATAAAATATTTATTTTATGACAATATGAGTTCCTTTCTGTTTCTGTGGTCTTTATGCCAAATGTTCAAAGGTTCAGCATCCTCAATTTCCATTCATACCCACAACTTTGAAATCCAAATTTGCAGCCACAAAATAGTAGGCATTTGCCCTAAAGATGTTTGTATTTGTCTGGTAGATTAATTGCTCTCAAAAGGACTTTAAATAAAATATTTCTGTGTATATATACACATAAAATTTATCATCTTTATCATGTATACAACATCATTGCTGATTAAGAACTGTGATAAGAATGTATTGCTGCCATCATAATCTATGGCCATTAGGAAATTCCAAACCTGTGCTAGCTCTTTGATGGAGCAAGAACAGTATCGTAAGGCAGTAAAAAGGAAGAATGCTAAAATGTACCTTTTAACTTCTTCCTATTATTCACCTGAGTGCCACAATATAATATAAGCTCTGAAAATATGCTTTAAGAGAGGTTTCCAGGATACACAATGACAATCTACTCTGATGCAAATTAGTGGTCTCATTCATTAGCTGTTGAAATCATCTCCAAAAATAAAAAATATTCTCTTGTAGGATGATTGTTTTGGTATTATCTTAATTTCTTTCTTTGTGTGTGAGAAGAATTGAGGGTGAATAATAATGAAAGCATACTGTGCACAACAGTTCAAGTGGCTGTTTAAAACCTTCTTGTTTCATCAGAAATAATCAATTTCACGTTTCTTCTCTTCTCTTCTCTTCTCCCCTCCTCTTCTCTCATCTTTTCTTCTTTTCTTTTTTCTTTTTTTGCTTCCCTTCCCTCCCCTTCCCTTCTCTTCTTTCTTTCCTTCTTTCCTTCTTTCCTTCTTTCCTTCTTTCCTTTCCTTTCCTTTCCTTTCCTTTCCTTTCCTTTCCTTTCCTTTCCTTTCCTTTCCCTTCCTTTCCCTTCCCTTCCCTTCCCTTCCCTTCCCTTCCCTTCCCTTCCCTT